>NC_133658.1:337159650-337759650 GCF_037893015.1 Macrotis lagotis | reverse complement strand
GAGCGCTGACTGCCCCGACCCCCCGGGCTCCACATCCTACCCAGAGTGAAGAACGGCAGCTCCGTGTTGTCCAGGTCGTCCAGCACCGCGATGCGCCCGGGAAGCTCGTTGCGCACAAAGAGCAGGAGCCGGGACTCTGCGGGGCTGCCCGGGCCGCCGGAGCCAGAGCTTCCCGAGCCCAGAGAGCCGGCGGCGGCGGCGGCGGCAGCGGCGGCGGCGGCGGCAGCGGCGGCGGCGGCGGCTCCGGCCCCGGCCCCGGCCCCGGCCCCGGCCCCGGCCCCGGCCCCTGTCCCGGCCCCGGCCCCGGCCCGGCCGCCGCTCCAGCTGATGTCGCTCTCCCGCAGCACCGGCAGTGTGGACACGGTGACCGTCTTCAGCCGGCACGAGCTGTCGGGCTCCCGCGAGGCGGAGGAGCCGGGCCCGCTGGCCAGCAGCAGGAGGAGAGGGAGCAGCGGGGCGGGAGCGGAGGGAGGCGGAGGCAGCAGAGCCGGGCGGCCGGAGCCCGAGCCTAGGCGGAGCCGGAGCCCCAGCCGCTGCCGGAGCCCGAGCCCGGGGCTGCTCGGGTCGGCCATGCCTGCGGGGGCCGCGGAGCTGCAGCCCGGGAGGGCGCACCAAGAGGCGGGCACGGGGGGCGCTGGTGGTGGAGACAGAGACCGGAGGAGAACAAGGACGCTGGAAGGGAAGAAGGCGAGTGAGTCGCTTTCTAGCAGCCCCCAGCTCTAGGGCTCCGCCTCCCGAGCGGCCCTGGACCGCCCCCCCCCCCCCCGCACCGCCTCCCCAGCCCCGCCGCCCCCACCGCAGCTCAGCCCGGGACTTACTCCGTTTCTCCCCCCTCCCCGTGCCACCCCCTCCCCAGTCACCTTCTGGGCTCGCCGCAGTGACCACCTATCGTCTGAGACCCCAAGAGTCCGACTCCCTGAAATCCCTGCACCCTAATCTAATCCTGCCCTTCACCCCAGCATTGCCCCTGATTCACCCGGAGCTTCTCTACCCCCCCATCTAACTCCCAGTACTTCACAGTGCCCCTCCCTCCTGCGATCTACCCCCCTCCCCCAACATCTTCCCCTTTCTCTTGTAGTCCTAATATTGAACTACTCCCCACCCCTCCACTCCTCCCCCCCGGCCCCCTGTAACTATCCTTCCCTCTTGTTCCCTCAAGGGCTAGTCATCTTTTGCTTCTACCTCTCTCCAACCGCCCCACCCCAGGCTAATACTGGTAGTCTCAGCTAGGGCCTCCCCACCCTTCTACCACCCCCAGGATGGGATGTCCCCCTACCCATCTATGTCACCAGGACCTAACTGTGTCTTTCTTCAGTTTCACCCTCCACCCCATTCTCTTTGGATGCCTAGAGTCTTCTCCCCCATCGAGTTTGTGGGTTAATTCCCTCATTTGACCTATCTCTCCTCTCCTCCAACATTTAGTTCTCTTCATCAGCCTTAGGTCCTATAGGCTGAAAATAAGTCAACTTTGAGCCCGAAACCTGCCTGCCTTTCATTATTTCTTGTCTTCCCCATCCCATTCCCTATGCCCCCCCCAAGCACCCCAATTTAAGTCTCTGAAGCTTAGAGCAGTCTAAGTCTGGGCAAGAAGTCCTTCCAGGCTCTCAGCAATGTCCCTGTCATCCCTACCTTATTGTTTTCCAAGAGCTTTTTAATGTTGGATGTCTGCTCCTGGACTGCTCATAGATCAGCACTTCTCAGTTTCTGCTCTGGGTGTGAAATTCCTGAAAAGGGTGTGAGGCAGACACAAGCAGGTCTGTCTGCCCCTCTCCGACTTCCCCTTAACCCTTCCCCACTCTAAGAGCCTCAGCAGAGAAACCTTTGGCTGCTGCAACTTTTAACCTAGTCCACCTCTGAACTACTCGAAATTGAACCACACATCTCAGTCCTTTAATTCTCATCATTCTGGCATCCCAGTAGGGTTCCTCTGTTTGTCTCTCTCTGTTTCTGTCTCTGTTTGTCTCTGTCACACACACACACACACACACACACACACACACACACACACACACACAGAAGGAAGGAGAGAGAGAGAGAGAGAGAGAGAGAGAGAGAGAGAGAGAGAGAGAGAGAGAGAGACATCCTCTGCTGATCTCCTTTTCCTATTCAAACTTTCACCTCACAATTTAAACATCTTTTGTTCACCTGGCTCTTCTTTCCATCCTCTATTTCCTATTTCCTTGATCTTTTTTCCCCCTTTCCTCTAGATTTGCTCTTTCATCTTGTCAACCATTTCTTCTTTACTCATCTTAACTTTAATCTTAGAAACCTTCTTCTACAATGTGTTCTATCTACATCTATTCTCTTTATAATTAAAGATCATGGGAATCATAGATTTTTTTTTAAAACTAGAAAAAACTTAGAGGTCATTTCCTCTCTAACTTTTGTTAATTTTACTTTCCTTCTTATGCTCTTTTTAACCATTCATATGATCCTTCCCCCCCCACACACACCTTTGCTGGAATCTCTTCCATTTTCTCTTAAATGAAGTTTTACATATCTCTAATTGAAAGTATTGTTCAGTTGTGTATGACCCTTCAAAATTCCATTTGGGGTTTTCTTGGCAAAGATACTGGAATGGATTGCCATGTCTTTCTCCAGGTTATTTTACAAATGAGAAACATGAGGCAAACAGGGTTAAGTAACTTGCCCAGGATCACACAAACAGTAAATATCTTCCTGACTGCAGTCTAGCACACTTTCCATTGTGTCACCTAGCTGATGTAGAATCAAAGATTTAAGTTTGAAAAGGACCTTAAAAGTCATCCAATCTATTTCGTTTGCAAATGGGGAAACCTGAGGTCTAGAGAGGTTGAATAATTTGTCCAGGGTTGTGTGTTAAGGTACTAACCCCTCCTTTCTGCTTTTCTACTAGCTGCTTCTTTTGGGTAAAACTAACTTTTCTAATTATTAAGGGCCTTCAAACACTGGATAAATGGGTTAGACTATTAAATTTTCTTCTACTTCTTATTCCATGAATCATTTACATTTCTCTTCACCCTGGTCTTCCCAGCTATATAATGAGAGTTTTAAGCAACATAGTGATCTCTATTATCCCTTCCAGATCTCTAGCTATATTTTCATAGCTTCCTATTCTTTGGTCTTCTCCCCCCCCCCAATAGGTAAAATGGAGGGGATTGGATTGGGTGTCCTAGCTTACTTCTAATATAGTAACTCCCTATTAAATCCCCATAACTTCCTGTCCTCTTGTTCCCTCAAGGGTAGTCATCTTTTGCTTTTACCTCTCTCCAACCTCCCCATCCCAGGCTAATACTGGTAGTCTCAGCTATGGCCTCCCCACCCTTCTAACACCCCCAGGATGGGATGTCCCCATACCCATCTATGTCACCAGGACATAGGCAAGTCTGTGTGTGTGCACATGCAGTGTTTTCATATTTTTTATATGTATCTGTATAGCTTATATATAATATGTATAGTTATATAACTTTTTTCTAAGATTTTTTTTCTTATTTCTCTTTGGCTTACTTGGGTCCATTCATCTCTCTCAAATATTTCACCCCTGCCTCCCTCAGTCTCTTCTTTATACATTGACAATACTCCACTATTCTGTGCAGCCTCTCTGAGTCTCTGTGCCCCATTCTTCAGATATGCTGACACAGTCCATTTATAGATGTGCTCTCCCAGAAAAGGCTTAGTTTATGTAATTCAGAAAAGGCAGAGCCTGGGGAAGGCCTTCAAAGATAGAGGGAAACACAGATATCTTGCCTCCAGCCAATAGTTTATTTCCACAAAGGACACAAGAGCCCTTTACCAGTAGTCTTCCCTATAAAATATTAGGCTCATAGGACACTAGAGATGAAAGCAAGTTCAATGATTATTTATTCCAACTTTTAATTTTAGAAATTAGGAATCAGTGGTCTAGAGAAATTAATGATTTGTCCATAGCCATATGGACATTCTGTCAGGCATTCTGTCAGGAAGTGAAACAGTCCTAACTCAAGTCATCTGCTTCTAGGTAAAGGTTGATTTTTGTATGTTTGCTTTTAAATTTTATTTTAGCTCATTTTACTATTTTAAGACTTCTTTTCTAGGTTAAATCCAGAAGATACCAGGTATCTTTCAGATTTATAAGTACCTCTTCACATTCCTCCTCACTCTGTGGTCATATCTGACAGTGATGTTCTGTAATGAAATTTCCTCCCAGGCCCCTAAACCCACCTGAAATTCATTTTTATTCTTCCATATATCTGGTGGGTGATTTTCAGGAATATATTTTTTTCATGGATATATATGAGTATATATGTATGTATGAAGACTCATCTTCCTGAGTTTATATTTCCCATATTTCCCCATGTATAAGATATACCTTTTTTCAAAAAATTTGTGGTCTAAAAACTGGGAGCACCTTATACAGTGTTTGTAGAATTTTTTACTTGCATTTCCTGCTTTTTTGTGCTTGTTTTTGCACTTATTGTTTTCCATTTGTTCTGCCCAGAAGTGGTTCAGAAAAAATTTTCATACAGTTCTGAATTCTAGTTCAAAGTGATCCAGTTTGCAAAAGTGAATGGAAATCGTGCTGCTGAACATCAGGTTCGTCCTCTTTCGACTGAGAAAACAATTTGAGACTAGCTATGGGAAAAAGAAACCCTACTGAAGGTAGGGCATGGCAGAAGAAGGCCATGAGAGGCAAATCAGACTAATGGCCTGATTTAGAAAGCGAATTGAAGAGATGGATTGAAGAGCAAAGGGCAAGTGGAATTCCTGTGTCCACAAAGATGATTCAGCATGAGGCCAGAAGAATTGCTGATGAAAAAGAAGTGACTGATTTCAAAGGAGGACACAACTGGTGCTTCAGGTTCATGAAACAGAATGGACTAAGCATGCCTCCATGCACCAAATTGCCCAAAAGTTGCCTGAAAGCTATGAGAAGAAAGTCCTTGAATTTCATGATGAATAAAACTTGAGTTCAATAATTTTATGTAATACATTTTTTTTTCAAATTTTGGGCCTCAAACTTAAAGTACATCTTATACATGAGAAAATACAGTAAAGATGTAAATATACATATATATATATATATATATATATATATATGTGTGTGTGTGTGTGTGTGTGTGTGTGTATCCATTTGATCACAGGTGTATACATACATATATGTATATATTTTGTTTTTCTAATTTCCTTTAATCAAGACTTTGAAATGCTTTCTCTGATCCAAGTTCTTTTTAACCATCTCTTCCTCATCTCTCTGAGTGTCCCCTCAAACATGAATAAACTGCAATTAGGAAAAGAAAACCCTATTTTTAACTCAATTTAGCCTGGAATCAAATTAAATCATATATATTCCCCTTTCCTAGTCATGAAAAACCCTCCAAATATATTTCCCCCTTTAATTATTGTGTTCACCTGACCTTTCTTTCAAAATTGTAGCTATCTTTCTGTATTCTTGAAGCCATTATAATCCATTCCTACTTTTTTTTAACCAAATTTTTAACAAAATGGAACAAAATATAACATGGATTTCTTTAGATCACCTAATTTCTCCTTAATTTCTCCTTCTTCATTTTCTCTACATTTCAGCATATTGCATCAGGAAATGTGCTAAACTTGTGGTCAAAAGATACCTCTTCAAATTCTGATTCTCAGATTTTATCGCTCTGCACCCATGATCTATCAAATGAAAAGAAAACAACATTTTATTAGGCATCTACTATGTGACAAGACACTCTGATAAACTTTACAAATATTATCACATTTTATACTGACAACAATTTTGTAAAATAAGTGCTTCTATTTCCATCGTGGAAACTTAGGTTCCAACAGAAGTTAAGTGATTGACCCAGGGGATCACATGGCAAGTCTTAGTATTATGAAGACTTGGATTCAAATCACACATCATTCATTTAATTGTAATATTACCCTGGCCATATCACTTACCTTTCCAGTGTCTCATTTTCCCCCATCTATGAAATGGGAGTTATACATCATAGTCTTTAATATCCCCTCCAGTTTTAAATCTGATACTCTCATCTCTGGATCTCAGTTTCCTCATCTGTAAAACGGGAGACTAAATCACCTCTGATATCTTTTTTAGTTTTGGATGTATGATTTCATGAATTTCTATAACTGTTGAAACCAGAAGAGACCCTAGAACATAATTATTCAAAATGGAAATGTCTTAGAATAGTCAGTGTTGAAAAGGAAAAAAAAACTAAAAAAAAATAAATTGAAATTGAAAGGATGAAACTTTTGTAATGATTTCTTTGGACTCAATCATTTCTTCTTCATTTATATATTTCTTCCTCTCCCTTTTCTCTGAAACACCACTTTGTCTTATTTAGTTGCAACTTTTGCCACTGTCTTTAGGTATCCTTTTGTGAGGAAGGAAAGAATATTTTAATCACTAGTGTCTTTCTTCATTCCCACTTGCATCTGTTTGACTGATTTTTGTTTCAACTCAGTACTTCACCTGACTCTTTCTCTTAGAAATTCTTAAATTTATTATCTTTCTTTTTTAGTCTATGCCTTTCACTACCTCCCACTTTCCCTTACCCTATCCTTTAAATCAACTCCTTGCTCTGTGATTTACTGATGTCATTTCATAGCCTTCTTTCACCATCTAGTCAAAATCCCTACAATACTTCTTTAAAGTCTTTCTCTCTTCATTCATCTTTTTGCATTTATTCCTATGGATCCACTCATCTTTAATTCATTCCCATCACTCAATTGCTTCCTTCCAAATCTCGGCACCTTTTGCCTACATAATCCTTAAACCGATTTTTGTTCCTTTCAATCTCAGTTAGTCTATTCATACTTCATCATTAACACATATTTATGTGTTGTATTTCTTTAGTGCCTCTTATCATCTGCCTCATAAAAATTACTGTTTTCTGAACAATTTTTGAATTTATTCACCAAGCCTCCCTCACTCCAGAATCTTTTCTGTGCCCAGCTATGCTCCTATGAGAGATCAATCTAGTTGAACTACTGTAGTTCTGACCCACTGGAACAACTGACATTAGAAAGAAATGTGTTTTCTTCCCTATTATGCCACACAACTCAAACATATTCTAACATTGTGTTTCAATCTCTAACAGCCAATATTCTAAGAAACTTTCCAGTTCTTCCAATGCTCTAAGTGCCCTTCTGCCATCATATTTTAGTAACTATAGGAAGCCTGTTATATTTTAGCTGTATTTTAATAAACAAGTTTGACTGAATGGAAACTTTATAAGTTTTTTCTTTCTCTCCTCCAAGTCTGACTGAAACATTACTTCCAAGAACCCGAAGGCATAGCAGTTAGATATATCCATCTCTGCCTGAGGACCCTGAGAGACGAACTCTAGACCACCAACCTAATTGAAGCTTCTAAGCTTAAACAAAGGATATAAGAGTCCTCAGGAGGAATCTAAGACTTCAATCAAATAAGACCATTTTATATATTTCTTACTTTAGTTAAATCCTCTAAGCTTGATGGGCAGCCTAGAAAAGAAGGAAGAGCAGTGAATTTGAAATTAAGAGATTTTAGTTCATATGTTCCTATCTGGCTAAGAAGTATTTCTTCATTCCCTCCCTCATCAATAAGATGGTGAAAATATTTGAACTTTATTTAAGGACTGCTTGTGATGAGAATACTCTTTAAACCTTAAAGTACAATAGGATTGTGAAATATTATTATGAAAGGCAGCTGACATAGGAGAAAGAGCTAAACTTGCAGCCATAGCTTCATTTTCTGGTTCTGATATTTACTAGTTATGTGTCCTTAAGTAAATACCTTCACCATCTTTTTTAACTTCATCTGAAAAATCAGGGTTATAAATGTGACTTCACAACATTGTTGTCAGAGAACTAGAACAATGAGAGCTGTTTTGATTAGAAATATTATAAATAATGAGAGAAGAACTCTACTGGAGATCAGGGGTCTAGTTTGGTTGTGAGTTGATTCTTCATTGAGCTTTGGTCTGCATAGGAAAGTAAAAAAACTGAAGAGGAATGAGAGTCAGAAGCAGGACCTACTGACTTCCTGCCTTAGCTTGTTAAGTCTTCTTCAGAGAGCTCATTTCTTAGGCAGAATGGTTTCCTGACTTTATCAGGAACATGAAGAAGGCTGATAGGAGGGTCAAATTTATGATTGGCAGAGATCTTAGATAACATCTAATCCAGAGTATTCATTTTTTTCAGATGAGGAAAGCCCAGTAGATCATCAGGTTTAAGTGACTTGTCCTATATCAATCATGTAGTAAGAGGCAGAGTCTGAAATGAATCCTCCAATTCCAAATCTTGCATTTTTACCATTGCTTCAAACTGCATGGTAAAGCTGTAACCTGGTCTTGACAAATCCTGCTTTAGTTTAATTTCTTGGTTACTCATATTCAATGTGAGAGTTTCTTGAGTATTAACTGAAACATATCACATGTTCTCCAAACAATGGAGCAGGGCATATGCACTTCACACACACACACACACACACACACACACACACACACACACACACACACACACTCCTACACATATAGCATTGAGTTCCTAACACAATAATCTCCAAACAGGGGGAAATGGGCTAACACTATTCTAAAATAGCCCACTGGAGAAGACAGCTGTTTTTTGGGACAACAACAAAATAGGCCAGGATTATGGTTGTTATACAAAGGTGCAGCAATCCTACTTGGGTGTGGTTGATGGATTCCTCATTTATGAATCAGTAATGGCCAGTGATTGACTGGCAAATACAAGTTATGGATGTTTTTAATATGGAATAATTCCTCATTTAAAAAGAGTTCTAAAGGAGAGTGGGGTGTTAGAAAAAAGCAGGGTATGATTCTAGGGTAGAAAAACTGGGATTAGAAAACTAGGAAGATTTTCTAGATTACTACAGCTACTTACTTTCCCCCTCTAAGACAGTGTAAATATCTCCCAGGTCACTGCTGATTTGCATTAGCCATCTGTTTCTTTTACACCTGCTTTAGGCCTTTTCTAAAATCACTGCTTTGAGAACAAGAATTTCTCCCCATTAACTCTGTCATTGTGGCTATTTTAACCTTTGGGGGCCGTGTAGGCTGAGCTAAGCTTGTAACCCCATAGACTGCTGCTCTGCTATGTCATAGAGTCGATAAGACTTATATAACCAATCCTGTCACTGCCCCAACAGCTGGCCAGCAGCTGGTGTCTTGGTGGAAAGTTGGAAGGAAAGGGCACAGCTCAAGGTGACAGAGAAGGGTTAGCAGGTGGAAGAAGCAGAGAAAGGTGTTATACTGCAATCTTGACATTGAACCTCCACCTTGATTCATGGTGAGATTCAATGACAAAAAAATAATACTTTGTAAAAAGTTGAAACTCTGGTATTAATCACTTTGGTCTCTTGGCAGTTTATTCACAGTGATAGCTAAGAAGATTTTTCAGAAGTCAATGTATTGTCTAAAACCTACTTCACTAATGTTCTCTAATAACATAGAGATAAACACATATGTGTAGGTATATATTATGCTTATATATATATACACATATACATACATAGAATTGTATATCTTACTTTATATGTATGTGTGTGTGTGGTACAGGTATACAAAATTATTGCCTTTAATTCTTGAAAATTATTACTTAATAATTGGTTCATAAAAATTCATACTCAAGAGCTTCTTAATAAGGCTACCATAATAGACAAGAAGAAGAGATCATGGACACAGTGAAATATTAGCTTTTCCTCTACTCATAGATACTCTCTCACACATAGACTATCATTTACTTTAGCTCAAGAGGAAGGTTTGATACAAATGTCACTGAGAGAGGAAATATTCAAAGCCAATGTTTCTGGATTCACAGACTCCAGGGGAAATATGTCAAGGGGTCTGCAAAATCATGCATGCATTATCATTTCATCATTAAGGCCCTTTTGCCTTTTTTCAAAGGAGGAATAGAATTGGTACAACATTGTTGATAATTAATTTCAAAATGATTATTTAGCATCTATAATTTTCCAGGCAATATATTAAGGATATAGACAAAAAAGAAAGAATGGAAGAAGAAGGAGGAGGAGGAGGAGAAAGAAGAAGAAGAAAGAGAAGAAGTAGTAGTAGAAGTAAGAAGTAGAAATAGAAGTGGAGGTAGGAGAAGAAGAAGAGGAAGAAAGAAAGAAAGAAAGAAAGAAAGAAAGAAAGAAAGAAAGAAAGAAAGAAAGAAAGTAAGAAAGAAAGAAAGAAAGAAAGAAAGAAAGGAAGGAAGGAAGGAAGGAAGGAAGGAAGGAAGGAAGGAAGGAAGGAGGGAAGGAAGGAAGGAAGGAAGGAAGGAAGAAAGAAAGAAAGAAAGAAAGAAAGAAAGAAAGAAAGAAAGAAAGAAAGAAAGAAGGAAGGAAGGAAGGAAGGAACGAAGAAAAGAAAACAATCCCAAGGGATCAGGAGCTCTTTCTAGATAAGGACCAGAGTACATAGCAGGAGAGCAATGACCATACCTCTACACAGATCATAACACCTTTGAAACAAACAGAATCCTTCCATTCTCCCAGAAATAACTGAAAATTGCAGTGCAAAAGAGTCTGAAAGCTTGAGATAGTTACTCTTCAGCTCTTGCTCCTGCCAAGAATAGAACTCAACATTAAAATAAGGTCCCAACAAAAAAAAAATAGGGTGAAAAAATGAACCAACAACAATAACAAAGGACCTGACCATATAGGGTTACCATGGTGACAGGAAAAAATAAGGTACAAATTCCAAAGACAACCATATGAAAACAGTTATAAACAAATCCTCAAAGAAAAATTCTAATTGTACTGAAGGCCAGCAAAATCATAGGAAAAAAATTAAGGGATAAAAGAAGTACAGGAAAAATTGAGAAAAATGATAGTGATACAAGAAATTTATTAAAAGTGAACAGCTTAGTTAAAAAGCACAAAAATAGTGAAGAAAACAACAACTTAAAAAACAAAATTGATCTAATGGCAAAAAAGAAGGCACAAAAGTTCATTGAAGAAAACATTCTCTTTAAAAAAGCAGAATAAATCAATTGGAAAAGAGCTAGCAAAGCTCACTGAGGTAAAGAACTTAGAGTGGAAAGTTGAACAAATAGAAAAAGTAACAAAACTCACTGAAGAAAATGATTTTTAAAAATTAGAATTGGACAAATGGAAGCTAATGACTTCACAAAACATCACAAAACAATAAAACAAAGTGAAAAGAATGGAAAGTAAAAGAAATGTGAAATATCTCAATGGAAAAACAACTGACATGGAAAATAGATCAGAGAAAGATAATTTAAGAATTAATTGATTACTTGAAAATATTGATCAAAGAGCCTAGACATCATATTTCAAGAAACTATATTTTTTTTCCTGACCTCTGATCCAGAGAATAAAATGGAAGTTGAAAGAATCTGCTAAACACCTTCTGAAAGAGGTTCTAAAATGAAAAGTCCCAGGAAAATTATAGTCCAATTTTAAACCTCCCAGGTAAAGGAGAAAATTTTGCTGGCAGGCAGAAACAATTCAAATACTATAAAGTCACAGTCAAGATCACACACAATTAAGTGACTTCCATGTTATAGAAGTAGCAGTCTTATTAACATAATATTCTAGAAAACAAAGGAGCTTGGATTATAACTAACAGTCACCTAGCCATCTAAACTAAGTATAATTTTTCAGGGGAAATATGATATTTAATAAAATAAAGGCATCTGGAGTTCAAAATTTAAAAATAAATGAATGTTTTAAAATGATATTTTAAAGATAAAGGAAGGAAGGAAGGAAGGAAGGAAGGAAGGATAAGAGAAACTGGTCTGAAGATTCTATTGGAAGTTAATGGCACATGAAAAATGATTTCTAAGAGAAGGATCCTAGCAACTAAGAAGAGCAATATAGGCTTTTTGTAGGAGGGGCACCTAAACTTGTACTTTGAGAGATCTCAGAGATTCTATTAGGTAGAGTTGAGCAGAGAGTACATTCTGGGAATAGGGGGAAATCTGTGCAAAGTTAAAGAGATGAGATATGGAATGTGTATTGGGTACAGCAAAAAGTCCAGTTTTTCTAGAACACAGCACATGGGAAGAAAAATACAGGAAACATAAAGGTAGATTGCAGTGAGACTGTGTCAAAGAGAAACAGAGGAGATTATATTATGTATGGTCATATGGGGAATGTGTTTATGATATTTTTAAAAGTCTTTTTAAAAATTAAAAATCTTCATTCTATCTATGCCGTTATGTCATTTACAACATAGTGTGGTATAAAATGGGAAAGATCATTGATGGTACGTAGAGTGGAAAGGAGGGATCATGGAGAGAAAAAAAGACACTGAATATTTGGAAACAAATTTTACTCACTATTTTGCCAGTAGTTAGGTCAGAAAAGATGAATCCTAGAGTCTGCATTAAGGAGAGCTTTAGAATGATAAGCAGAAGACTTGTGTTTCAGTTACATTTCTGCCACTACCTAGCCATTTAACCATGGATGAGTCACTATCCCCTTCTGTACTTCAGTTTCCTCCTTTGTACAATGAGAAGGTTTTACAAGACAATCTCTGATATTTTTTCCAGCTTTATCATTCTGGTATCTGGAAATAGTATCCACATGTAGTCAAATTGAATACTTTGACTGAATGTATAATACTTTGGATAATATGATGAACCATTAGAACAATATTTATTCATGGTAGGTGCTTAATAAATATTTGAAGACACTAAGTATGATGACCAAATTCATCTAACACTGAATTAGAGTGAAGTATGTTATGTTAGTTTCTCCGATGCTTTTAAACTAAATACTCTGCATTTTAATAGTGCAACTGGTATACTGAGCTGTTGATTATTCTAGGAAATGGTGGCATTGGTATAGAAAAAGAAAGGAAGGGAATAAGTATTGAAACAGTGTCTACTAGATGACAGGTATTATGTTAGGTGCTTTTACAAATTTCTCATTTGATGCTCACAGCCACCCTTTTGAGAGAGGTACTTTTGTAATCCTAATTTTACACTTGAGAAATTGAGACAAAGAAGTGACTTGTCCAGAGTCACACAGCTAGTATCTGAGTTTAAATTTGAATTCAGGCCTTACTGACTCCAGCCCTGTGCTCTTATCTATTTTGTCATCAGCTGCCTTAAAGAAATCCAGAGAAAACACAATAAATTCCTGGTCTATTTTCAAGAGAGATTGAAGGCTTCTATATTCCTTTGAGTAAGCGGAGGCATAAGGAATTTTAAATGTATTTAGTGTGAGTTTTGATTATCCTTGTAGCTAATGATAGAGAACTGATATAATTAGAAGACTGACTGATAATGGAGGCAAAACACTCTCTAACCCTATGTCATTTTACTCACTCAGATGGATAAACCATAGGATGTGGTACTTTGGAAAGTGCAGCAAAAAGAACATCATTTGGGGAGTAAGAAAGACTAATTCAGATCTACCACTTATAAGCTGTGTGACCACTGGTAAATCATAACACCCCTCTGAGCTTATTGTTCTCATCTGTAAAATGAAAATGATACTGACTTTATCTACCTCGTGGTATTTGAGGCCTTATTGAAATGGTTTCTTTGACAACAATTTTACCCTTCTTCCCTCCTCCCGCCTCCACCCAAACACACACCTGTGATTTCATTGCCATAGGGAATTCCTGGTGAGGAATTTTCTCTGCCAATGCAGATGAACACCTGCTCTGTGATTTAAAGGTTTGAAGAGTTGCTTGGTTAATGAGAGGCCAAGGTGAAGTACTTAGAGTCACATAGTCAGCTTGTGTCAGATGCAGAAGAATAAAGTCAATATTGTGGGGGGTAAGATAGTATGAAAGGAGCACTGACCTAGAAATCATGAGACCTCAGTTCTAGACATAGTTCTTTTTAATATATATATATATATATATATATATATATACATATATATACATATATATGTATACATGTATATTGTTAAGTTACACAATTTCCTTCCACCCTCCCTTCCCACTCCCCTCCCCTCCCCTCAGAACAGTCAGGTTAGTATTGTATGTACTTATTTTTGATAAACATATTTACAGATTAGTCATTTTCAGTATGAGGAATTAGGATTAAGGGAAAGAGATACATAAGAGATAATTTTTATAAAGTGTTCATCAGACTCTGAAGGGTTACTGTTTTGTTTTGGTTTTCTTCCTCTGCATGGGGATGACATTGTCCATAGATGGTCTAATACAGTTGGCTTACCTCTAACAGCAACCTGTGATTTTGGGAGAATCATTTAATTCTTTGGATTGTGACTGTTTTAGCTGTAAAAGAAGAAAGCTATACCTCATGGTTTCTTAAGTTTTTTTTAAATACTAAATACTTCTAGTTACTAAATTTCTTTCTCTCTAATACTTTTTGATCTTATGAATTTCCCTTCTCACTGTCTTCTATGGACATTAGATCATGATCTTTTGGAATAGCCTCCTTGTTCCCAAAAGGAGAAAGTTGGACCCATAGCCTTCAGATCTCTGAGTCCTGGATTCCAGGCCCCCTTAGAGAAAGGTCATTGAAGCAAGTGCCTCTTTGAGAGCTTCCCCTGACTCTGAAAGACTTCCATCACAGTTTCTATCTGCCTGATGCTTTATGCTCATTTTCTCTGTTATTCCTCACAACATGCCTCTCAGGTAGATAGTGCTGATGGCTTCTGTTTCACAATTGGAGAAGCGCCAGTGGTGAGGAGTGGAACAATTTGACCTAAATTGTACAAGTCAGTGTCAGAAACAGAACTAGAATCTAGGTCTTTTGATTTTTCTCTTATGCTAGGAACTAGCCACTGGAGCAGACTCAATTACCTAAAAAAATTCAGGGATAGTAGAAAAAAGCAGTGAATGGAGGTGGATGTGGAAGAGAGAGAGAGAGACAGTATCAGAGAATCTGAGTTCAAATTCTATTTAGCATGTGACCTTAGTCAAATCACTTTCTTTTGGGGGCTCTCTTTTTCCCAATCTACAAATTGAAAGACAAGACTCAAGTTATTCCTAGCTCTAAACTGTCTGAACTTAAGTTTAAAATATGTTTTAATGTATCTCAGTCACTTTGTACAGAGCAGTGGGATTCATGGGTTAACATCCTTCTTTTGAGATTCTAGGGTGCTGGTTAACACACATGTAAATATACTTAGCATGGTATAATGAGAAAAAAAAGTGATCTCAGAATCATAGAACTTTAAGGAAGAAAAAAAAGCTTGGAGCCCATCCATATCAATCATTCATTTTTACAAATGTGGAAACTGACAGCCAGAGTAGGTAAATGGTTTGATCAAGGTTAACCTAGGCTTTAGGATATAGAATTAGGACTCAGATTGAGCTCTTATGATTCAGTGTGCCCTACCTGTTATGCCAAACCTGGTCATTCTCAAAATTGTGTCCCTGACAGGATTAAGTACATAGTAGGTTCTCACTAATATTTGTTGAACTGAACAGATGTTGTTCTGTTGCAATATTTCTATCCTCATAGCAAATCTGTGATGTGCACCCATGATTGCCATCATATTATATTTGAGGTTGGGTGTGTGGGGTGCTCAGGGAGAACTAACATCTCTAATGTGAAAGCTGCTGAGTCTTTTTAAGGGATGCTCATTTATCTTTGGTGTGCACCTGATTTTCTCAACTCTAATCTGTAGCTTCAAGAAACTGTAGCCCCATGCAGAGGAAGAAAAACAAAACATAACATCCAGAATCTGATGAATACTTTATAAAAATTATCTTGTGTATCTCTTTCCCTTAATCTTAATTTCTCATGTAAAAAATGACTAATCTGTAAACATGTTTATCAAAAATATGTTTATACACTACTAACCTGACTGTTCACCACTGAGGTGAGGAGCATGGGAATGAAGCGTGGACGGAAATTTTGTAACTTAAAAATATGTATGTGCATATGTATGAATAATTAAACAAACAAATAAATAGATAATTTTTTTTAAAAAGGAAACTATAGCTATGTAGTGATTACACCTGGTAAACTTTCTTGACAGCTAAACCAGGTTGAAAGTAACCAATGGAGTTCAAATTCATTACTGATATAGGGAAATGTCTACTTTAAGCATGTGAAGACTTCTGCCTGTTGAATGTGGATGAGAATAATTTGTTCCAATAGTAATGAAGGTAACTGGAGAAGTCATTGTGTTGGTTAGACTTTGAAGATGCATCCACTGCATCACCAGTGGTTTTAACTTGTCAAGTCAATGGACTGCAATGACTCTGGAAGAGAGTAAGGCTGAAGACTTTGTACAACTGTGCCTCATTTAAATCCAATTCACAAGCAAGTCAAGACATTATCCCATGATATCATTGATCCTCTTTGTAAACCACTAACAATAGCAATGTTTGAGGTAACTAAGACTAAGAAAATGGAGGTGACTTACCCATGATCAGCAGATGGTAAGCTTCAGAAGAAAATCATAAACTCAAATCCCCGACACAGAAGTAAGCCCCTTGCAGGCAAGCACTGACTGTGTATCTCCAGGTTTAGTATGGGGTCTAGAATGGATTAGGAATTTAATAAATCCTTGCTGATTAGTTGGGGATCATTGTTTTATTCAATACACAGAACTGCCCATGTCCCTAAAACCCAAACTTTACTTTTTATTTTTCATCATAAATATTCATTCCTTTGTTATCTTTATTCAAAATAAAAATTGAGCAAAGGGTAAGCATGTGGGTGTGTACTTTTTTCCACCTTCTATCCTGTTTTCTTTTATAACAAGGCAGGTCTTTGGTTTAGTTTAGTCTCTATTCTAATATTCTGTGTGTGACTCCTGCTGAGCTATGATTTGTGCTTCTCTGGGTGTCTGCATGCAGACATCTTAACTGGAAAATGCTTAAAATGTCAATACGGCATAAGTTAAAAAGAAGCAAAAAGAGAAAAGGAAAAAAAAACCCACATACTCCCTGCTTCTTCTAAGTGGTCACAGGTGGAGTATCACTTTGACTCACTGCCATGTAGACTGAGATTCTTGACAGTAGGCTCTAATGCATCTTTTATCAACTAGCATAGTCGATTAGGAGGTTATTGCTAAGATATCAATAGAGGGTCAGAATTTGCTTTCTGAAGTACCTGCCATTGGCTGCCATGCACACAGATATGTTTTGCAGCAGCAATCATTAAAATGTGCTATACATATACATATATATATATATGTATATATATATATATATATTTACAGTATTGAAGGACTATTTATGCAATCAGTAATGGAGGTGGCACGGTTCCCACTGTCAGTGAGTGGGAAAAAATAACTGGTATCATACAGCTATGATGTAATCAGTGGCCTATATTTCATGGCCTGGAGGCAGAATGTCAGCATCAATAATATCACTCCAGGGGAAAGGGGATAGGGGAGACAATGGGTATGAAATCCTTTGGTAAATAACAATGAATTAATTAAGCAATGAGTTGTGGACTTCTAGACTCTCATCACATGAAGCAGCCTCCAATTTTCTGAGAGGAGTCTGGTTTGTTATCATTGACCTTGATTGCAAAGGCAATAGACACTGAAAAGTCCAGAGTAAATGAATGAGATTTAGAAGTTTTAGAATTACTTGGGACCAATGAGACTTTTGAGTTTACCATGCTTATTTTTAATGATGAATGAAGACAGGAAAGGGGGAAAAAGATAAACATATATCATCAGTATATTATCTATCTGTCTATCATCTTATATAACTTCTTACTAAATACCAGTCTTTGTGCTAGGTGCAGTAATTTTGATCTGGGCAGTCAGGAAGTTGATGAGGAGAATGGAGTCAAAGGACAATTTTCATACCTTTTTAGCATAGTGGCATGAATTTTGTTATGGTCTCCAGAGTAGAGAGGTTGGTATGTGGGGCATATGGCAAAATATATAGGTTAGGTGAGTGGTTTATGAAGCATAGTCTAGGACTGGCTGTATATATGAGTTAGGTGTATTTGTACTCATCAAACAGGACAGCACATTCCTGCTGATGAGTTCCAAATCTGAGTGGATTGCAACCAACCAGTCCCTAACCTGAGAGTCCCCATAGTCTCTGGGGGTCTAGTCAAGAAGATCTGATCCCAGGCAGAAGAATTTTAGCAGCAAGTCAGATGGAAAGATTATCAAAATGGATTACTAAATGAGGAATATAAGATGAGTGTGAAAGCTGCTGAGCCCTGTTCATTAAGAATACATAGAAGTAGTTTTCAGTTGTTTCCAATTCTTTGTGTCTCCATTTAGCAAAGATACTGGAGTTTGCCATTTCCTTCTCTAATTCCTTTTACAGATGTGGAAACTGAAACAAACAGGGTTACAGAGTTAAATTACTAGTCCAGACTCATACAGCTATTAAGTGTCTAAAAGGTAGATTTGAACTCAGAAAGATGATTCTAGATGCTGTGCTCTATTAACTCTATCCATTGGGTTACCTTGCTGTCCCAAGTTTCCAAAAATACCAAGTAAGAAAACCAAGATTACAACTCAGGTACTATAAATTCAAATCTAGTAAATAATACTATCTTCACTGTCTCAGTAAAATGGGTCAGATATTTGGTATTGGAAAGAAGGTAGGTTTTCTCTTCCAGAATAGAAGAGATAAGGGAAAGGATGTAAAGGAGAAATGAAGTTAGTCTTATCTAGTCTCTTAAGAGCTTATGCTACCTCACCAAAAGAAATATTGTTCAAGTTAGGGTATGCTATGGGAATAACAATATTTCCAGCCTAGCATCCTCAGGTATCATTTGGGGAAATAATCCACGTGGAGATGTATCCTGGCAACTGCTGCAGGTGCTATAGTCAATAGCTACCAAAGATTCAGAAAAGAAATTTCATGCCAATGAAGTTATTGACACTGTCAAATTGTTCAAGATCAAAATCTAATATGATTTTATTAAGTGGAATTTGTATTAAAAGACATTGCTAACTGTTTTATCATTGTACTCTAAGGACCATAGAACCTTTCCATTTGACTTGAAGCTGAATCCTCCAGCATATATTATCTCCCCCATTAGGATGTGAGTGTCTTGAGAGTAGGGTCTATCTTACTTTCCTATTTGTTTCAACTGTTTAATACTTGACTTTGCACATAGTAAGCACTTAACCTAATTTTTTTCTTTTTTTTTTAATCCATTCATTTAGTTGCCTGGCTATTGACCAATTCTGGTAGTTAGCAATAATAATAATAATAATAATAATAATAATAATAATAATAATAATTCACAGTAATGTAATACTTTATGTTTTTGTTCTTTAAATCCACCCCTGTTACCCTGAAAATTAATTATGCAATATTATTTATTATACTAGTCTTGCAAATGCTCTTTTTAATTAAGTTATCATGTAACAATTTACATTATCACAACCTGAACTTGTATCACTTCATTAGAAAATAAACTTTATAAGGTCAAAGATACTTTCTCTTTTGAATTTTGCATCTCCCCACTTAGGCAGTTAGGTAACACAATGAGTAGAATACTGGGTTTTTACTCAGAAAGACTGTATTACTAGAATCAGGAAGACATCTCTTCCTGAATTCAAAATTGGCCTCAGACTCTTACTAATTGTATGGCCCTGGCAAGTCACATCAAGTTGTTTGCCACAATTCCCTCATTTGTAAAATGAACTGGAGAAGATAATGGAAAATCAGTGTCTTTGCCAAGAAAATACCAAATGGGATCACAACAAGTCAGAAACAACTGAAATGAATGAACAATAACACAATCTCCCCCAATGAGTATGGAATACATACTAGATAAATGCTTGTTGAGTGACTGAACATATTTAACACTTACCCTCATATTCTGACTGATTTTAGTGACCATTGACTTCAACCTTTCTCAGAGATGCCTAAATTCCTGTGTCAAAAGAAAAACTGAGGAAAGAGTTGACTACCCAAAGAATCCAAGGTTTGCCACTACCAAGTATTATATACCCAGAGGCAGTCACTTTCCCTTACTAGATTTCAGCTTCCTTCATCCTAAATGAAGACAGTGTTTACTTAATAACCACTGTGGGCAAAAAGTTTTGCTTTTGCTATAGAGTACATTCCAAGCTAACTAGCATCTGAATTCTAGGACCTTACAATTTAGTGGTATGAGATAGAAAAAAGAGAGTTGAACAACAATACATGTTATTTAATATAATGCAATGATAATTCAATGAGTTTTTAATGACTTTATAACTTATAACTTATGATACTAAAATTAGGAAGTTGTGACTTGCTAGGGTTCAAGAAGTTTTGGTTAAATACTAAGTTGGTGATATGAGAAAATGAGCTGATCAATGTGAACATAGATAATGGACTGTAGAGAAGTGTCAATATGATCTTGTTGATGGTGATGAGTCCATGTCAAACAGGGAATTAGACCTGAAAGTAGGTAGAAGTAGGTCAGGAAGTAGGTCAAGGGAGTAGGACATTGGGTCAAGGAGTTCAGGGGTATGATATGAACAAACAACAAATGATGAAACTCTCAGTAACTCTCAAGTGGTATGTGTATATAACCTATATAGCTTGGAGGCAACAGATTAGAATCACATTTAAAATAGATTGGAAGGGCTTAATTATCACAAGGATGAAGGAAATTAGAAGGCTTTGATCACATCATAAAATTAAATTAAAAAAAGAAAATTTAGAAAGGAGGAAAAAAAAGAAAGTAATGGAAAAGAAAGCAAAAAACCCTTAGGATTAACATAAGAGACAGCTCAAACCAAGAAGGGATAGATACATGGGAGGTACATTTTGGATAAAAGGGAATTCCTCTGTTATTCCATTCTTTTTTCATCATGTATGACTCTCTGTGATACTTTTTAGTGTTTCTTGGAAGATACTGAAGTAGTTTGCCTTTTCCTTATCCAGTTCATGTTATAAATGAAGAAACTGAGTCAAACAGGGTTAAGTGACTTGTCTAGAGTTACACAGCTAGTAAGAATCTGAGACCAAAATTGAACCCAGGAAGTTAAGTCCACCAAACTCCATACCTGACGCTCTCCCTACTGCATCAAAAAGACTCTTTAGGAACATCTGATAGGCTAGCCATATGGATTCATGTTATGCATTAACAATTTTTCAACATTAAAAATGTTTATAATGTGTGTGAGTATATACACACATATGATTACACATACACATATACATATATGTACATTATAAATAATTTTAGTTACAATGAAAATATGTTTAGTATGAGAGATAATATATATATATATATATATATATATATATATATCAATTATATAAGATAGCTTTCTGTCTTGGGAAGGAGAGGGAAGGAGGGAGAAAAATTTGGTACTCTAAATCTTAAAAATTGACTGTTGAAAAATATCTTAATATGCAAGTGAAAAAATAAAATACTATTATAAAAAACTCAATTCAAAAACAAACAAATAATCAGTGTTCAACAATGGATGAATATACATCCGACTCTAACTTTTTTATGTATATGTGCATACATAGACTTAAAATCAGACCATGCTTAAAACTGATTCTAGTCACTTGATCTTGAATTATCCAGAAAGACAGAAATTATATGGAGATTCCTAACTTTACCCAATATATTTGTTCACAGGATTATAACCATTGATCAGAAAAGAAAAAAAAGCACCAAACCAAACCAAAAACAACTCTGTAAACTAAAAAGCCATGAAAGTATCTTAAATATTTTTGAAATATTTGTTTAGTTTTGTTTTTTTAAAACATCAGAATTTTTCCTAGTACTCCTCTTCCAGAGATCCATTGCACTGAACAAAATATATATGGTGGGGGGGAAATGAGGGAAAGTGATAGGTTAAAAAGAAAAAAGGTCAGTAAAACCAATTATACAATAAAAAAAATCTGAAAATCTATTTTATGTTCCTCAGTTATGTAACTCCTTCATCTGAAAAGGAATAGATTGGAAGTATTTTCTCATATCTTTTCTTTGGGGTCATGCTTACTTTCTTTAATTTTTTGAAATACACACTATTGATGATTTGGTGCTTATTATTTCCATTTTCAATAGGGCAGCTAGGTTGATAGATCACTGACCTTGGAGTCAGAAGGACATAAATTTGAATCTAGCCTGAGAAACTTCTCTCTTACTAGCTATGTGACCTTGGGCAAGTCACATAATCCTGATTTCCTCACATCCAGGGCCATCTCCAGTCATCCTGATTCATGATTCTGGAGGAGAAAGTGAAGGCTGGTGACTTAGCACAGCACCCCCTCACTCAAATTCAATTTATGTGCTTGCAATGGCATCACTTCCATGATATTGTGGACCTCTTTGAAAATGAAGGACAAACATTGTTATTTTCATTTCCCTTGTAGTCAAATGTATACATTGCTTTCCTGGGTCTCTATTTCTTTCTAAATCAGTTCCTGCTAATTTTCCATACTTCTCTTTATTCATTATATTCATTTTTTATACAGCACAAATTGTATTCCATTAAAATCACTTATCACAATTTGTTTAGTCATTTTTCAAGTTATGAGAATTTAACATTATATTCAATTCTTTGCTATCA
This sequence comes from Macrotis lagotis, assembly GCF_037893015.1. NCBI lineage: Eukaryota > Metazoa > Chordata > Mammalia > Peramelemorphia > Peramelidae > Macrotis > Macrotis lagotis. The sequence goes on along the minus strand of NC_133658.1, from coordinate 337,737,269 downwards.
CAAAAATGTTGCTAGAAATGAGGCTTTTCTTCCAAATAAAGGTCTTCTTTGAATTAACTTAGAATATCTGAGTAGAAGGACATGGGCATCTTAGTTACTTTATTTGTACAATTTCAAATTGATTTCTAAACTGTTGGTATGAATTCTAGTTCTAGCAACATTATATCAGTCTTCCTATCTTCCCCAATCAAATCCAACATTGATCATTCTCACATTTTGTCATCTTTGATAATTTATTGAGATTTTGTTTTGATTTGAATTTTTCTTTGTGTGATAGTGACTAATTCTTTCATAAAATTATTAATAGTTTTCAGCTCTTCTTTGGGGATCTCTTTATACATATCCTTTGATCACTTATTTAATGGGGACTGGTTTTTAGTCTATTAATTTATCTATCTACATATATACATAAATTGCTTAATTTAATTTATTATATACAATATATATCATATTATATATATTATTTAATATATTATATAGATATGTTCATATATGTATGAGATATTCAAGTATATGGCTTAGATACTAAAACTTTAACTAAGAAATTCAATATGGAAGTTTTTCTTTTCTCCATTTGGCTACTTCCCTTTTTATCTTAGTACAATAATTTTATAATCATAGAAACCTCAGTTTCATGTAATCAGGTATAGATTTAATCTTTTGTAACTGACTCTATTTCTTATTTGGTTAAGAAAACATTTACAGACAGCAAGGTGGTGCAATGAATAAAGCATCAGTCCTGAAGTCAGGAGGATCGGAGTTCAGATCTAGTCTCATACACTTAATAATCACGTAGGTGTTATTTAACCCTGTTGCTTTGCAAAACTCAAAAAAACAAACAAAAAAAACACATCAAGTCATAAGTGAAAAAAGCATATAATCACTTCTATTTTTATGATATTTTATTATTAAGTTCATGTATTCATTGTGAATTTATTATGAATATGTTATGAGATTTCTGTTTATTTTTTGAGAAATTACTTTCTAGTTTTCCTAGTCCTTATCAAATAGAGATTTTTTCCCAAAGTAATTTATTTTCTGTTTTATTGAACTCTGTTTTATGAATTTCCATTGCTTCTTGTTCTCCCTTGTCTAGTTTTTACATTGGTTTATTTATCTATTTTTAAAATGAGTACCAGTGAGGTTTAATATCATCATTGTTATAGGGAGTTTTAATGTACAAATCACTTGCTCTGCAACAATTCCCTTGGTTAGTAATGACTCTCCTCAGACTTCATTTAGCACTTTGCTTTCTATCGTTCTTGGTCATTGGGCCATTTTCCACTGTGAGGTAATAAGATCAAAGATCTAGAGCTGAAAATGATCTCAGAGGCCAGGGTCTTGGAGGTCATCTACATCAACTTTCTCATTTTACAATTGAGTATAGTGAAGGCTAGTAAGGTTAATTGATTTGTCCAAGATCACAGAGTAATGTCACTGGCAAGATTTGAACTTAGGTCCTCTGATTTCATAGCTTATGTTGTTTTTTTTTCCCCACTGTACCCTGCTGCCTCTATCATGTAGAAATCTACTTTATCATTTTTCTTGTAGATGGAATATCACTATATTAATCAACTAGCTCCATGGGGGCAGGGGCCATGTATTATTCAAACTCAGAATTCCTTTGCCCTAGTTCTAAACAAAGTGATCTAAACACACTAAGTGCTCAATATATATTGATTGAATGAATGAATGTAAAGGACTTTGGTGAAGTAGACAGTACTCAATTTATCGATAATGAGAACATAGACTGAAGTTTAACTGACTAACACAAAACCAAACTTGGCAACTGAGATTCAAACACACCTAAGGACAAATGCTGTTTTCTACTTCCTGTCCTTTCCCATCATACAGTCTGTATCATAAAGCTCATGCTAAGATCAAAAGGGAACATTATGAAAGTGCTTAGAGATTTCCCCCATCCCCTCCCGCCAAAAAGTCTATGTAAATATAAGATGTTCCTTAGTTGGAATTTTTTGTAGATTAACACTGCTCACCAGGAAGAAATATTCTTCAGTTACTAGCCACCAGCCTCGGGTCTAACTATGCCAAATCAGTTCTATATAAAGCTGAGCGGAAATTGGATTGGGTGCTGGGGTGGAAGCTGACATGAGCAGGTCTATCCCTTCAGCAGTGTTCACTGCCCTTTACAGACACAATCACTACCCACTCAGCTCATCAAAGCCTGCCCTTTGAAGCACCTAACTAGACTGTGAGCAGGAAGTATCTGCCAAAAAGCTTCTTTTCTTCCATAGATAAAAGAAACTTGAAATGCATGTAAGTCCTGCACTCTTGTTAATTAATCAGCACTTGCATTAAAAGCTTAAACCTCTTTGATGCATGCAGAAAGCTAGGGGAGATAGCACCTTTCTCATTGTTCTGTAGTAGAAAGATAGATGGACAGAGTGGCTGACAAGGTGAGAGTAAGATAGTCTAGGTTCCATTAGAGCTGTTGTTACAGTCATAGAGACAGCTTCCCAACTGAGAAAGGCAAAAGAATGTTCATATACTCAAAGACACTCAGAGGAAGAGAGGACTCTGAAGCACCAAGATTTCTATCCTGCTTCCCTCTTCTTGGTACTTGATATAAACATGTCATACACATCCTACAGTCTGTTCCAGTTCATAAATGACATCAGAGAAACAACAGGACAGAGATGATCAAATAAGAATCACAAAAAAGAGGAAAATTTAAATAAAATGCACTTTCAATTTAGTTATTGCATCTTTCTCTGACTGACCCTGATCAATAAATTAATTATATCATAAAGGGAGCTCTTGCATTTCTGTGTAAGTTAGCTATCAGACTAGCCCTATGTATTAGAAAATTGTTAAATAATTACTGAATAACTCTCTCTCTCTCTCTCTCTCTCTCTCTCTCTCTCTCTCTCTCTCTCTCCTTTCAAGTTAAACTCTTTTTGAAGCAGTACTCTTAAACTGATGAATGAATTATTTTCTTTTGTAAAGGCTCCAAGAAGTAGGAATTTGTGTGTGTATGTGTGCATGTGTGTTGAGTGCAATCTCTAAGTTGAAATAGTTCACTGCTATCATTTGTTGCAGTGAAGTCCTTTACTAGTGTTGGGAAGAATGAGTTAGCAGAACAACTGGGAAAAAACCTTAGGTGTTATCTAGTGTTAAAATAATAGTAATAGTTAACATGTATAGATATTTTAAAATTTGTAAGAAATGTTTTATAGATGGTGTCTCCCCAAGGAAACTGAGTTTCAGAGAGGTTGAATGATTTAATTAGGTATACAGTGATGAGAATCTGGAGAGAAATTCATGCCAGTTCTTTTTTTGACTGCAGTTCCAAAACTAGGCTTTCCTTTAATATATTATCATCCTTGTCTGGATGGGAGTCCCACTAAAATGCCCCTGACAAATGATTGTCAAAACAAACTCTTTAAGAGACAGTAAAGATACTGCCTTTTGATGGCTTCCATTGTTTTACTGGGCAGTCCTATTATTTGGTCTTTCTTCTTGTGTCAAAATCTGACACAATGTATTTTGCACCCATTGCTTCTAGTTCGATATTCTTGGACCAAGCAGAATGAATCTTAACCTTTTATTTTTGCAGAAGTTGAGTAACAATAAACGCCTCATCTCTGAAAATCTAGAGAGAAAATAAAACTACTAACACATCACTAAGGGGGAGGGGATTGAAGGTGAGAAGTGGGGGATAAAAGAACTGCACACCCAACAGATAGGTTGCAAATATCTTAATGTCGATAATGTGTTCCCCCACTACACAAAGAGAGAAGAAACATAAATGGGTTAATTAGCTCCTATGTAGGATTTAATTAGAGAAGCTTTGTGCATTTGGTGTCAGGCAGAATCTCAATTATAAATCCCTTTTTTCAAGGTTTCACGGAATAGACATAAAATTTTTCTTGGGGCTCTAATGTGATGCTTGGGGGTCTTAGACTAGATGGCTTTGGACATGAAATTCAATGTGAAATTTTTATTACTTTGAAGTCAGTTGGTTATCTCAGAGAAAATTAACATCTCATAGCTTAGTAGTTATTTGTGTCTGCCTACTTGGGAAGATGCTTTGTAGATGTAAATAGGCTATAGTATATTACCTGTGATGCCTTACATTAGAGAAGAGGCATAAAAGACATAAGCTCGTGGAATAAGTTTATGGGGAAGACCTTAAATATCATCTTTTTCATCTCTGTCATTTTAGTTAAGAGGAAGCTGAGACCTAGAAAAATCAAATGGTTGCCCAGTTCCATAGAAGGACTAAATAGGAGAGTCTGAATTCAAAATCATGTCCTTGATGTAAGACTTTTTCCCTAAGATTTTCAATGATTAGCAAAGAAGATGAGTTGTCTATGTAGGGGGATGTTCGAGTGAGAATTGACCAACTTATGTGTTGCACTGGTATCAATTAATTATTGAAAAACAAAGGAAAGACTCCAAATAAAATATATAGATACCATGAAGATAATTTTTAGAAAGTTATGACTAAGAATAGCACTGGGAAAGGGGTGGTTGTGATCTCTACCTGTGGAAGGATTAGTCATAGTAAGGAGCTGGACCCACTAAAATTTTGAAGCAATAATAATAACATTTACTTGAAACCACCTGAACCTCACCAACTATTTAGAAAGCACATTAAATCCCTCCAATAATTTCTGGTTTCTTTTTCTTTTTCTGATCCTACCCCTATTTGTGACCTCTATGTGTTCCATGTATCTAGAAAAAGAGGTTAAATTCTATGATCTATAAAGTTCCTTTTAAATTTCATGGTGAAGTGGTATTACCAGTGTTATGAAACAACATCTTGATTTTTATTTAATGATCATTTTTGTTATTTTTTCCCCTTGCGTCTCATGATCTAGTTGTTTATTGTTGCTGTTATTGTTCCTCAGCTTAAACTGATTCATTTGGAGTTACTCCCTTAATTACCATTTATGGGTGAGAGAAAAGAAGGTTCAGTTATTGAATCATAGGTTTGGAGGAAACTTCCCATGGTCACATAATTAATAAGTGCTTGAGACTTATTTGGGTCTTTCTCGTTCAAATCCGGCTCTCCAAATATTGAGTCATCTTGTTGTCTGGTAATAAAGGGCCAGTTCTGATGGGAATATGTCTCATGTTCATAATAATTGGCTGTTGTACTTGGATTTCAAACACCATGACAACTATGTTAATGGTGGTTTGACGTGCACATTAGTTTTAGTAGAGTAAGGAGTGTGCTGGGCAAAGACATCCTTCTCACCTGCCTTTCCAGAACCATTACACTCCATAACCTGATTTTATAGGAAACAGGCCTTCTGGTGATGGTCTGAATGCTGTGGGAATCTCTTGACCTTCCAATAGGATTTATTCTCCTGTATCATCAAGGTATCTCCTACAGTGCCAGGCAAAGTTCCAGTATGTGATTTTTGGTGACAGAATAACGACAACATGGTATATCCAAACCTATTGGGCAGCTGCCAGGAAATCAGTGTCTTTGGGTCCCAGGGAGAGAATCAGGTTTAGAAGCACTGTGTTGTTGCTGCTGAAATGTCCTAGTACCTTGCTGATATGTTAGGAAAAGATTGTACTGATGATCAAGTCCATGGAGTTGATACAGCACTTTATGACACATGATTTGAGTGATCAACCTTGTAACACAGATGATAAAAGTATTGTATTAATTAGTTCCATTGTATAAGTGAGGAAATTACAGGTCAGGGATGTTAATGTCTTCCAAAAATAGGTAGTAAGTGACTGACTTGAACCTCACTTCTCTGATTCTCAATTAAGCACATTTTCTATTTCACCTCTTCACTGCCTCAATTCCCCTTCCGAATAGAGTTTGTCTGTTAGCAGAAGGTATCAGTATTGACAATTAGTGATGATCTGACCTCAAACAAATCACTGTAACTCTGAGTCTCCATAGATTCATCAGTAAAATGGGAAAAATAATGCTTGCTTTATCTCTCTTGCTGTGAATATCTCATGTTGTGAAAGTGTCTTGTAAATGAAACCATAAAACATGATATGAATGCACTACTTAAAATAATTGTTGGCATTTATATAGTGCATTAAGGTTTGGAAAGCATTTTACAAATAAGATTTCATATGATATTTACATCCCACTGAGAGATAGTTATTATGATTATCATCCCATTTTATTAATAGAGATTAAATGATTTGTCCAGGGTCATACAACTAGTGTTTAACACTGGATTTGAACTCAGATTTTCTTGACTCCAAGTCTAGTTCTGCACCATCTAGCTGCCTAGATTTCCTTAAGAAGTACTTTTCACTTCTAGTAAAAATACAATTCTCTATAACAAAAATGGAGCATGTACATATGCAGGTTTCTCTTCCAAAGAAACCATATATGACCTCTAGCTCTAACCATTGCCATCACATTACATTTGATTTTTCTACACTTCAATCATTCATCATTATTCTAAAAACTGTCTCTTGCCTCAAATCTTTCCTTATTATATATCAAAATATAGAGGCAAAAGCAATAAAAAGAATAGTGTATACAGTGTATTGCCTCTAGGGTCTCCATCCCCCAAGTCCTGGAGCATTTCAGTATCTATTCTAGGACCAGAATTAGGCATTGAAATTAGTCATAGTACAGCTAGGGGAAAGCAATAAGAATTTATACAGTGCCTATTATCTGACACTTTGTTAAGCACAACACAACTATTAATTCCTGTGATGCTTATTGCAACCCTAAAGTGTAAGTGCAAACATTATTCTCATTTTACACTTTGAGGAAACAGGCAAACAAAGGTAAAGTGACTTGACCAGGTCATACAGTTAGTCAGGGTTTGAAGTTACATTTGAACTCAAGTCTTCCTGACTCCAGGCTCATCACTCAATCTGCATTGCCTCCCAGCTACTTTAAGGATGTTTTTCATTTACATCACTATTTTTCTATATATACTATACATATGTGTGTGCATGTGTGTACACACAACCACATGTGTGTATACATGCATGTTTGTGTATGTATGTCTTTGTCATATTTTCTATACTCTCTTCCTTTTGAGTCAATTCTTACAAGCGTTTCCACGTTTTTCCTCAAATTCTTCCTATTCATGGCATCTTCAACATCTCATTCATTACATAGATATAGACAATAGTTCCTTTAGTTACTCCCTGACCTATGGATATGTGCATTGCTTCTAGGCGATTGGGTTTTTTGTTTGCTTGTTTGTTTGCTTGTTTTGTTCTTGTTGTTCCACTGAAATCCCTACCATATTTCTAAAGGGAATTTTACGAGGGTAGAGTACATTGCTACTTATCAATTATTTTCATCAAGCAATATTTACCAGGCACCCACTGGGGGCACAGCACTGTATCGGGCCTTACTCTCAGCAGGAATTCAAAAGACACATTCACAGATAAATGAAAATGGATCTGTTGAGTAAATTGGCCCTACAAATCACCAACGTGTAGTTAAGCAGTCAGTACAGTATCTTGGATAACAGCATGATGTAGTGGAAAGACTTCTGGATATGGTGTCTGGAGATGTAAGTTTAAACCTTCACTCTTATGAAAACTTGCTGTAAGACCATGGGCAACTAATTGAGCTTCAGAGATCTTCAGTTTCTTTTTTGTTAAAATAAAAAGTATTGTAATTTAGAGAATGGAGAACTACCCCTAGAATGAAAAAGACATGAGTTTAGATCCTACCCATGAAATATTATGACTTTGTGACCATGGAAAAGTCACACAGGCTCCCAGTACTCCAAGAAAAGTTCTAAAACTGTAAGTTTCAGTCAATTTACTGATCTGCACAGACAGAATCACGAATCAGCTCTCCAACATAAACAAATTTGATGATTTTTAGGATGCATATATATATATATATGAAAACATATAGAAATATATACAGATATATGTTTCTATCCAATCTTTTAATGCAAAAAACAATTTATTAACTGCCTAATGTGAAGTAATTATTGTTCTGATCACTGGGAATACAATTAAGATGAAGGAAAGATAGTCACTGCCCTCAAAAATCTTATAATCTAATAGTATAAGACTATATACAAAGGCAGGAAGACACATATAGATTATGGAAGCATGACAGGTAACAGAGTCTCACGTGTGTGTGTGTGTGTGCGTGTGTGTGTGTGTGTGTGTGTGTGTGTGTGTGTGTGTGTGTGTGTGAATGTGTGAAGCTTTTTCAGTTTAATATCAGAAGGTACCTGGTATGGGGGCATTTTGTTCCATGGGGTAGTAAATTCAAAATGAAGTGATCTACAAGTTCGGTTTCTATCTTTTATGAAGGAAGGCATTGGGAGAGTTTAATATTCTACCCTACAGGCCTTTACTCAGAGGGGAGAGGAACCTGAGGGAGATGGTGTAAGTTAAAATTTGAGTTAGCAGTGTGGTGGTAAATTCAGAAGTGATGAGCTTTTCCTGGGAGAGGCAACTTTTTCCTTAGAATTGAAACCAGACAGAGAGGCAGAAACAAAGTGCAGTGGCATCTTTCATGAAATTCATCTACATAGATAACTTTGAATTTTGTGAATGAGACTCATGATTGGAACATGGCTCTGGATAATTCTAAATTTTTTCAAAAGAAATTTAATATAGACTTATGGGAAGCATCATGTGTCTGTATATTATATGTACATACACACATATACATATTTATATGTGTATAAATTATATATGTATATGCATTCATGTTTGTACACACAGACTTACACACATATTGATGTGAAAAGAATTTTCAAATGACTCAAAGAACAATAAAGGTAGGGTCCAGGAAAGTGTTATCTTAGAGTATAGAGAGTCAAAAGTCAAAGGTTCAATCTCCAATTCTACCACGTATTGCATATATGAATATGGGAAAGCTACTAAGTTGTTCACAACAATTTCTTCATAAGATAAATTTAGGAGTTGTATAATATAAACTCTAAAATATTTTAGTCTCAAAACTGCTCCTATCATCCCTGAATCAAAATTCTATAAGATAAAGGTAATAAGGATAAAAAACCTGGAGAATGAAGTTCTGATGGCACAAATTATGGCCATTCTGAGGAGTGGGAGAAGTTGCAGGGGCATCTAAAGACATAAAATGTTATGACTACATGAAAGTTACTAGCAAATTTGGATAAAAAAGGAAAGGTCATACAGAAGATGGAAATAAGAGAGGTAAGAGAGATGAAAGAAAGAGAAAGAGACAGACAGAGAGAGAGAGAGAGAGAGAGAGAGAGAGAGAGAGAGAGAGAGAGAATGTGAAGCTTTATCAACATAAAAAGGAATCTCTAAGAAGGGCTAGAAATGCTACTTGGGATAGATGAGATAATAACTAAAGAATGATTTGAAGTAGAGATACTTAACTTCTATTATGCTTCAATTTTTTGACCAAGGAGAACGATCTTTGTGCTAGAAAGGACACAACAAGAATGACTAATAAATTAATACCTAAGTTAAGAAAGTAGGTGATGGGATAGAACTTCCTTACCCTTGATTAGTTCAAGTAGTCAGACCTAAAAGAACTATATCCATGGTTACTGAAAACAGATGTGCTTGCTATGGCTGTTGATAATAATAATCATAGGAGAGTCATTGAAAATGGGAGGGTATTGTGAAAAATTCAAAATGTAATCAATTGTTTAAAAAAAAGCTAATATAGTTTATAAACTAGAGGCTAGTCAGCTTGATTTTTGATTCAGAAAAATTCTAGACCATATATTTAGAAAAAGGAAGTGCTGTGAACATGGATGGATGGGTTAATCAAGAATAGATTATTTTATATACATATATGTGTGTGCATATATATGCAAATGAATACACATAATTTATAAACCATATACCTACACATATTCACACATGTCTGTACATACATCTATAAATACACACATGTATAATGCAAATATACTTTACCTGGAATTCTGGCAAAGCATTTGATAGAATTGTTCATGCTATTTTTTTTTTCTGGAGTGACAGTTGAGATGGAAAGTTGTGACTTAGATAAAAGTACAACTAAATAGAATGGAGAATGATTGAATGTCCAGTTCCAAAGAGTACTCATTAATTATTTGTTGTTTACTTAGAAATATGTCTTCTATGGAATACCAGAGGAATTCATTCTTGGTCTGTGCTGTTTAACATTTTTATTAATTACTTGAATAAATTCATCCTTAAAATACTTATAAAATTTGCAGCTGACACAAAGGTTGAAGGAAGAGTTCATATATTGATTCAGGTCTGAATACTCTAGAACACTGGGTTAAATCAAATATGGCAAACATTTAAAGAGGTAAATGTAAAGTATACTTAGCATTAAAAATTCACAGGCAGGAAAAACACCCATTCTATTAGTAAAATGGTGAGAAAAGAACTGGATTTATAGGAATTAAGACTTGTCATATAGCATCTAATAGAACAAAAATCATTCTAGAATGCGTTAAACTAAGGTCATTTTGTTCTAGGTTAGGGTTAGCTCTATTATTCTTTGACTTGTCAGACCACTCATATCATGCTTAGTTCTGCATGTTATCTATTTGCATATTTTGAACAGTGTTAAGTTACAGAAAATACAGAGTGTGGAAATCAGGATGATCAAGTCCCCCAAGTTCATATCATATGAAAATCTGCTTGAACTGGAGAAGAGATGATTTAGGGTACAAATGACATCTTCTTACATGAAGGTTTGCATTCATAAAAGAGAGATAAAACTCCTTTCCTTCTGAGTTGTAAAGTAGAAGTTGTAAAAAGACGAAAGTAGTCCTGATATGAATGAGAGGAAGAAAAGAAAATGTTAATAATTTATAATTAAGGGGGCAGCTAGGTGGTGCAGTGGATAGAGCACCAGCCCTGGAGTCAGGAGTACCTGAGTTCCAACCTGACCTTAGACACTTAATAATTACCTAGCTGTGTGACCTTGGGCAAGTCACGTAGCCCCGTTGCCTTAAATAAATGAAAAATAATAATTTATAATTAGAGCTATTTGAAACTGAACTAAGTATTTCAGAAGGCATAAAGATCATAGATTTATATCTTGAAGGGACCTAGAATACAACTCAGTCATATTTACAAATGAGGAAACTGAAATAAAACAAAGTTAATTGATCCCCCAGGATTACACACTACTAGGAGTCTGATTTGACAGTTGAAACCACCCATGTTCATTGACTTCTCACCAAAGTGCTAGATCAATTTTATACTCATTCATTAGATATCTTCATGCAAAAACAAGTACAGAGTGGTGAAGTTTCTTATCAAATTCAATTTTGAAATTTGAAATCTTTTGAGGTCTTTTCTAAGTCTAATTCTATGACATATCATGGAATTATTTTAAATAAAGAGTTTTATAAACCGTAAAAGGGGGAATTGGGATTATTTATGAATGACAGCATAATTTAGCCAAATGAGAACTGGATCTGAAGTCAGGAGAATTAACTCTTCATTTCACTGTGTGACTTCCATTTTCCCATTTTAAGATGAAGAGGTTGGGCTCCAACCCTTGTGATTTTCTTTACCATGGAGCATAGAAAGTTGGATTTAATCCTTAGGATGTACTTAATTTGAAGCAATAGAAATTTAAGTTGGACAAAAAAAGAGGAGCTTCTTAGCTATTAACTGGAAAAAATAAGCAGATAAGAAGATGTTATCTTGGGACCTTGGTAAATACTAAGGACTGTGAACCAGGAATGATGGAATAAACATGTAATTCCTGTTACTGAACAATATGAGGTTGATGGATCCTTTAAGGTCTGGAGAGTTCTGAATTGCAATAGTAAAGCCAATCTCATGTCCATACTATTCCAGCAGTAATAGAATAAGTCAAAGAGTTTTTTTTTTTGTGGGGGGGGGGTTGTTGGAGCAATCTATGGAGGGGTAAATAAATTCAGGTGGTAAAGACATAATGGAATAGTACTTAACTGCAGAAGCTTCTTGCCTGAATCAAAAATATTATGGATGAATTACAGATAAAATATATATTATATTTTAGGCACTCTGTTAAATTCTTGGGACAAAAATATTAGAAAGGAAGACAGTCCCTGCCCTCAAGGAGTTTATGTTCTAATTGGAACAGATACATATAAAGGGGAGGGGCTAGAGAGGGTAATGGCTTCACACAATAGTAGGAAAGTGATGTAGAGGTCTAGTTTGGGGCAAAGTTGGATTAATACTAACCTATCAGAACCAAAACATCTAGGAGCATGGTTCCAGTGCCTTGAGAAAGAGGAGATAATCTAAATTTTGCAATTATGCAAAGCATCTCAAAATTCATATGGTATATTTAAGATATTAAAATTATTAAAATCATTTGAGTTTAATTTTTTCCAGGCCCTTGCAGATGATGTTTACTTAATTAGATTGTGATCTTCTTGATGGTATAAGTCTACTTCTGTATCCTCTGAAAATATATTGCATAGACTTTTATTATCTTCAAGTTACAAGAGAATTATTTCAATATATCTGGTCTTTCCCCTTTTTTGTATAGATTATGAACTTAAGAAAAAAGAAAAATGGAATAACTTTTCTAGTGACACAGGATAATTTGGTGGCAGAATCTGCAATGAAACCTATGTTCTTGAGACATCTGGCATGGAACCAAGATTCTGTCAGAAAACTAGGAAATTCCAGAGCTTTTCCCTTGAATGAAGACTCTAAAAAGATCCTAAAATGTTAGAACCTAACAAAATACCAGGAAAACAACTTATCAGCAAGATACCTTGGAAGAGTTTCAGGAAAACATCGGTATAGGCTAATATAAAGCAGGAGACCTGAGAAGCCAGAAAAAGGCTTCAAGTCACAATTCAGCTAAACACTTGGTACAACTCTGCCAGTGGTGAGGGTCCCAAACCCAGCCAAGAGAGCAAGGTTTCGAACCTGGAAAACTGGCTCAGTGCTGGGCAACCGTAGCATGTGGAACTGGCAACATCAGAAATGCCAGAATGGAAAGCCATGGGCCAGAACATCAGTACCCCCCCCCCCAGGAAAATGAAGAAAAACAAAAGAAAAAAAGAGCTAAGGACCATATACCTATTCCATAGATATATGATCAAATGACCACAAAAACAAATAACAAAAAACACTAACCATTCTGCTACTACTGTTCTGATAGTGGTGACAAAAACATCATCTCAGAAGAGGAAAGCAGTGACAAAATGTCTACATGTCAAGCCTCTAAGGGATTGATGAACTAGTCTCAATTCCAAAAAGAGCTCTTGGAAGAAGTCAAAAAGAATTTTAAATAACAATGAAAAGAGGATGAAAAAAATGGAAAAGAAATGAGAATCATGCAGAATAATTTTGAAAAAAACCTGAAGAAAACAATAATTTTAAAAATAAAATTGACCTGATGGAAAATAAATTAATCAATTAGAAAATAGAACTTTAAAAACTAGAATTGGACAAATGGAAATGAATGCCTCTGTGAGACAACAAGATTCCATTAAACAAAACCAAAAGGCTGAAAAAAATAGAAGAGAATCTAAAGTACTTCTTAGGCAAAAGAAGTACTGAACTGGAAAATAGATCTAGAAGAGATAATTTAGGAATTATTGGTCTACCAGAAAGCCATGATCAGAAAAAGAACATTGACAATATCATGCAAGGAATTATCAAAGAAAACTATCCTAATATATAAGCAAAAGAAAATAAAATAGTCATTGAAATAATCCATCAATCATTCTTCAAAGGATATTGTAGCCAAATTTCATTACTTTCAGCTAAAGGAGAAAATACTGTAGGTAGTCAAAAAGAAGTGATTTAAATGTCAGGGAACCACAGTCAGGATTATGAATGACTTATCAGCTTCAACATCAAAGGATTAGAGGGCCTAGAATATGATATTTCAGAGGGCAAAAGAACTTGGATTACAACCAAGATTCACTTACCCTACAAAATTCAGCATATTCTTTCAGGGGGAAAAGGATGGCTTTTCAATGAAATAGAAGACGTTTAAACTTAACTTATAAAAAGATCAGAACTGAACAGAAAATTTGATCTTTAAATACAAGACTTAAGCAATGTGTAAAAGGTAAATGGAAGGGGAGCAGAATGTTAGTTAGCTCTTGAGAAGTGTATTTCTCTTCAGACAATTGAAAGGAACCTATTTAAAGAAAGGGTGTGGGTATAAATCTACTGGGATATGATCAAACTTTTAGCTCTTGAGTAATTTTGCTTTTCATGATACTTTAACTCATAGAAGACTACATTTCTATAGAGGTTACTTGGAAAGATAGTGTGGTATAAATTGAATATAATTTGATATATTTGTGACTCAAGAATTGTATTTCTAATGGGACAGTTGGGGCTAGTGTACTTGATCAGAGACTGTGAGTATGAAGTGAGGTAATGTTGCTTATAAATAAGTCAATCCTTGAGAAATATACTTTTATCAGGACAAATAAAAGGAGTATAATAGAGGTTGTGTGTGTGCAAGATAGGATTAAAATAATCAAGACATGAAAAGAAGGATTATACTAGGAGAAGGTGAGGTTTTAAAAGATAAATAATGCACATGGAGAAGGACAAATACCTATTAGAGGGAAAGAAGGGAGGGTGTGAGCACTGAGTAAATCTTACTCTCTATAAATTTGACCTAAAGAGGGAATAATATGTATTTATCCTACCCTTCAGGGAAATTGGGAAGAAGGGTAAAGAAAGGGGAAGAGGAACTTATAAAAGGGAAAGCAAAAGTAAAATTAAAGTTAAAGTAAGATGGGGGGCGGCTAGGTGGCATAGTAGATAAAGCACCGGCCTTGGAGTCAGGAGTACCTGAGTTCAAATCTGGCCTCAGACATTTAATAATTACTTATCTGTGTGGCCTTGGGCAAGCTACTTAACCCGATTGCCTTGCAAGAAAAATCTAAAAAAAAGTTAAAGTAAGATAGCATGGAAGGGAATATAAAGTTAAAAATCATAACTGTAAATGTGATTGGGATGTTTTTTCTTCTTTCTCATGTTTCCCCTTTAGTTCCAATTCCTCTTTCACATCATGACTAATATGGAAATACATTAAATACAAATGTACATTTACAACTTTTGACAGATGGTTCACATGGGGAGTGGGGAGGGAAGGGAGAGGAATAGAAAAATTTGGAAGTCATAAGCTTACAAATGGATGGATATTGAAAACTGCCTTTGCATGGAATTGGAAAAAGAAAACAAAATAAAAAGAAATCATGAGGGATGGGATTTCACAAAAGCCTGGAAAGACTTTCATGAACTGATGCTGATTGAAGTGAACAGAACCAGAAGAACACAGTATATGATAATAGCAACATTATGTGATGATCAGTTATGATGAACTTGCTCTCAGCAGTACAATAATCAAAGACAATGCTTAAGGACATGTGAAGAAAAGTACCATCAACATCCAGAGAAGGAATTATGGAGTCTGAATGCAGACTAAAGTTTGTTATTTTCAATTTTAAAAATGTTTTATATATATTATGGTTTTTCCTTTGCTTTTCCCCCTTTTCATATGATTCTTCTTTTACATCATGATTAATATGGATATATGTTTAATATAGTTATACAGGTGTAATTTATATTAGATTGCTTTCTATCAGGGAAGGGGGAAGGAAGCTAGTAAAATGTGAAACTCAAAACCATACAAAAAATGACTGTTGAAAACTATATTTGCATGTAATTGGGAAAATAAATAAATAAATGAATAAATATTAAAATAAAGAAATCCATGGTGTCTTGAATCTCACCCTTGCTACCTTGGGGTTAAAAATTATTTATTGTTAATTATCTTTTTTCTCTTTCCCCAAATCTAAACCTAAGGAGTACCTGGGAGGTTTACAGGGATGATTATTTTTCCCACTCCCTTGAAACCTAGTACTTGCCAGGATGCAAAATTACAACAGCAGCTTCTGGGGAAGCTCATCTAAGATCAATATTAGTTATTGGCATGAATGCTGTCTTGGCGGGAGGACTGCTCCTGGGGGATTTGGGAGTACTCATACTTATTTATATTTGCTTTCAGTTTGAGTTGCTACTGAACCATCTGTTTGCAAAGGTACTCTGATTAGGAGCTCTTAGTCTACATAAAACAACAATGCTGAGTGCCTAGATTGATTCTCTAGTTCTTTCCAAGTGGTGAAATTGCAAAATCAAAGCTTTAAACACACAAAAAATTGCCTTTCCCTTTGCTTAAAGTTCCCACTTGGGGAACTATAAAGCTCCAGTTTGCTCAATTTCCCCTCTACTGATAGCTTAGTCCCACTAATCCCTGAATTCTCAGAGACTAAGGATACTATCCTAATCAGGCCATGATCTAAGAGGGCTTTGATGACTACAAACCAGGGCATAGCCTAAAGAATTAATAGGTGCTTATGGGACTGATATGAAGGAAATTGAAATATTTCCATATTTCCCTGGTACAACCATGGTTCTGCTTGAAAGAAATAATGAATGCCAATAATCTGACCCTTGCCTTACTGATTAATAATACCACTTCTCAGATTACTTTGTCTTGGTGATTTTCTAATTTACTGAGAAATAATGATCTTTAGAAAATGAGCTCCTTCCAATTCTAAGCCTATATGGGGAAAGTCCCACATGTTCTAAAATATTCATAACAGCTCTTTTTGTAGTGGCAAAGAATTGGAAATTGAGGGGATGCCCATCATTTGGGGGAATAGTTAAACAAGTTATGGTACTTGAATACTATGGAATATTATTGTTCTGTTAGAAACCATAAAGGATAGGACTTTCGAGAAGCATGGAATGAATTACAGTATCTGATGCTGAGTGAAGGGAACAGAACAAAGAGAACAATGTACACATAAACAACAACTTTGTGAGATTATCAACCCTGTTGGATGCAGCTCTTCTCAGCAGTTCAGAGACGTAGGACAGCCCTATTAGACAAAACAAAACAAAAAAAAATTCTTCAGAATCTGATGAACACTATATTCACTTTTAAAATAATATGTCCTATGTATTTCTTTTCCTTAATCCTAATTCCTCATACTGAAAATGATTAATCTGGTAACTGTTTTTAACACGAATGTGAGTATAATATTAACCCTAACTGTCTGCTGCTGAGGGGAGGGGGGGGTTGGAAAGAAGAGTAGAAAGAAATTTTGTAACTTAAAAATATACATAGGCATATGGATGAATGTTGAATAACTTCTATAGCATGTATTTGGAAAAATAAAATATTCGTAAAAAAAGAAAATGATCTCCTTAAGAGCAAGAACTGTTTTTTGTCAAACATTGTGCTAAACACTCCATTCCCAGTATTTATATAATGCTGGTGCATAGTAGGCCCTTAATAAATGTCTATGGACACATGAATTGTGGTGGAAAGGGCAAGGGACTTCAGATAATCACACAATTTTAGAACTAAGATTATAGATTAGTTCAACCCCCACATTTCACAAAAGAAAAAAAAAACAATTGGCCAGATGTCTCTAGAGGCAGCCCATTCCACTTTTAGACAGGTTATTAGGGAGCTTTTCCTTACATTGATTCTAAGCTTTTCTCTCAGTAATTTAAATCCTATGCTCCTGACTACCCTCTGGGACAAAACAGAACAAGTGTGATCCCTCATATATGGCAGCATTTTGAAAATCTCAAGGCAGAAGTTCTTAAATGCTTTGGTCTAAAAATAAAAAAAAAATTGAAATCCCCCCCCCCAGAACTTTTGTTTATAGGGATTATATCTGTTAATATTTACTACATCAGAATTTTAAATGTTTTATTATTATTAATTCTTCTGGAAGATGACCCTAGATGATACAGCAATGGCTGGAACTCACCTGAACCCTCTTAAATTTTCTTTGAGGAGGAAAAATAAAATAATAACAACTCAATTGGAATTCCAAAGAAGCAGAACCAACAAAAGGATGAAGTGAAACAATTTTCCAGTCCAAGACAACTTAGAAGGTTGGCAGGAAAAGTCTTTCTCTCTGGGTAGGGGATTAGCCCTGGAATACAGTGAAAACCACTCCCAACAAACCAGGAGCAGGCCTTGTAAGAAACTGTCTTCCTCCTCCTCCTCCTCCTCCTCCTCCTCCTCCTCCTCCTCCCTCTATGCTCCTCTTTCTCCTCCATTTCTTCCTCCTCCTCAGTTGTTGCAGAAACTTTGGGAGTTTTCAGTTTACAGATAATGAGAATCAGACAATTCTTTAGAAAAGGGGTGAGGAGTCTTTTTTTCTGCCAAGGGTTATTTGAATATTTACAGCATCATTCTCAGGCCTTACCAAATTATCAACTTAAAAAATTAGCCTGATCTATTTGATGAAACATTTAATTAAATAACTCCTAAAAAGTTACTAGATTTACCGAATTCCAAGTTTTGCCTAACCCTTGACACCATCAAAAGTAATGATTTCACACATCTTATACAGTAAGTTCTCCACCCCTACAGGGATCATTCGCTGACACTGTAGAGAGCCCTTTTCCATTACCTACATAGTTTTGGGTCACAGTCCAAGAGTGAAGAGGAGTTATGGCAAAGGAGTAAGACACAGGGTGAAGTAAAGTACTCATTCTTTCCCCTAGACCAGAGCAAAGACTGAGTATAATGACCATATCTTTCCTAAGGGCTGTCATCTTGTAAAAACCAAAAACTTACTGAACCCTCTGCGACAGAGCTAGCCCTAAAAGCAATTGTTTAAAAACCTGAAACTTGGGACAGTGCACTCAGGAGCAGAGAGCATCTTTAACATAAAGTTTAAAAAGTCCTAATCAACTGGAAAAATAAGCAAAGAACAAACAACAGTAAAAAAGAACTTAATCACAGAAAGTTGCTATGGTGGCAATGGACAATAAAATCAAAACAGCTATATGCAAAGAAAAGCAAAATGGGAATTGGACACAAGCCCAAAAAGAATTCCTGAAAGATCTCAAAAAGTATTTTAAAGTGCAAATAAGAGAGGTAGAAGGAAAATTGAGAAAAAATAAGAGGGAAGAAATAAAATTTGAAAGAAAAACTATTGGAAGAGATGTAGTCAAGACAGCAATGAAAAGGCAGGCACTTGCCTCAGCTTTTCCCTAAACTCCTCCAAATATCTTTGAATAATGCTGCAAAATAATTATGAAGTGGCAGAACATATTAAAAAAACAAAAAAGGACAAGATACAATAATTTTCCAACCCAAGATAATTTCAAAGCTTGCATCAAATTCTGTTGCACCAAGATGAGAATGGAGTACAATTAAGCATAGATCATATCCTTAAAAATCCAGCAATGGAAAATGGAGATAGCTGAATCCATGGTGGCAGTGGCAGTTTCTTAAAACTCATGGACAGAAAAGTGATCAGATAACTTGTCAGAAGATCATAGGAATCTCTTTACTAGCATTGGGTGCAGAACATTTTTGCTTTACTTGTTGATAGGGTCATGATCACAGTTCTAGGGTGGAAAAGAGTGATTGTGATTATGTACAGACCAGAGCATAGACTGGAAAAGTAATAAACTCATCTCTCCCTTGATCATAATCATCTGAGAAGAATTCAGAACTGAGAGGACCCTAGAATTATCTGAAATTATCTTAAAATAACTGTACAAAAAAACTTGAACTTTAGAAGAGTGCTCTTTTAATCTGGAAGCAAAACCTCATATTAGCATAGAGTTACAAGTTTAAAAAAAGTGGGAAAATTGAGCAAAATAGCAGAAAAAAATAATCCCTGACAATAGAACATTATTATGAGGATGAGGAAAATAAAGACATGTATTCAGAAGAAAATAAAATTAAAAATACTACATCCAAAGTTTCAAAGTAAAAATAAATTGGTCTTCAAAAATGATTTTTAAATATTAAGTAAGAAAGGTAGAGAAAAATAGGAAACAAGAGAGATGCAGGAAAATCATGAAATGTGAGTCTACTGTTTGGTAAATGATTTAAATAAAAATTACTGCAGAAAATAAAATGGTGAGAGAGGTATAAAAAGTCAATAAGAGAAAAATGCCTTGAAAAGCAGAATCGCTGAAATTGAAAAAGAAGAATTCATTGAGGAAAAAAAATCCTTAAAAGGTAGGATTGGCCAAATGGAAAAAGACTACAAAATTTAAATGAAGAAAATGCCTTAAAAATCTAAAATTTAGCAAATGGAAGCTCATGACTTTATGAAAAATCAAGAAACGATAAAATAAAACTAAAAGAATGAAAAAAAAGAATACAATGTGAAAAATGTTCCTGGAAAAACAAGTGATCTGCAAAATAGATCCAGGATATATGATTTAAAAATTATTTTGCCTGAAAGTTAAAATCCAAAAAAAGAACCTACGTATTATCTTTCAGGAAATTATAAAGGAAAACTACCCAGATATTCTAAAACCAGAGGGTAAAATTGAAATTGAAAGAATCTACTGATTTTCTCTTGAAAGAGATTCATAGGTGAAAACTCCCAGGAATATTATCATCAAATTCCAGAATTCTGAGATCTAGGAAAAAATATTGTAAGCATCCAGAAAGAAATAAGTCAAGTATCATTACATCACAATTGGTATACAACACAAGATTTAACAGGTATTGTGGGGCTTAGGATATGATATTCAAGAGTTGAAAAGAAGATTGACACCAAGAATCATCAAACCAGCAAAATTGAGTATAATCCTTGAAGAGAAAAATGTATAGTCAATGAAATTGAGGACTATCAAGCATTCTTTATGAAAATATCAGAGCTGAGCAGAATATTTGACTTTTTTTAGGTTTTTGTTTGCAAGGCAAATGGGGTCAAGTGACTTGCCCAAGGCCACACAGCTGGGTAATTATTAGGTGTCTGAGACTGCATTTGAACCCAGGTACTCCTGACTCCAAGGCCAGTGCTTTATCCACTACGCCACATAGCTGCTCCTAGAATATTTAAATTTTAAAAATAAGACTCAAGATAAGTATATAAAAAAGATAAATAGGTAAGGAAAATCATGAGAGAATTAATAAGGTAAACTATTTACATTAATTTACAATTTACAATTAAACTAGTTACATTTATTAACTCACATAAAAGAGGCAAGAAAGGAGGGAAGTAAGTGGGGGAATTGTAAAACTCAAATAAAATCTTTAATAAAAAAGGGACAAGAAAAAGCTTTTATAGTGGATGGAAGAAGGGAGGAGGTGGTGGGGACTGAGTTAACTTTATTTTCATCAAAATTGGCTTAAAGAGGGAATAACAAATTCACTCATTTGGGTAGAGAAAACTATGTTACCCTATATGAATAGGAAAGAAAGGGGATAAGAGAAGGGGCAGGGTGATTTAAGGGAGGGAATTTTGGGAGAGCCAGCAGTCAGGGAGGGACAAGATTAAAACAGAGAGAGAGAGAGAGAGAGAGAGAGAGAGAGAGAGAGAGAGAGAGAGAGAGAGAGAGAGAGAGAGAGAGAGAGAGAGAGAGAGAGAGAGAGAGACAGAGAGAGAGAGACAGAGAGAGAGAGACAGAGAGAGAAGAAGAAGAAGAAGAAGAAGAAGAAGAAGAAGAAGAAGAAGAAGAAGAAGAAGAAGAAGAAGAAGAAGAAGAAGAAGAAGAAGAAGAAATGCAGGAACAAAGGGAGAAACATTTAGCAGTCATATAGTGACAATACTTTTAAAGTAAGTTTCTCTGATAAAGGTCTCATTTCTCAAATATATAGAGAACCAAGTCAAATTAATAAAAATCAGAATAATTTCCCAATTGATAAATGATATATATGAACAAATACATGAACATTTTTCAGATGAAATAATCAAAGCTATCTATGGCCATTACTATTGATTGGAGGAAGGCAAATTGAAAAAAAATTCTGAGGTATTGCCTCATATCTATTAGACTGGCTAATAAGACAGAAAAGGGAAATGACAAACATTGGAGGGGATATATATTATTATACTATTGGTAGAGTTGTAAATAGATCAACCATTCAGTAGAACAATTTGGAACTATGTCCAAAGGTCTATAAAACTATTCATACTTGGGGGCAGAGTCAAGATGGCAGTTTGAAGGCAAGAATTCCTAGAAATTTGTTCCTTCCAAAACTCCAAAAACCACCAAATTATACCTCTAGACAAAATGTAGAGAGGCAAAACTCATAGAAAAACGGTTGGTTCAATTTCCCAATCCAAAACAACTTAGAAGTTCTGCAGGAAAGGTCTGTTCCACCAGGAGTTGGAAAAAACCACATTGCAGCCACACATGCAACCACAATGCAGTACAGCTGGTTTGGGTACCTGGGTCCATTGCAGAGGGGGCGGTTTTTGGACCTCTTGGCACAGGGATCATAAGGGACAGTAGGAAAGGGTGGTGAGAGAACTCTGCCAAAACAGAGTGAGTGTGGACTGGGAGCAGCCTTGCAGTGAGAACCTGCAATGGGAATTGGAAGACCTACCGAGCACGTCCAGAGCTCTCAGCCAGTAGATGGTCAGGGGGTTGGGGGAGAGTGCAAAGATCTCTCTGCTCTCCCTGGAGCAGTTCTCAGCTGTTTTCCCACACTTGGATCCAGGTTGCAATCTGGGCCCCCACAACATCACCGTAGCCAAGCAAGGCAGAGGGGTGGGTATGAACACAGGAAAGAGAGCAGTCATAATTTCTCATAGGACCTTGGAGGAATTAAAGTCCCTCTGGCCTGCTCCCCCCCCCAAAAAAAAACCACAAAGCCTTGGAAGTGCAGTAAATCAGTCAGTCATAGGCTGAGGAAATGAGCAAGAAACAGAAAAAGAAGAATCTGACCACAGAAAATTACTTTTGAAGATTCAGAAGATGACAAAATTGAAGCTCCTGTATCCAAAACCTCCAAGAGAGATAGAAAAATGGGCTCAGTCTATGGATGAGCTCAAAAAAGACTTTGAAAAGCAATTAAATGAGGTAGAGGAAAAATTGGGAGGAGAAATCAGAGTGATGCAGATAAATCATGAAAACCTAGTCAGCAACTTGGTGAAAGAAATACAAAAAGAATTCTGTAGAAAATAACATATTAAAAACCAGTTTAGGCCAAATGGAAAAAGCAATATAAAAGGCAAATGAGGAAAATGCCTTAAAAAAGCAGAATTGGCCAGGTGGAAAAGGAGATAAAAAAAGACTTTGCAAGAACTCAGGAAGGAATAAAAATATACCAGCCCCCCAAAAAAATTTAGAAGAAAATATGAAATATCTCAGGAAAACAACTGACCTTGGAAACAGATTCAAAGAGATAATTTAAAAATTATTGGGCTACCTGAAAGTCATGACCAGACAAAAAGAGTCTAGACTTCAGTTTTCTTTTTCGTTTTAGGTTTTTGCAAGGAAAATGGGGTTAATTGGCTTGTTCAAGGCCACACAGCTAGGAAATTATTAAATGTCTGAGACTGGATTTGAACCCAGGTACTCCTGTCTTCAGGGCTGGTACTTTATCCACTACACCATCTAACCACCCCAAGAATTCATTTTTCAAGAAATAATACTGGTGTGACAAAGGGAAGAGGACATATATGTACAAAAATATTAATAGCAATTCTTATCTGATGGCTGGGAATTGTATATCAGGAGTATCCCATCAATTTGGGAATGCTGGACCAATTGTTCTGGGATTGTAAAAAAATTCCATTGTATAAGAAAAGAAGATTAGTATGCTCTCAGAAAAACCTGTAAAAACTTAAATGAACTGATACAAAGTGAAATGTACTGTGCACAAAATTATAGCAATATTGTAAAATGATCAGCTATGAATGATCTAGATGTTCTCAGTAATACAGTGATACAAAATTACCTTGAAGTTCTTATATGAAAAATATTATCAATCCCTAGGTAAAGAACTGATAGTGTCTGAATACAATGGAAGCATATTATTATTATTATTATTACATGTTTTTCTTGAGGTTTTTTGTTCTATTTTTTCACAATATGACTAATAGGGAGATATGGTTTACATGTACAGCTTATATATAGAATTTCTTGTCTTCTTAATGAAAGAAGTAGGAAGGGAAGAAGAGAGAATATGGATCTAAATTTTTTAAAAAGTATGTTAAAATTGCTCTTTGCATGTAATTAAGGGAAAATAAAAAATATAAAATAATTTTAAGTTAAAAAGTGACGTACCTGAAAGGCATAATAATAAAAAACTAGACATTATCTTTCAAAGATTTTCAAGGATAACTGCCCTGATCTCCTAGTTCTAGAAGGCATCATAGATATTAAAAGTCTCTACTGATTATCTCCTGATAGAGATCATAAAATTAAAACTCCCAGGCATATTGTAGCCAAATTCCAAAGTTGCCAGATGATAAATGAGAAAATATTGAAAGCTGTCAGAAATAAATATTTCAATATTGTGGAGCCACAGTCAGGGAAACACAACAGAAGACTTGGAATATGATATTCCAGAAGGCAAGAAAGATCTAGGACTACAATCAATAATAAATTGCCCAGAAAAATTGAATTTAATCATGGGAAGGGGGAAGAAATGGGTATTTAATATAGTAAAGGACTTTCAAGCATTCTTGAAGAAAAGAGAATAGCTGAATAAAAAATTAAACATTCAACTACAAGATTTAAGGGAGCATTAACTAAGGAAATATTAAAGAGTAATCATAAGGGATACAGTAAGGTTAACTTATTTGAGAAGGTGGTGCTTATAACTTTTAAGAACTTTAAATTATTAGGGCAGTTAGAAGCAAAAATAAACAGATAGCATGAATGTGATTTGATGATGATGGTATGATTTACTTTTAATGAATTAAGGGGTGAGAAATTAAGTTACACTGGAAGAAGTAGTAAGAGAGAGGTAAAGGGGGAAAATTATTTCACATAAAAAGAAGTCTGAAAGGAAGAGATTTTAAAGTAAAAGTAGAGATGAAGGAGGCAGATAATACTTGAACTTTAGTGTCAACCCTTAGTCTCAAAAAAAAAGAATGACATAGACAAGCATTTGTGTATGGAAATTTAGCTTATCCCACAGGGAAATAGGAAGGGAAGCGAATAAGAAAAGCATCTGTGGTAAAAGGGAAGGCAGATTGAGGGAAGCAGTGATCAGAAGGAAACCATAAATTTGAGGAGAGAGAGAGAGAGAGAGAGAGAGAGAGAGAGAGAGAGAGAGAGAGAGAGAGAGAGAGAGAGAGAGAGAGAGAGGAGGGAGAGGGGGAGGAGGAGGGGAAGGAGATGGAGAAGAAGAAGAAAAAGAAGAAGGAGCAGAAGCTGAAACAGAAGCCAAAGCAGAAGCAGCAGAAGAAAAACAAGACCAAGAACAAGAACAAGAAGAACAAGAAGAACAAGAACAAAGAGGAGGAGGAGAAGAAGGAGGAAGAGAAGGAGGAGGAGGAGGAGAAGGAGAAGAAGGAGAAGGAGAAGCAGAAGCAGCAGCAGCAGCAGAAGCAGATGAAGAAAAGCAAGACCAAGAACAAGAATAAGACGAACAAGAACAAGAAGAAGGAGGAGGAGAAGAAGAAGGAAGGAGGAGAAGGAGGAGAAGGAGGAGAAGGAGGAGAAGGAGAAGGAGAAGAAGAACAGGATAAAAGGAGATATATAGTTCATCCTTATAATTTTTAATGTAAATGGAATAAAGTCACCTATAAAATGGACTTGGATATTACAATAGATTAAAAAACCAGTATTAATCAGGGGGCGGCTAGGTGGCATAGTGGATAAAGCACTGGCCCTGGAGTCAGGAGTACCTGGGTTCAAATCCAGTCTCAGACACTTAATAATTACCTAGTTGTGTGGCCTTGGGCAAGCCGCTTAACCCCATTTGCCTTGCAAAAACCTAAGAAAAAAAAAAAGAAAAAACCAGGATTAATCAATCCATTGTTTACCAGAAACATACTTGAATCAGAGAGATACACAAAGAGAAGAAAATCAACATCATCTCTAACAATCTATTATGCTTCAATTGAAACAAACAAAAATCAGTGGTAAAGACATAATCTCAGACAAAATAAAAACAAAAGCAGATATAATTTTAGAAAATTAACAGGGAAATTACATTCTGCTAAAATGTGTCGTAAACAATGGAGTGCTGTATTATCAGCACTAAACATATATAGACTGATAGGTATAACATCCAAATTTGTAAAGGATAAATCAAAAGAATTACAGTAGGAGGGCAGCTAGATGGCACAGTGGATAGAGCACCAGCCCTGTAGTAAGGAGTACCTGAGTTCAAATGCGGCCTCAGACAGTTAATAATTACCTAGCTGCGTGGCCTTGCAGAAAAAAAAAAAAAACCTTAAAAAAACAATTACAGTAGGAAACAGATAAAGTATACTAGTGGGGGGGGTCTTCACTTTCCCCCCTCAGAACTAGATAAAGCTAACAAAAGATAGACAAAATCAAGCTAAAAATGTGAGTTAAATTTTAGAAAACCTAAATATGCTAGACTTCTGGAGAAAATTAAATGAAAATAGAAAGGAGTATTCTTTTTTCTAAGCTGTATACAAAAATTGACCATGTATTGGAACACAAAAAATTCATAACCAATATGAGAGAAGCAGAAATACTAAATGAATACTCTTCAGATCATAGTGCAATAAAAATTGCATTCAATAAAGGGTCATGGAAATCCATATCATACTTTAGAGATTACTTAATTCTAAAGAATAAGTGGGACAAACAATAAATCATAGAAATAATATCATTAATATGAATGGCAGCAATGAAACAATGTACTAAAATTTATGTGATACAGTCAAAGCAGTTCTTCGGGAAACATTTTTGTCTCTAAATGTTTGCTTCATTGAAATTTAGAAAGAGCAGAACAATAAACTGGGCATGCAAATTTTTTAAAAATGTAAAAAAAGACAAACTAAAAATCTCCAATTAAACACCAAACTGAAAATATTGAAAATCAAAAGTGATATTCATAAAATTGAAAATAAGAAAATCAATAAACTAATAAATAAAGTCAATTTCATGGTTTTATGGCAAAAAATAATAAAATAGATAAACTACTATACAAATTACTTTATTTACTTAGTACCAAAGCAGTCTTCATATCAAAATTATTTTATTGAGCTAGAAAAAAATAACAAAAGTTACCTACATGAATAAAAGGACAATATCAAGGAATCAATTTTAAAAATATGAAGGAACATGGTCTATATGTATTAGACTACAAGCTGAATTGCAAAGTGGTAATTATAGAAAAAATTATTATTGGCTAAGAAATAAAGTGCTGCATCAGTGGAATAGATTAAGTACCCAATACATAGTGTTTTTACCATATAAATTTAAAGCTTGATGAAAAGGGTGGAATCAACAACATTGAAGATAAAAATAAAGCAATTATTAGGAATTATTTTGCCTAATTATATACCAACAAGTCTGACAATAAAGATGAAATGATTGGATATTTATTAAACATTAAATTGTTCAGACTAACAGAAGAATTAGAATACTAATATTACCTCAGAAAAAAGAATTTGAAAAAAATCAGTAAATTAACTCCTTAAAAAGAATAAAACAACAATAAAACTAGGACCAGATGAATTTACAATTGAATTTTGTCAAACTTTTAAAGGATAATTAATTCTAATAAAATATAAAAAATTTGGAAAATAGACAACAAATTTCTTTTACAACAAAATACGTTGCTAAAAACTAGAGAAAGCAAACTATAGATCAATTTCCCTGATGAATACTGATGCAAAAATTTAAACAAAACAGTGTCAAGACAATTACAACAATATATTATAACCAGGTGGGATTTATACTAGGAATACAGAACTGGAGCAATATTGGGAAAACTATCAGCACAGTTGACCACATCAACAACAAAAATTCTATGATTATGTCAATAGATTCAGCAAAGCTTTTTGACAAAATACAACACCAATTTCTATTAAAAGGACTAGAAAACTTTGGAATAAATAAGATTTTCCTTAAAATGATAAGCAATAAGTTACCAACAGTAACCATTATTTATAATGAGGATAAGTTTGAATCTTTCCAAGTGAAGTCAGAGTTGAAGAAAAGATGACCATAATAAAAAACTGCTATTCAGTGTTGCGCAAGAAATGAGAGATATAGCAATAAGAGAAGAAAAAACTGAAGGAATTAAAATAGGCAATGATGAAACAAAATTGTTAGATGATATGATGGTATTCATAAAAAACATTTAGTCTTAGGTGAGGAACTAAAAATAATTAAATAATTAGCATCTTCAGTAATGTTGTAGGATATAAAACAAATCCACATATGTCATCAGCATGTATATTTAACCAAGAAAAGCTCAGAAGCAAAAGAAAGAAAGGGAAATTTCATTTAAAATAATTGCTGACAATATAAAAATACTTAGGAGTTTACCTGTTAAGACAAACAGAGGAATATGAACATTATTACAAAACACTTCTCATAAGTCATATGAATGACTACATAAATAGCAATTGTTCATAGGTATGACAAGTCAACTTAATATTCAGGACAATTCTATAAAAATGAATTTATTTACTTAGTACCAAAGCAGTCTTCATATCAAAATTATTTTATGGGGGCAGCTAGGTGGCGTAGTGGATAAAGCACTGCCCCTGGAGTCAGGACTACCTGGGTTCAAATCTGGTCTCAGACACTTAATAATTACCTAGCTGCGTGGCCTCAGGCAAGCCGCTTAACCCCATTGCCTTGCAAAAAAAAAATTATTTTATCGAGCTAGAAAAAAATAACAAAAATTATCTATAAGAATAAAAGGACAATATAAAGGAATCAATTTTTAAAATATGAAGGAACATGGTCTATCTGTATTAGATCACAAGCTGAATTGCAAAGTGGTAATCATCAAAATAATTGTTATTGGCTAAGAAATAAAGTGCTGCATCAGTAGAATATATTAAGTACCTAATACAATAACAATACCATATAAATTTAGAGCTTGATAAATGCAAAAATCCAAGCTTTTGGTCAAAGACTATTTGACTAAAAAAGCTGGTAAAACTGGAGAGCAGTTTAACAGAAATGAATTACAGAGTAGATCAATAACAGACTGTTTCACAAGATCACATCAAAATGAGCATATTATTTAGACCCAAAGTGTGACTTCATAAAAACGTGGAACATTTTGTCTAACAGATCTATAGATAAGGGAAGGATTTATAACTAAACAAGAGCGAGCAAACATTGTTCAGTTCTTTTTGTGTCTGACATGGATGACCCCATTTGGGTTTTTCTTGGCAGTGATACTAAAACAGTTTGCCATTTGCTTTTCCAACTTATTTTAAAGATAAATAGAGGCAAACAGGGTTAAGTAACTTGTTCTGGATCACACAGCTAGTAAGTGTTTGAGGACAGATTTGAACTCAGGGTAATGATTCTTCCTGACTCCAAGTCAGGTATTCTATCCCCTGTGTTACCTATCTGCCCTTATAAAGAACATTATAGTATGTAAAATTGATCATTTTGATTATTTTAAACTTAAAATATTTTTTGGAAAAATAAAGCCAATTTTAGCCAAAGTTAGAAAGAAAGCAGGAAACTGAAGGAAAATTTACAGAAAGTTTCTCTGAAAAAAAACACCCTCATTTCTCAGATAAATAATTAACTGTACAAAAATTATAAAGAATATGAATATAAAGAATATAAAAGAATATGAATTTCATTCCCAAAATGATAAAGAATTTGGACAGGCAGTTTTCAAAAGAATAAATGCTCTAAAATAGTATTGATTAGAGAAATAAAAATTAAAACAACTCTGAGGTACCACATCATAAATATCCTACTAACTTGGAGGGGATGTGAAAAATAGGATACTAAATGTATTATTGGAGATTTGGACTGATTCAAACATCATGGAGAGTAATTTGGAACTATAGTGAAAGGGCTTTTAAACTATATCCCATGTAGAGCTGCTGTGTCAAAGTGTATATGGTTTGATGTCTGTATCTCAAAATAAAAAGGAATCATTTGTACCAAAAATATTTATTTCAGCTCTTTTTTGTGGTTAAAGAACTCTAAAACAAGGGGATGTCCATTGATTGGAGAATAGATGAATGAGTTGTGGTATATGATTGTGATGGGATAATATTGTACTATAAGAAATGAAAAACCTGGGATCAATGAAATGAAATGAAACAAATGAAATGAGCCAAACCAGAAAAACATTGTATATGGTATCAAGAATGTTGTATTAAGGATCAACTATGAAAGTCTTAACTACTCTAATCAGGATAACTAATTGCAGAGAATGAATTGATGGAGTCTAAATGTATATTGAAGCATACTATTTATGTTTATTTTGTTATCTTTCTAATTTTATTTTTGGTCTGTGTTTTCTTTTGTAACATGGCTAATATGAAAATATGTTTTTCGTAACCAAACATGTAATAAAAAAATAGCTCTGACCTTATGGACTTTTGAAAGTCTCTGGGTTTCCCAGATCACATTTTGAGAACTACTGCTCTAAAACTTAAGATATCTCCAAACTTTACATTAAAAGAGATGCTTTGCATTGGAAGAAAATATTCCTCATTTGGACTTCCTTAAATCAATAAGATCACTGGACCATAAAACAAAACTACATCTTGCTCATTTCAAACCATACTTTTTAGATATTAAAAATAACTCATTGCTTCAAATAATCCTTATATTACCTGGCTTCTTGTTGTCTTCATACCTCCTGGTTGCCTTTTTTCCAGATATATTGCAGCTTGTCAATTCTCTTGCTAAATAAGTCCTCAGACCTAATTAAATAATCCAGTTATAATCATAACCAAGGAAAGTGACTTTGGAACTCCTCTCATTCTAGATGCTATGGGCTGTCATGACAAAACGTTGATGCTGCTGAACTTAAAATTCAAAAAAATTCTTGGACATTTTTTTAAGTGCCTTATTTACTATTTTTGTCAATATTTTTTATATTTAAGCAAAATGCATCTTAAACTTTGCAAATAGCAATAACATGGCCATTTCTAGATGTTAATTAGAACATAATAAAAGGATTGTATATGAAATTATATTGAATTTTGTAAATTTTTTTTCCTTTCGTTTCTCCCTCCCTCCCTCCCTTCCTTTCTTCCTCTGTCCCTCCCTTCCTCCTTCTTTCTTTCTTTCTTTCTTTCTTTCTTTCTTTCTTTCTTTCTTTCTTTCTTTCTTTCTTTCTCTCTCTCTCCCTCCTTCCTTCCTTCCTTCCTTCCTTCCTTCCTTCCTTCCTTCCTTCCTTCCTTCCTTCCTTCCTTCCTTCCTTCCTTTTTCTTTCCTATAACCACAGAAACGAATAGATGTGTGTTTGCATATATAGGTTATTTCTTTCTATTTAAATGTTCTTTGTGTGAATTGGGTTATTTTCTAACCATATCTCCTCTATCTTGTATTTATACAATTGACTTTCTGAAACTAAGGGTACAGTTCTATCCTCTTTTCTATTAGGCTTCATCTCTTTACATTTGGTCCATCATGCCAGACTACTAGACATTTTGTGGGATTCACATGCTATTATTCAATAGACTATCTATCCTTCCTAGCACTGTGTCACTCTCCCTAACAAATTGCCTGACTAGACAATATTTGTGAAAGTAAATATTTGTGGACTACACAATTAAGCCCATAAGAAGATAATAAGAAGATAGAGTAGGAAGGTGAATGTGAGTTGGTGGAAAAAGAGAAATTACAGAAGAAGAACATTTTTAATTGGGTTTTAGGTAGACAGAGAGGCTGAAAGAGTATTCCAATGAAAATAGGGGAAAATATTTCTCATTGCTAATTTCCAAAAAGAGAATTTAATGATATTTCTGTCATGAATATGAAATGATATCTGTGAGAAATATTTTATACTTCCATAAACAATCTAAGCCTGCATAATTTTATGGGAGAAATTCTCCATAATGATGAAGTATTTCTACTTACAGAGAGTTTTTAAGTGAATAGCAATGATAGCAATGATGTGCCTTTCAAAACAGAAGAATGAAATAGAGATTCAAAGGAGAGTAGTCATTGGCTGTATAAAATTGAACTTGTATAAGAATTTCTGAAACATATAGAGCTATTCTCCTCCCTCCTAAAGTGAGGGAAATCCTTGACCTCCTTCTACATTTCCTTTGCACTAAATTCTTAATCATTTAATTTCCAAAAAGCAGAAATTATTATTGGTATGAAACAAAAGATAGCAAAACTCACCATTTCAATCTAATTAGACGAATTTTATTACAGAAAATGTGAAGAATAATTTGAAGAAAGCACAAAGTCTAGGACATACACACACACATGTATTTATCTTTGTCCATGTTACACAGGTATGCATACTTTGTATGTATTGTACTTTGTGTGTGCACATATACAGAAACACAATATGTATGTATGTGCATATATACAGAAACAATATGTGAATACATATGAATATATGCTTAGCATAATATCAAGCACATTATAGAACTAGACTAAGTAGTCATAGAGTCTTATCCAAAAAGAAATTACATGGAATTTATTTTAATGAAAATATAAGAAGTTTTATAAATGGCAGAAAAACTATTTCAAACTGGTTGCTTTGAAAATGTTTGAAAGTTGTGCGGCGGCTAGGTGGCGTAGTAGATAAAGCATCGGCTTGGAGTCAGGAGTACCTGGGTTCAAATCCGGTCTCAGACACTTAATAATTACCTAGCTGTGTGGCCTTGGGCAAGCTACTTAATCCCATTTGCCTTGCCAAAAAAAAAAAAAACCTAAAAAAAAAAGAAAATGTTAAAAATACTTGAGACTCATGTACTTTAAGGGGTCATTCCCCTGAAGTATTTTTTATTATTTTGTTGTTTCTGCAAGACATTTGAGAAAGTTTCTCATGACAAGAAAACAGCATAATTAGTTGTATTTGTAGATAATTTGGTGGGTATTCCTTAAGAGTACTGATTAATAGAAAGATATAAAATTGTTGATTGACTACATTGCTTTCTGTTTGGTTTTCTCCTCCTCAAAATTTTTACAGAATTCTTGGATAAAGAAATAGATGTCATGGATATTACATTTTTATAGGCCCTAAAGTTGAACAGAATTTTAGAGATTATGTAGTGTTTCTTGTCTCCTTTATGGATGAGAAAACTGAGGCAAAGAAAGAAAAAGTGACTCTTTGAGAAAGTTGGGAAGGCTAGTTAACATATCAAATGAAAGGTCCATAGTTCAAAAACTGTTGAAAGAGTTTAAAACTGACAATATGAAATTTGGTAAGGGTTAGGTCTTAACTTTTGATTCAAAAAAACTAAATATACTACAATAATATAAAGGATATGGGAATAAATAGAAACTATGAGAGAAAGCCTTTATAGTTTTAGTTAACTGAGAACTCAATTTGAATTCACTGTGTGATATGTCTGTCAAAAGCTTAGTATGATGTTAGTCTGAAATAATAGAAAAATCATACAAAAAAGGGAGATGATTGTCCCACTGAATTTTCTAATGAGGGAAAGAAGTCTCAGGAGAAAAAGTGCAGTATCTTTAAATATTTGAAGATCAACCATGCAGTCAAGAAAGCAGATATTTTATTTTAGGATTCACAGAGAAGACTAGTGGGGAAAGAAAACAAATTTTTAATCCAACCTTAGGAAGGATGGACTAACTAAAGCTTCAATTGTGTGTGTGTGTGTGTGTGTGTGTGTGTGTGTGTGTGTGTGTGTGTATTGTAAGAGTTACTCTTTATTGGAAGTGTTCAAAAAGTGTCTGGATGCTCACCTGAAAGGGATACACTATGTGAAATGACTAAATTGTTTTTAAGACAACCAGTACATTTCTAAAGGTCTTTTCCAAGTGTGAGATTCTCTGATCCTATGTATTATTATCTATACAAAGGAAAATATTACTCTCATCCATGTCTTAACCTGACTAATTTTTCCTGGACCACAGTAATTAGAATTCATGTAAAAAGATATGGAAATAAATCCCACCATCTAAAAGATGCCAGACACTAGATTTGCATTTAATTCACTATACCTTATCTCTGTTTTTGTGTGTGTGTGACTAGTATGAAAATCTGCACGCAGGGGAAGGATCTGAACATGGTTGTAGACAGACTGATGGATTCTTTGCCTTAAAAGATATGTTATGGGTTTTGAGAGAGAGTATATTAGGATTCAGGTTTGGGAGTCAAGCAAGATATGACTTTGTTGATGCATGTGGATCAAAAATCCTTGCAAAAGAAAAACCTTGCAAAAACCTAAAAAAACTAGCCTTTCTCCAAATGACAAATGGTCAAAGGATATCCAAAGGCCATTTACAGATGAGGAAATCAAAGCCAACCACAATCATATGAAAAATTGCTCCAAATCACTACTTATTAGAGAAATACAAATTAAAGCAGCCCTGAGATACCACCTCACACCCCTCAGACTGGTCAATATGAACAGAAAGGACAATGATCAATGTTGGAAGGGATGTGGGAAATCTGGGACACTAATACATTGTTGGTGGATCTGTAAACTCATCCAAACTTTCTGGAGAGCAATTTGGAATTATGTCCAAAAAGCAACAAAAATGTGCATACCTTTGATCCAGAAAAATCACTACTGGCTCTATACCCTGAAGAGATTATGAAAATGAATAAAAACATCACTTGTACAAAAATATTCACATCAGCTCTGTTTGTGGTGGCAAAGAATTGGAAATTGAGTGAATGTCCATCAATTGGGGAATGGCTTAATAAACTGTGGTATATGTATGTCATAGAACACTATTGTTCTATTAGAAACCAGGTGGGATGGGAATTCAGGGAAGCCTGGAAGGATTTGCATGAACTGATGCTGAGTGAGATGAGCAGAACCACAAGAACATTGTATACCCTAACAGCTACATGTGAGAGATGATCAACCTTAATGGACTTGCACAATCAGGCACAATTTTGGGGTATCTCCAACAGAGAATGCCATCTGTATCCTGAGAAAGAATTGTAGAATTTGAACAAAGACCAAAGACTAGTACCTTTAATTTAAAAAAAATATTATGTAATTTTGCTAATTTTCATACTTTATGTTTCTCCCTTAAGGATATGATTTCTCTCTCATCACATTCAATTTAGATCAATGCATACCATTCAAACAATGTAAAGACCAACAGACTGCCTTCTGTGGGGGATGGGGGGAAGCACAATTAGGGGAAAAATGTAAAATTCAAAATAAATAAAATCTTTCTTAAAAAACACCCAGTAAAGTTGGGATTAATCTAGGATCCCTGAAAGGTATAAATGAGAAAAGATAACTTGATTTGTGGTCAGATGGCCTGGATTCAAATACTGGCTTTGATATTTACCATTTGGATGATCTTGAGCAAGACCCTCAACTTCTCTGGTCCTCAATTTTTTCATCTCCAAATTAAGGTGATTGAACTACATGAACAGTATCTAAGGTTACTTTCAGCTCAATATATGTGAATCTATGTTCTTTATAGTTTAAAATTCAAGATGTTTGGGGGTTTTCTTCATCTCTATCATACTATCATTATTTTTTCTGGTCAAATGATTTCTGCAAAAGTTATTAGAAATGTTGATAACCATTTTTTTTCCTTTTAACTGAAAGGTATAGCTGTTCATAACAGGAACAAACCTGTATGGTCTTACTGCTCAAGTTACCTGACATGTCCAGAAATTGGAGGCTTCATGGACAAAAATTATCTATAACTCTCTAGCTCTGTTACCAAAGGCTAAGATTTATAGGCAGATCCAAAAGTCAGAATAGGCTCCAGGCACTGTCTCTATTTTTGTGTTTATCTGGGAATACTTCTACAGTCCCTTTCCTATGAAGGGAAAGAATTAAGGTTCCCATATCATAAGCTATAACATTCCTCACAATCATCTTCAAATGATAAAGACAATTATTTTGAGTCTTGCATTTTGATCTTATCCCTTTGGCTCCAAGAATATATTTCTCTCTTCCTTGTGTATCATTTCCCCCTCTAAAATCTCCTTTATCATATACCAGATTTATTCTCTTCTCAAATTCTGGGGTGGAGTCAAGGCAGTGGTGTAAAGCTAGCTTGCTCCCAGAATTCCCTATCCAAGATAAATGAAGCCTCTATTCTGATATTCCTACTGACCAAAAAAAAGAGAATATTCAAAGAAGATTCAACTGTAGACATTGTGGAGGATCATCTCTTTGAGGGGAAAAAAAGGAAATAAATTCCAGAAGGTGGGAGAATGGGGAAAGCCATTTTAGCCACAGTCCAATCCAGGTCTTGACAGTTTAATAATAAAAGAAGTCCTGACATCTTGGTAGCAAGTCAGCAGGCAGGATTCCAACCCCAAACAAAGTCTGAACTCTGAGAGCATGGGGTAAAAGACTGGACTGGATTGAGAACAATCCTCTGTTAAGTCAGAATCTGGACATAAAGGAGGAAACAAACCTCTGCAAAGGCAAGACCTGGATTGCATAAGCAACATCTTGGCCATAAAGGAGACAGGAATCAGACCCCAGCCCAACAAAAAAAAAACTTAGATCTATACTCCATATACCCCAAGAGCAGAACTACAGCAACAAAAATGAACAAATAAAGCTAAAAGAGTGCTCAGTATAGAAAAATACTTCACAGATAAAGATGAGAGCAATACTATGTCTTAAGAAAAAAGTAGAGAAAAATTACTCAGAGGAGAAGTATCAAAACAGTCTATAAATTGGACTCAAATACAAAAGCTCATTGAAGAGCTTAAAAAAGAATTTAAAATGCAAAGAAGAGAGGAAGAAGAAAAATGAAAAGAGAAATGAAAGTCATGTAGGAATATTGTAACATGTTGACCAAAGGAATCAACTCCATTAAAAGTAAAAATAGCCAGATAGAAAAGGAAACATAGAAGATAATTGAAGAAAATAAAATCCTAAAAATCAGAATTGAACACTTAGAAACTAACGAATCTACAAGATTACAAGATTCCATCAAATAAAATAAAATGGTTGAAAAATTTGAAGAAAATTTAAAGTACCTTCTAGGAAAAATGAATGACCTGGAAAACACATCCAGAAGAGACAATCTATGAATCATTGGATTACTAGAAAGCTTGAACCAGTAGAACCTGGAAAACATCATGCAGGAAATTATAAGTGCAAATTGCCCCATCCTACTAAAACAAGATAACAATATAACAATTGAAAGAATCTACAGAACCCCTCCAGAAAGAAAACTCCAAGTGCTATAACAGCCAAATTTCAGAACCCTTAAATAAAAGAGAGAATATTGCAAACAGGAAAAAGAAAACAATTCAAATACAAAGAGAACACAATTAGAATACTATCAGCCTCAACATTGAAGGATTGGAAGAATTGGCATAACATATTTCAGAGAGCTGATGACTTGGGATTACAACCCAGGATGTACTACCCTGCAAAATTCAGCATATACTGTCAGGGAAAATGATGGATGTTCAGTGAAATACAGGACTTTCAGAACTTCCTGAGACAAAGACCAGAACTATACAGAGAATTCAATTACCAAATACCTAACCAAAGAGTTACATAAAAAGATAAATGAAAGAGGGGAATGAGAAATCAAAATTGTTTTAAACAAATGTTGGTCCCTAAAAGGGAAGATATAACAATTGTAATTCTTTAGAACTTTACTTCTCTAAGGAAAATTAGAGGGTAGAATGTAATTAAAGAGAATTGAACCTAAAGGATAGGTGTATAATTGGGTATTGTCCTTCAGTTGAAGAGGTCCAAGATCATATCACTATGAGACAAAAGGCCCTGAAAAAAGCAGGAGTTTTAACTTCAATTTAAGTTTCTCATTATACTATAATTCACTTTAATCTTAAGGTGCTAAGTGCCTTGTCTAATGAGGGCATCATAATCTATGAGGATATGAGACAAATGTCTCTGTTATTTGCAATCATTTGTAAAGTTCTTTGTGAGACTTGTAGATTCTCCCAGTCCTGAGAGATCTTTAAGATTCTTACAGTTAATTAGATAATCATCTTGTGCTTCACTTAACAAGGGGTTAAGTACCCAGGATAGGGTGGGGGGTAAAGGTGGAGAAACAATTGGCCTTGGTTCACTTAACAAGAAGTTAAATACCAGGGGTGGGGAGGGGGGATAAAGTGTGAAAGAAAATAGGCCTGGGGGAGGGGCACAAAGGGATCAAGAAATGATATAGCTTTGGATGATACTTTGGCTCAAGAAGAGGACTGTGTGTACTTGAAAGATAATTGAAAAAGGAGATTCAGCTAAAAATGATTATAATCACAATTTAATGCAATTTCAGTCAATGCTGCTAATCAAGCAATCAAGTAGACAATCTGTGAAGATGTCTTGATAATAATAGGAGCTTGTCAAGCAATCAAATAATTGAACTGTGCTTGATGATACCTGATTAATAATATTAGAATACCAAGGGAAGGGGAACAAAGATGTATAATTTTAGAGGGAAAGAAGGGAGAATAAATGCTGAGAAAATTCTATTCAATAGATTTAGCCTGGTGAGGGAATAAGAGACATTCCCACTTGGGTTTAAAAATCTAATTTAATCTACAGGAAAGGTGGGGCAGGGAATAGGTACAATAAGGGAAGAAGGGACTGATAAAAGGGAAGGGAAGGTATAAATGAAAATAAACTGAAAGTTAGTTCCTAAAAGAAAAGTTAAAGGTGAAAGGTAGAAAAATTTTGGTGAGGAGGAATAAAAGAAAAGGAAAGAGATAAATATAAGTGCAGAAAGATATCATGGAGAAATACAGAATTAGTAATCTTAGCTGTAAATGTAAAAGGGATAAACTGTCCCATAAAATGTAAATGGATAGCAAAGTGATTAAAAACCAAAATCCTACAATATGTTGTTTATAAGAAACACATTTGAAGCAGAGAGATATACACAGGGTAATGGTCAATGGTGAAAGGTTGGAGCAAAATATATTATTCCTCAGCTGAAGTAAAAAAAAATGTGGGGTAGTGATCCTAATTTCAGATAAAATAAAAGCAAAAATCAATCTTATTAAAAGGGAAAAGGAAGGAAACTACATCTTCTTAAAAGGCACCATTGGTAATGAAGCTATATCATTCCTAAACATGTTTGCACCTAGTAGTATAGCATCCAGATTCCTACAGGAAAAGGAGTGAATTACAAGAAGAAATAGACAGCAAAACTTTAATAGTGGGAAACCTCAATCTCTTTCTCTCAGAACTAGATAAATCTAACAACAAAATAAACAAAAAGGAAGTTAAGAAGGTGAATGAAATATTAGAAAACTTAGATTTGATAGAACTCTGGATAAAACTTAATGGGGATAGAAAAGGATATACCTTTTTCTCAGCAGTACATGACACCCTCACCAAAACTGACCATGTATTAGAAAACAAATAAAATGCAGAAAGGCAGAAATAATAAGTACATACTTCTCAGACTATGATGCAATAAAATTACATGTACTAAATGGTCAGTGAAAGATAAGCCAAGAACTAATTGGAAATTAAGCAACTTTATATTAAATAATGGGCAGATCAGGAAAAGCTAGTTTGTGCAGTGGATAGAGCACCAACCCTGGAGTCATGAGGACCTGAGTTCTAATCTGGCCTCAGACACTTAATAATTGCCTAGCTATGTGATCCTGGGCAAGTCACTTAATCCCATTGCCTTAAATAAATTATTTTTAATGGGTGGATCAAACAGTAAATAATAGAAATAATCAATAATTATATCCAAGAAAATGATAATAATAGGACTTCATACCAAAATTTATGGGATGTGGCATAGGCAGTTTTGAGGGGAAACTTTAATCTCTAAATCCCTATATGAATAAAATAGGCATCAATGAATTGGGTATGCAACTAAAAAAGCTAGAAAAAAGAACAAATTAAGCAACCCCAATTAGATACCAAATTAGAAATTCTGAAAATCAAGGGACATGTTAATAAAACAGAAAGCAAGAAAACCATTGATCTTATAAATAAAACTAAGAGTTAGTTTATGAAAAAGCCAATAAAATAGATAAACCTTTGGTTAATCTGATTTAAAAAAGAAAGAAGAGAACCAAATTACCAGTATCAAAAATGAAAAGAGTGAACTCATCACCAATGAGGAGGAAATTAAAGAGATAATTCAGAGCTACTTTTCCAAACTTTATTGTACCAATAAATTGGACAACTTGAGTGAAATGGATGAATATTTACAAAAACACAAATTGGCCGATTAACAGAAGAGGAAATATATTACTTAAATAACCCCATTTCTGAAAAAGAAATTGAAGAACCCACCAATTAACTCACTAAGAAAAAAATCTCAAGGTCCAGGTGGATTTACAAGTGACTTCTATCAAACATTTAAGGAACAATTAATTTCTATTCTAAATAAACTATTTTTAAAAATAGGGGAGGAACGAGTTCTGCCAAACTCCTTTTATGACAACAAAATGGTGCTGATATCTAAACCAAGAATTACCAAAACAAAAAATTGTAAACCAATCTCCCTAATGAATATTGATGCAAAAACTTAAATAAAATTTTAGCAATGAGACTACAGCAAGTTATCATCAGGATAATAAACCATGATCAGGTTGAAGTTATATGAAGCAGGCAGAGATGGTTCAACATTAGAAAAACACTTAACATAATTAAACATATCAATAGTAAAACCAAAAAAACTAGATGCTGAAAAAGTCTTCGATAAAATATAACATCCATCCCTATTAAAACACTAGCAAATTTAGGAATAAAATTTAGGAATAAATACATTAAAAATAATAGTTTCTATCTAAAACCATCAACAAATATCATATTTAATAGGAATAAACTCAGAGGATTTCCAATAAATTTAGGGGTGAAATATTATCACCATTACTATTCAATATACTTTTGGAAATGCTAGCAATAGCAATAAAAGAAGATAAAGAAATTGAAGGAATCAGAATTGGCAGTGAGGAACTAAAACTTTCACTCTTTGCAGATGATATGATGGTATACCTAGAGAATATGAGAAAATCATCTGGAAAACTCCTTGAAATAGTTGACAAATTCAGCAGATTATCAGGATATAAAATAAATGCACACAAATCATCAGAATTTCTATTTATGATTAACAAAGTCCACAAACAAGATAAAGAAAGAGAAATTTCATTTAAAATAATTGTAGACAACATTAAATACTTGGGAATCTACCTCCAAAGACAAACCCAGAAAATATATGAACACAATTATAAAGCTCTCCTTATCCAAATAAAGTTGAATCTAAATAATTGGAAAAATGTCAAATGCTCATGGTTAGTTCAAGATCATATAATAAAAATGAAAATTCTACCCAAATTAAATTATTTATTCAGTTCCATACCAATTAAGCTACCAAATAACTACTTTCCTGAGCTAGAAAAAAATAGTAACAAAATTCATCTGGAACAATAAAAGGGCAAGATTAGGAAGAGAGCTGATGAAAAAAATACAAAGGAAGGTCACCTACTCTACCAGATCTCAAACTGTACTATAAAGCAGCAGTCATCAAAACTTCCTGGTACTGGTTAAGAAATAGAGTAAAGGATCAAAGCATTAGGATAGGTTCAAAAGAAACTGCAGTAAATGATTACAGCAATTTTACTATTTGAAAAACCCAAAGACATCAACTTCTGGGATAAGAACTCCTGATTTGACAAAAATTGGGGGAAAACTAGAAAATATTATGGCAAAAACTAGGCAAGGGTCCATATCTCACACCCTATACCAAAATAAGGTCAAAATGGTTACAGCATATAGACATAAAGAGCAATACCATAGATAAATTAATAGACTAAAAAATTATCTGATATATATATATATACATATATATGTATATATATATATGTATATATATATATATATATATATGGAAAAGGGATAAATTTATGACCAAACAAGAATTAGAGTACACTATAAACTGCAAATTAAGTGATTTTGAATATATTAAATTAAAAAGGGGTTGTACTAATAAAATTTATGCTGCCAGAAATTAGAAGAAGCTGGGAAACTATTTTCACAAATAGGAGTTCTAATAAAGGTCTCATTTCTAAAATACATAGAGAATTGCAGAAAATTTATAAGATCACAGGTCATTCCCCAATTGATAAATGGTCAAGGGATATGAACAGACAGTTTTCAAATGAAGAAATTGAAGCTATATATAATCATATGAAAAAATGCTCCAAATCACTATTGATTAGAGAAATGCAAATTAAAACAACAATGTGGTATCATTTTACACCTATTAGATTTGCCCAGATGAGACAAAGTGAAAATGATCAATGTTGGAGAGCATTGATACATTGATGGTGGAATTGTGAACAGATCCAACCTTTCTGGAGACCAATATGGAACTATGAACAAAAAGCAATAAAACTGTTCATACCCTTTGACCCAGCAATTCCAATTCTAGGATTATATCCAGAAGAAATTGCAAAAAATGCCAAAACTCTTATATGTTGTAAAATACTCATAGAAGCTCTTTTTGTAGTGGCAAAGAATTAGAAATTGAGGGGGATGTTCATCAGTTGGGGAATGGCTAAACAAGTTATGGTACATGAATACTATGGAATGTTATTGTTCTATGTGAAATCATGAATGGCTGGTCTCTAGACAGGCATGGAATGACTTGTAAGATCTGATGCTGAGCAAGGGGAGTAGAGTCAGGAGAAGAGTGAACACATCAACAACACTTGAGATGAACAACTGTGATGGAAGCAACTCCTCTAGACAGTTCAGAGAGCTTGGAAAACTGTATTAGACTGGTTATGGACTATATTATTTCCAACCAGAGGAAGAAAAACAAAGCAAAACAAAACACACAGGAAAAAAAAAAACACCATACCGAATCTGATGAATATTTTCTAAAAAGTATCTCTTATATATCTCTCTCCCTTAATCTTAATTCCTCATTCCAAAAATTACTAATTTGTAAACATGTTTAACAAAATATGTATGTAAAATTCTAACCTAACTGTTCCTTACTGAGGGGAGAGGAGTGGGAAGGAAGGCTGGAGGGAAATTTTTTAACTTGGAAGTGAGCATGCACAAATGGATGAAATTTTTTTTTAAATGATAGGTATAATCTAAAAAACTAAAATAAAAGTGAAAGGACCATCCAAAAATTTTTATTTTTTTAAAAATTGTTTTCTCATTTATTTTTTTATTTATTCTTATTTTGTACATATAATTTTTTTTATACATTACTAAAATATTCTGGTTTAAGAGTAAACATAAAACCCCCTCCCACCCAAAAAATATAGACCTGCATGGATGATAAAGTAAAGGGGAGAGAAAAAAATTAAAATTAAAAGAAAATAATAATAATAATAATAATAATAATTGTAGATAATGTCAGGTGATGCAGTGGACAGAGCATCAGCCCTGGAGCCAGGAGCATCTGAGCCCACATCCTGCCCCAGACACCCAACAATCACCCAGCTGTGTGACCCTGTGCAAGCCACCCCAACCCCATTGCCCTGAAAAACAACAAAAAAATAAGACCCAAAATAAAATGAAATAGCAATAATAATAATAATAATAATAATAATAATAATAATGATAATGATAATGATAATAATAGTAGGGGGGGCCAGATGGGGGACAGAGCACTGGCCCTTGGGCCAGGAGCACCCAGGTCCAAATCCTGCCTCAGACACTCAACAATCACCTAGCTGAGTGGTCCCAGGCAGGCCACCCAGCCCCATTTGCCGTGCAACCCTTACTCCAAAATAATAATAATAAAATTTTGCTTCAGTCTGTGTTCTAACAATACCAGTTCTGTCGCAGGTGAATCACATTCTTTATGGTCAGTCTATCATAAAAGTTAGTTCCATTTTTTTCCACCATTGCAATAGCTGATCACAATTCCTTCCATTCATACTTCTCCACTACCATGTACTATATTTTCTCTCTCCTTTCACTCTGACTTTGCTGTAGGGTAGATGAGTGGCACAGCAGAGAGATCCCTGGCTCTGGGGCCAAGAGGCCCCAAGCCCACATACCACCCCTTAGGCCTACCAGGCCATCCACCTGGCCCTATGGTTCCAAACAGGCTATCCAGTCCCAGACCCTTGCAAGAAGTAAAAATGAAAATGTATTTTATCTGACCATTCTCCCCCCATGGTCCATCCCTCACATCCCCCCTTTCCCCCTCTCCCCCTTCTCTCCTTCTTACTCCAGATGTCTATACCCCATTGAGTATATATGTTGTTTCCTCTACTAGCCACCTCTGATGGGAACAAAGTTTCCTTCATTCCCCCTTGCCTTCCCCCTTCCATATATTGCAATAGCTCATTGTAATAAAGAAAAATTTTATTATATGAAATATCTTATCCTATTCCTCCTCTTCTTTTTCTTTCTCCCATTATATTTCATTTTATCTATTGACTCCATTTTTACACCACAATATATGTGCATATTCAGCTTTCTCCTGTGCTTCATCTCCTTCTACCTGCTCTATTAAATGAGAAGATTCATATGAGTATTATCAGTATCATTTTTCTATACAGGAATACATTTAGTTCCTCATCATTGAGTCCCTCATATTTTCCCTTTATCCTCCACTCTCTATGCTTAACCTGAGTCCTGTATTTGAAGATCAAACCTTCTGTTCAGCTCTGGTCTTCCAACAGGAACATTTGAAATTCCCCTGGTTCATTGAAAGTCCATCTTTTTCCCCTGGAAGAGGAGGTTCAGTTTTGCTTGGTAGTTGATTC
Source organism: Macrotis lagotis (assembly GCF_037893015.1). Lineage (NCBI taxonomy): Eukaryota > Metazoa > Chordata > Mammalia > Peramelemorphia > Peramelidae > Macrotis > Macrotis lagotis. The sequence goes on along the minus strand of NC_133658.1, from coordinate 337,692,868 downwards.
TCAGTTGCATTCTAAGCTGTTGAGTTTTCCAGAATATTATATTCCAAGGCTTACGAGCTTTTAATGTAATTGTTACTAAGTCATGTGTGATCCTGACTGTGGCTCCATGATATTTGTATTGTGTCCTTCTGGCTGCTTGTAATATTTTGCCTTTGACTTGGGAGTTCTGGAACTTGGCTATAATATTCCTAGGGTTTGTTTTTTTTTGGATCTCTTTCTTGGGGAGATCGGTGGATTCTCTCAATTTTTGTTTTGCCCTCTGTTTCTAGGATATCTGGGCAATTTTCCTGTAGCAATTCTTTGAAAAATGATGTCAAGGCTCTTTTCCTGGTCATGACTTTCAGGTATTACAATAATTTTTAAATTACCTTTCCTAAATTTGTTTTCCATATCAGTTGTTTTTTCAATGAGATGTTTCATATTTTCTTCTAATTTTTCATTCTTTTGGTTTTGAAGTATTGTGTCCTGATTTCTCATAAAATCAGCAATCTCTCTCAATTCCATTCTTTGTCTGAAGGATTTGTTTTCCTTAGAGAGCTTTCTTATCTCTTCTTCCATCTGGCCAATTCTGCTTTTGAAAGCAGTCTTCTCCTCAATAACTTTTTAAACTGTTTTATCCATTTAACCTAAGTTGGTTTTTAGCATGTTATTTTCTTCAACATTTTTTTGGATCTCCTTGTATAAGCTGCTGACTTCATTTTGATGTTTTTCCTGCATCTCTCTCATTTCTTTTCCCCGTTTTCTTTTATCTCCCTCATTTGACTTTCAAAGTCTTTTTTGAGCTCTGTCATTAGCCTGAGCCCAATTTCTATTTTCTATTTCTGTTTCTATTTTTCTATTTTTCTTGGAGTCTTTAGATGGCAGGAGCTTGTACTTCCTCATGTTCAGATTGAGTGTTTTGATCCTTCTTGGGATCACATGCAAAGTATTTCTCAATGGTGTTCCTCCTTTTTCTCTGCTTACTCATTTCTCCAGCCTGTGCCTTGTTTGGAGGTGCTTCCTGAGCTTTAGAGTATTATTGGGACACATCCTCCACAAGGATCTCTGTGTGTGAGGCTCTGTCTTCTCTCCTGATCTGTGAATGACCATAAGCACACCCCTATGCCATAGCAAGAAGTCCTATTATATAGGTAAAAGGACAAAATCCAAGTGCTGTGGCACATAGTAGGTTAACTCTATTTCTTTTCAATGCCCATTCTGTTCAATAGAAAAGCAGTCAATTTGGTGTTTGGAGGAAGTTTGATTATAGCAGTTACCAGATTCTACAGTATGAGATCCCATATGCCATTTATTGAAAGCAGATAATGTAGAAAAGAAGCTACTGTCAGAATTCTTTTGAACTCATGGGCATGATGATGACTTAGGTCCTATAACAGAAAAGAGATGTGAATTACCAGAACTGGCAACTAATAAAATTCCAATTAGCTCATAAGATTGGAAAGAAGCCCCCTATTTCCCATAATGTTTCCCTTGTTTTTCCTAGGTTATTTCCCTTAACCCTAAAATAGGGTAATCTCAAAAACTCAAACTCTTCCATTCTAAGACCAATTGAACCCTATGGGACTTACAGGTAGGTAAGCAGGAAGATATTATTTCAGATTATTTATAACAGAGACAAGTGCTTAGTTGTTTTTTTTTCTTTTTCATATGTTCAGTAAACAATATAACTACAGTTATGTTGAAGTCCTCTGTCCTTTGAATATAATATATGGACATGGATTGTTAACAGAAAGAAGAGTTTCCAGATGTGAGGTGTATACTTCCTGGGTTTTTAATATTTTGGGTCATATTTCTCCTCATGCCTTAGCCCAAACTCTGAATCTGACTAACACAGGTGCTCAAGGCTGTAGCTCCATTGTGGTAGCAGTACTCCAGGTGCTAGAAGGATGAATAAAAACTTTGGTGACTGATGACCACACAGAGGACTTTTTCAAGGTAGCAAAAATGTACTTGAGGGTGTGTATGGGGAGGGAGGATGCTCGAGAGGCTGCTGAGATGCTAGATAAAGGAGGATAATACTTGGTGGACAACTCTGATGAATACAATGAATAATTTAAGAAGTTGTCTTTAAATACATTTAAGGAAAGCAGTATATAAATCAGTTCGGATAGCTTATATCAGAGTGTACAAGTGTCACATGACTAAGGTATCACTCATTCTACTAAGATAAAACAACATGGATGCAGGTGTGATTCAATCTTATTTGACACTTTGTGACCCCATTCAGGCTCGTCTTAGAAAATATACTGGAGTGATTTTCCATTTCTTTCTCCAGTTCATTTCATGAATGAGGAACTGAGGCAATTAGGATTAAATGACTTGCCCAGAGTCAAACAGCTAGTAAGTATATGAAGCCAAATTTGAACTCAGGAAAATGATTCTCCCTGACTATGGTGCCAACACTCTATTGTGCCAGTTAAGTAGGTAAAAGTATAGGAAAATATATACAGAGTAAATCTAAAAATATATACAAAATAGCAAGGATTGGCAGAGCATACTAACAACTGAGGATATTAGGAAATGCCTCTTATAATAGATTCTATGGGAATTAGGCAAAGGACCTAGGGACACTGCAAAACAGAAAGGAAGAGATATAGAAGGGTAAGCTTTAAGAACTCTTCCATCTCTAAATCTATAATCCTATGATTTCTATGACACAAGATTCATTTGGCTGAGTATGCCTGACTGAAAGCATTCTAGGAAAATGATTTAAAGCTGAATTGGATCCTTGGGTTTTTGGAGTGTTTCTCTGAAGTCCTGGTTCTTATGATAATAATTCCTCTATTTCCCCCTCAAATTCTCACCTAATTTATCTTTTTTTTCCTAACTCTCTGGGTTTTGTTCTTCTCCTCTATCTCTTAATTCTTTGTCTATGATTCTCTATGACTATCTCAGAGGAAATGAAATCTACATGTTCACTGTCAGTCATTCATCATCTTATCTATAGATTTCTTTGACAACTGTCTGTTTTCCCTGATACCAAACTCTTTTCCTTCTTACATGATTTACCCATTTCTTTTACCTAAAATACCATTTCTATCATTTTGCTCATCTGAATGTATATATGGGTCATATGAAAAAGACCTGGTGTTTTAGAAGCTTTAACCTCTACAGGAGTGAACCATGATGACATGACAATCAAGAAAGGTAATGCATTGTTAGTCTGAATTAAAAGATGAATGGCAGTCAAAACAAGAAGGTTGATATTGTCACTGACCACTGCCTGGTCAAATTTTATCTAAAATGTTGCTTTCAGCTTTAAACACCATATTTTAGGGAGTATTGACAGTCTGGAATGTTAACTAACAGTAAACAATATTTTGAGGGACCTACAAAGAATGTCATATGAGGACCCATCGAAAGACCTGGTGATATTTAGCCCAGAAAAGAGAAGTTGTAGGAGACATGACATTGACAAAAATTAAATGACTTGCACAGAGTCATACAACTGAAAAATGTTTGGAATAAGATTGAAGATTGATGATCTTCTCATTTAAATTTATGGTTCAGCACTCTAATCACTAGACCAAGTTTAATACTATGCACCACTGAATTCTGTGGGACATAGAGTTCCACAGGTTTGAGTGACTGTTCTAGACAGATTCAGAATTTATACTAGGAATAATAATGAATTATCTATCTCAAATTGAGATGAGCTATTTTTCTTGAGTCTAGAATTTGAAAAAATATAGAATTTGCAAAGGTAGATTTGTATTTGATTTTAGAAATCAAAAAGAAATTTTCTGAAAATTAAATTTATCTGAAGGGGAAAAGGGTTCTCTTGGGAAGTTTAAAATTGTCTATTAATGAAAGTATATAAGTCAAGACTGGTTGATAACTTGATGAGTATGATGTAACAGCAATTCTTGCTCAGACATGCAATGAAGAGATGATGTCCAGAGTACCTTCTTACCATGAAATTTGGTAATTCCCTTTCTCTTGCTTTTATTCATTTCCCCTCTATCATTCTCTCCCTGTTCCTTTTCGTTGACTTTTGTTCATATTAGGTTAGTAAATGTAGTAGAAATAAAGATAAATACAGCACTTGGGTTAATGTAGGAAAAAATCTGATGAAATGGTGTAATTTTTCATTTTACAACAGGTTCTGTACCCAGAAGAGCAGATGTTCACTTGGAAACTGTCCTAACTTCATCAATTTTTTAGCCATACTATCCTTCAGATCATGATCACTCTCCCTGGCTTTTCCCCTCTCAGCTGAAGTAAAATAGATTCTGCTTCAGTCCCTTATTTTAACTCTGTGTTTGTCTTTCTATTTCAGGTGCCATTTCTTGTAAATGATATATTGTAAGATACTGGTACCTATCTGCTTTTGCTTTATGGGGGAGTTCATAAGATTTACACTCATATCTATGATTGATGGGTATTCCCTTCCTTCTGTTTAGCCTTTACTTACCTTTTTTTGCCTTTCTCTAATATCTGTTTTACTTCTGATCACTGCTTCCCTTAAATATCCCTCCCATTTATCACCACTTCCTTTTTATCTTCTTCCTTTCTCTTCCTACTTGCCTGTTAGGTAAAATAGATAGATTTCTATACCCAACTGAATGGGTATATACATATATAGAAAATAATGCAAACACATACATATGCATAGATAGACATACACAAATGTATGTATGTTCATATACATGTTCCTTTTGAACCAATTTGAATGAGAGGTTCAAGTACTACCAGCCACTCTACTACTCATTTTCTCTTCCATTGTTAAAGTTCTTTCCTGAGAGCAATTTTTAGGCGAAAAAAATTTTCCCACTTTACCTCTCCCTTCCCCCATATCCAAATATTTCTTTTTTTCTCACCTCTTTATATTTTTCATTATCTTAATATAACTACTTCATACTCATGGTATCTATGCATTTCTTCTAATTACTCTAAAAATGATAAAGATCTTAGGAGCTATTTGTATCATCTTCCCATAAAGGAATGTAAGAAGTTTAATGTTATTGAGTACTTTAAGATTTCTCTTTTGTGTTTACATCTTTACACTTTATTTGAGTCTTGTTTTTGAAAGACATATTTTCTTATTCAGCTCTTATCAAGAATGCTTAAAAGTTCTCTATTTCATTAAATATCCATTTCTCCCCTATAGGGTTATAATCAGTTTTTCTGGGTAGGTTATTTTTTATTGTAATCCTAGATCTTCAGCTTTCTGAAATATCATATTCTAAATTTTTTGCTCCTTTTAATTTGGAAGCTTTTAAATCTTGTATGATTCTGATTGAGGTTCCACAATATCTGAAATGTTTCTTTCTGCATTCTTGCAATATTTTCTCTTTGTTTTTGGACCTCTGGAATTGGACTATAATATTCCTAGGAATTTTCGTTTTGTGAATCTCATTTTGGATCTAAGTTATTGGGATAGCTTTCCTTAACAATTCCTTGAAATTTGATGTATAGATTCTCTCTCTCTCTCTCTCTCTCTCTCTCTCTCTCTCTCTCTCTCTCTCTCTTCTCATTATGGCTTTTGGTAGTCAAATGATTCTTAAACGATCTCCCAATCTATTTTTTTTCAGGTCAAATGTTTGGCTAATAATATATTTCACAGTTTCTCAAAGATATTTTATATCTCTTTTTACATTTGATCAATTCTACTTTCTAAGTGCTTTTCTTCAAAGAATGTTTGTGTCTCTTTTACCATTGGACCAATTTTGTTTTGTAAGGTATTCTTTTCTTCAGTATTTTTGTGCTTCTTTTTACTAAAGCGGTTATTTTATTTGTAAAATTTCTTGCAATACTCTCATTTATTCTATCATTTATTCTTCTATCATTCTTATCTCTTTCGTTAACTCTTTTGGGAATTCTTCTTGGACTTGTGTCCAATTAGAAGGGTATTTTTTCCTTTGAGGCTTTACATATAGCTCTTTTTACAATTCTATTTTCATCGGAGTTTGTGCCAAGGTCTTTCCTATCATAATAATAACATTTAACAATCAAGTTCTTTTTGTTTATTTGTTCATTTTTTCCAGCCTATTTATTGATTTTTAAACTTTATTTTTAAGTTGAGCTCTGTTTACATGGAGTTGGTGACGCACAGTGCAAAACTTTAGCATTTTTGCACTGCTTTTTTCAGAGCTAGATTCCAAGGTGGTGTAGTCTGGGAAGAGATATAGCCACTATTCTCCTGGTCTATTATCTGGACTTTACCCAGGAAAGATTTCTGCTCCCCTGGAGTTATAAACACTGGTTCTCTTCAAGGCCTTAGAGAAAGGAGCAGAAACCCTGCTCCCTTTTAATTGACAACAAGTATTCCTGTCTCCTGGAACTGCAACTGTGCCTTCTGCTCTGTTGCAGTTGCAAGCACTAGAATTCCTCAGCCCTGCAATTGTGTATAAACAATAAATAGAGTTATAAAACAGTATTCAATTCTGTACTTGGTGCCAGTAAACTGTCCCTGCAATCTCATTGTGACCAGCTGTCTGACACCTTTATTCTGATTTTAGAACTCCAGAAGTTGCTGCTGTTGCACCTGCAGTCTCCAAGGCCCACAAGTAACAAGTAATACTGTCACCACATGGCATCACAGATTTCTTCTACTGAACTCCTAAGTTTTCTTGGACTAGAAAAATGGCTCACTCTAGCTTCCATTAGCTTTGCCTCCCCAGAGTTCACTTGTTTGGTGGGAAATATTGGGAAAGTTTGTCTGGGTTGTTGTCTCTACATTACTTTGGCTCCACCCTTCCCTTTAAACTTTAGAAAATGATATATAGGTTTGGGAGATGGGGCAGTCAAGATGGTGATGAGAAGTAAAAAATTGCCTGAGCTCTTCCCTGTTTCCCCTCAGAAAAAATGTTAAATCAAACCTTTAAATGGATTCTGTAGCAACAGAACTCACAGAAAGTAGACAGGAAACAGTTTTCCATCTTAAGATAATTTAGAATTACCTAATGAAAGATCTGTCTCATTTATGCAGAAGCATTGGACAATCCAGCACAGACAGTGCCCAGGAAAGCCAGAAGGAGACTTTTAATCAAAGCACAGATCATCCACTGACTCCCTGGTCCTGGTTTAGCAAGCTAATAGCACAGTATGGGAGGCTTCCAGCTCCAGTTAAGAAAGCAAATTGTGAGCCCTGGAAGCCCCTGCACAACAGGCACAAATAGATCAGGCTACCCCAGTACAATGGGCAAATCACAAGAACTGAGACTCTGGCATGGAAAGCCAGTGACCAGACTCCTTGCCCCAGCACATTGAGCTTAGGATAATGCCCTCTCTCACAGGAGCGGAACTCAACTTTAAAAGATACTAAATAGGCCACAGTGAGTAAGAAACAGAAAAGAACTCTGATCATAGAAAGCTACTATGGCAAGAGGGAAGATCAAAGCACAAATTCAGAAAAAGACAACATGAGTTAAATGCCTATGCATGAAGCCTCAAAGAGGAATATAAATTGGGTTCAAGCTCCAAAAGTCCTCTTGGAAGAGTTCAAAAAATTTTGAAAATCAAATAAGAGAGGTGAAAGAAAAATTGGGAAAAGAAATGAGTCATACAGGAGAATTATGAAAAAAGTCAATAGCTTAGAAAAGGAAGCATAATAAATGTCTAAAGAAAGAAACTCCTTGAAAAATAGAATTGACCAAATGGGTAAAAATCCCTAGAAGAAAACAACTACTTTAAAATTTGAATTTGCCAAATGGAAATGGAGTTGCAAAAGGTGAGTGAGAAAAATAATTTCTTAAGAATTAGAATTGGGGGCAGCTAGATAGCGAAGTCGATAGAGCACTGGCCCTGGGAGTCAGGAGGACCTAAGTTAAAAGCCAACCTCAGACACTTAATAATTGCCTAGCTGTGTGATCTTGGACAAATAACTTAACTCCATTGCCTTAAATTACAAAAAAGAATTAGAATTGGGCAAGTAGAAGTTATTGATTATGAGTCTTGAAGAATCAGTCAAACAAAATCAAAAGAATGAAAAAATACAAGAAAATGTAAAATACATCAGTACAAAGAAACAGCTAACATGGGAATAGATCAAGAGAAATAATTTAAGAATTTTTGAATTGCCAGAAGGTCATAATTTTTAAAAAAGAGCCCAAACAACACTTTTCTATAAATAATCAAGGAAAAGTGCCCTGATTTCCTAAAATTAGAGGGTAAAATAGTCAGTGAAAGAATTCACTAATCACCTCTGGAAAGACATTAATGAATATCAAATTTCCTATAACTTTTAAACTTTACCCTTTTCTGCTTAGCATCCCCTATTCCCCCTTTCCTACACTTTGTCCAAAATTCTTTTCCCCCATGACAAAGGGAGGATTTAGATATCCCAGGATGTCTGAATAATTCATGAGAAAGAAAAACTTCTGAGGCTTCCAATTCCAAGCCTGAAAAGTCAAACTTTTCCTGTTCTACTCTTGGGGAGACATATCCTTTATATTAGAGCTCTTTGCCTTCTTCATATCTTCAAATGAGTAAAAGCAGAGGTGAAAAATGAGTAACTTCCAAAACCATTTAATACTTTCTTTTCCAAAACACTGGACTTACTTAAAATGTTCAGTGGCTTCCAAGATGGGTTTTCTAAGGTGGTTTAGCTAGTTTAGATGGTTTAAGAGAAATCTCAGAAATGAGGCCATAGGTGGCCATTGCAATTCTTTTCTGGACCTTAAATCCTAAGATGATCTCAGTGACTCAGTTAAATTCCATTAAAAACAACATTGTGTGAAGACTCCTGGATGAAAGTTCAATGACGGTTCCAGTCAAGATGGCGGAGAGAAGACAGGCACAGTTCTAGAGTCTCCTGATCTCTTCCCCATCTATCACATGAAACAAACCTCTTAGAGGAAGTCAGACTCATGGAACCCAGAGAGAAAAGCCAGGAGAAAGAGCTTCTACTTCAGGATTTGTCTCCCGCTGCAGCTTTGGTAGAATTAAGGCGGGTGAGTATCAGACCCGGATCAGCCAGAGTAACAGCTGAATTGGAACCAGGAGTCTGAGGGCTGGAGAGCAGGATCTGCTGGATCAGCGGTGGGGCTGGATGAAAGGGGCTTGGGTCTGTGTGGAAGCAGAGGCGCTGGTGTTGGTGCTGTCCCTCTGGAGCTTGAGGAAGGGGCTGCAGGGAGAGGTCTGGTGCAGGAGAGCTGTGGACACCATTGCTGGACTCCTTCAGTCTGAGAAACTCTGAGCCCACGCCTCCATTGCACTGACACCTCCTCCAAAACAAACAATTGCAAACTACTTCTGCCTCAGTCCCAGGTGTGTGAGCCAAAGAACCAGCCCAGCTGAGGAATGACCTCAGGCCAGGGTAAAGCCAACCATTGATTGAAGGCAAAAGAATTCAGTAGTTCCAATTTCTCCCTTCGGGCAAAGGGAGAAGGACTCTCAACCCAGGTCACAGACACTCCAGAGAAGGCAACCAGCACCTCCTACTGGCCAGCCAGAGAAATTGCACTCAGTAAAGCCGTTAGCGATCCCAAGCCCAGGTGAACCAGCCTCCCCCAACTCAAGGTCTTAACATAATAAAGAAGGCTCAGCGGAAAGGTGGATCCATAGAAAAATTCCTGGAAGGGAAAGACCCCAACTCAGAAAGACCTGGAACCTCTGAAGCGAATACAATCTGGTCTCCAGCACAGAAAGATTACCTCAAAGAAATAAGGAAGGAGCTTAAAAATTTGGGAGAGACAATTAACACCTTGCAACAAGAAAACAAAACATTAGAAATTACAATTGGACAAACACAAAAGGAGACTAAATCTCTCAGATCATCAATTGGACAATTACAAAATGAGAACAATTCTCTCAGATCCTCAAATGAGCAAATGCAAAAAGAAATTAATTCTCTCAAAACCTCAATTGGTCAAATGGAAATCTCTTTCAAAAATAGAATTGACCAATTGGAAAAGGAGTTGCAAAAAGTTAAGAAAGAAAACCCCTCCCCCCCAAAAAGAATGGAGTCTACAGAAACTAATGACTCCAGGAGACAGCAAGAGTCAGTTAAAACAAAATCAAAACATAGAAAAAATAGAAGCAAATGTAAAATACCTCATCAACAAAACCCCTGACCTTGAGAATAGATCCAGGAGGGGCAAACTGAAAATTATAGGACTTCCTGAAAACATTGAAGAGGAAAAAAAAAGCCTGGACTTAATATTACAGGATCTAGTGATGGAAAACTGCCCTGATATCATGGAATCAGAGGGCAAAGTAGTTATTGAAAGAGTACATCGGTCCCCATCAGAAAAAGTTCCTAAAATGAAAACACCAAGGAATGTTGTGGCCAAACTGCAGAACTATCAGATAAAAGAGAAAATCCTGCAAGCAGCCAGAGAGAAACAATTTAAATATCAAGGAGCCATAGTAAGGATCATGCAGGACCTGGCTGCATCAAATTTAAGGGATTGAATGGCCTGGAACAAGATATTTTGAAGAGCACGGGAGCTTGGAATGCAGCCAAGAATCTACTTTCCTGCAAAGCTGAGCCTATTCTTCCAGGGAAAAAGATGGACATTTAATGAAAGGGAAGAACTGCAAAAATTTCTGATGAAAAGACCAGAGCTAAACAGAAAATTTGGACATCAAACAGGAGGCTCAAGAGACACATGAAAAGGTAAAAAAAAAAAAAAAAAGAGGGGGGCAGTAAAAGGAAAAAAAATGCAATAAATGTAACTCTAGCAGAGAGAATACACCTTGCCAGAAATGATGGACATTCATGACCTATCCATGAGACTACTATCTAATAGGATGTAACTGGCTTTAACCCCATTTGGGAGAAAGACTCTAATAATTCTCAGGAATTTGGACTCTATTCGATAGAATATACAGAACTAGAAGGGTAAGACACTCAGAATTTTCTATGACTTAGATAGAATGATCTAAAAAAAAAACCCACTACCACCCTAAAAAGGGGAACAGGAAAGAGACTGGAGGAGGGAGGGGATTGAATGGGGTAAATCGCATTACACTAAGAGGTACAAAAAACCTATAGTAATAGTGGGGAAGAAGGGAGCAGAAGAGAAACACCTGAATCTTCTTCTCATCAGACTTGGCTTAAAGTCAACCTACATATAATCAGTTAACTTATAAAACATCTAACCTTTCAAGTATTAAAAGGGGAAAAGGGGAGGGGGAGACAGAGAAAGGGAAGGGGAGTGGGGGAAATAAGGGGAAATAATAAAAGGAAGGGAAAGGAAAAGGGAAAAAGGGAAAGGGGAAAGAAAGGGGAGGGTGAGATATAGGAGGGCAAACACACCGAAGGGGGTGGTTTTCAGAAACAAAACCCTGGTAAAAATGGATAAAAGGGGGGGAAAGGGGGAAAAATTCAAACAAAGGGAAGATAGCATGGAGGGAAATTAGTAATTATAACCTTAAATGTGAATGGGATGAACTCTCCCTTAAAACGTAAGCAAATAGCAAAGTGGATTAAAAACCAGAATCCTACAATATGCTGCTTACAAGAAACTCATTTGAAGCAGAGAGATACATATAGAGTAAAGGTAAAAGGTTGGAGCAAAATATATTTTGCTTCAGCTGAAGTAAAAAAAAGCAGGGGTAGCAATCCTTATCTCAGCCAAAGCAGCAGCAAAAAAAGATAGCCTTAAAAGAGATAAGGAAGGAAACTATATCCTCCTAAAAGGTACCATAGACAATAAAGTCATCTCAATATTGAATATATATGCACCCAGTGGGACAGCACCCAAATTCTTAGAGGAGCAGCTGAAAGAATGACAGGAAGACATAGCAAAACTCTACTAGTGGGAGACCTCAACCTCCCACTATCAGATCTAGATAAATTGAATCATAAAACAAAGAAGAAAGAAATTAGGAAGGTAAAAAGATTGTTAGAATAATTATATATGGTAGATTTATGGAAGAAACTGAATTGGAATAGAAAGGAATATACCTTTTTCTCTGGCAGTACATGGAACTTATACAAAAATTGACCACGTACTAGGACATAAAAACCTAATGATCAACTGCAGAAAGGCAGAAATAGTGAATATATCTTTCTCAGATCACAATGCAATAAAAGTCATATGCAATACTGGGCCAAGGAGATATAGACCCAGAGCAAATTTTAAAAAATGAGTGGACCAAAAGACAAATTATAAAAAGAATTAACCATTTTATCCTAGATAATGATAATAATGAAACAACATACCAAAACCTATGGGATTCATTCAAAGCAACTCTCAGGGCATATATTATAGCTCTAAATGCTTATATGAATAAATTGGAGAAAGAGGAACTCAATGAACTAAAAATGCAACTAAAAAAATTAGAGAAAGAACAAATCAAAATTCCCCAATTAAGTACCAAATTAGAAATTCTAAAAATGAAAGGAGCAATTAATAAAATTGAAAGGAAAAAAGAAACTATTGAATTAATAAATAAAACCAAAAGTTGGTATTATGAAAAAACCAATAAAATTAATAAGCCTCTGGTCAATTTGATTAAAAAAAGAAAGAAGAAAACCAAATAGCTAGTATCATCAATGAAAAACGTGAACTCACCACCAATGAGGAGGAAATTAAAGTAATAATTTGAAATTATTTTGCCCAACTCCATGCCAATAAATATGATAATCTAAGTGAAATGGATGAATATTTAGAAAATTATAAGTTGCCCAGGTTAAATGAAGAAGAGATTAAATACCTAAACAACCCTATCTCAGAAATAAAATTTCAACAAGCCATTACTGAACTTCCTAAAAAAAAATCTCTAGGGCCTGATGGATTCACAAGTGAATTCTACCAAACATTTAAGGAACAATTGGTTCTAATCCTATATAAACTCTTTGGAAAAATATGGAAAGTTGGAACTCTGCCTAACTCTTCCTATGAAACCAATATGGTACTATTATCTAAACCAGGAACAGTTAAAACAGAGAAAGAAAATTATAGGCCTATCTCCCTGATGAATATAGATGCAAAAATCCTAAATAAAATCTTAGCAAAACGATTACAACAAGCCATCATTAGGATAATACATTATGATCAAGTAGGAATTATTCCAGGAATGCAGGGTTGGTTCAATATTAGGAAAACTGTTAGTATACTCAATTATATCAACAACAAACCTATCAGAAATCATTTGATCATATCAATAGATGCTAAAAAAAGCTTTTGACAAAATAGAGCATCCATTCCTATTAAAAACACTAGAGAGTGTAGGAATAAATGGACTGTTCCTTAAAATAATTAGCAGTATCTATCTGAAACCATCAACAAGCATTATACTCAATGGGGAGAGGCTAGAGGCATTCCCAGTAAGATCCGGGGTGAAACAGGGGTGCCCATTATCATCACTACTATTCAATATTGTATTAGAAATATTAGCATCAGTAATTAGAGAAGAAAAAGAAATTGAAGGAATTAGAATTGGGAAGGAAGAGAGACAAAACTCTCACTCTTTGCAGGTGACACGATGGTCTACCTAGATAATCCCAAGAAATCATCCAAAAGATTACTGGAAACAATTAGCAATTTTAGCAAAGTTGCAGTTTATAAAATAAACCCTCATAAATCCTCAACTTTTCTGTATATGTCTAGCAAGAAACAGCAGGAAGAGCTGGAAAGAGAAATCCCATTCAAAGTAACCTCAGACAATACAAAATATTTGGGAGTCTATTTGCCAAGACAGACTCAGAATCTTTTTGAAAACAATTATAAAACACTTCTCACACAAATTAAATTAGATTTGAATAACTGGGCAAATATCAACTGCTCATGTATAGGTAGAGCTAATATAATAAAAATGACAATTCTACCAAAACTAAACTATCTGCTTAGTGCCCTACCAATCAAAATTCCAAAAAATTAGTTTACCAAGTTAGAAAAAATTGTAAGTAAATTCATATGGAGAAATAAAAACTCAAGAATTGCCAGGAGCTTAATGAAAAAAAAATGCAAAAGGAGGTGGCTTAGCACTACCCGATCTAAAATTATATTATAAAGCATAAGTCATGAAAACTGTTTGGTATTGGCTAAGAAATAGAGTGGTGGACCAGTGGAATAGACTAGGTGCAAAAGCAGGAGATGATTATAGTAATCTGCTGTTTGATAAACCCATAGAGTCTGGCCATTTAGGTAAAAACTCCCTCTTTGATAAAAATTGCTGGGAAAATTGGTAGGTAGTATGGAAGAAACTTAGATTAGACCAACACCTCACACCCTTTACCAAGATAAGATCCAAATGGTTACAGGACATAGACATAAAAATATACTATAAGCAAATTAGAAGTTCAAAGACTAGTCTACCAGTCAGATCTATGGAAAGGGGAGCAATTTATGACTAAGGAAGAGTTGGAGAATATCACCAAAAACCAATTAGATGATTTCAATTACATTAAATTAAAAAGCTTTTGCACAGATAAAACCAATGTAACCAAGATCAAAAGAAATGTAGTAAATTGGGTAACAATCTTTACAACTACTGATTCTGACAAAGGACTCATTTCTAAAATATACAGAGAACTGAGTCATATTTTTAAAACAAAAGGCCATTCCCCAATTGACAAATGGTCAAAGGATATGCAAAGGCAATTTACAGATGAGGAGATCAAAGTAATCCATAGCCATATGAAAAAATGTTCTAAATCATTAATTATTAGAGAAATGCAAATTAAAGTTTCTCTGAGGTACCACCTCACGCCTCTCAGATTGGCCAGTATGACCAGGAAGTATAATGATCATTTTTGGAAGGGATGTGGGAAATCTGGGACACTATTACACTCTTGGTGGAGCTGTGAACTCTTCCAACCCTTCTGGAGAGCTATTTGGAACTATGCCCAAAGGGCAACAAAAATGTGCATACTCTTTTGACCCAGCATTACTACTATTGGGTCTATACCCTGAAGAGATGAGGAAAAAGGGTAAAATATTACTTGTACAAAAATATTTATAGCAACTCTGTTTGTGGTGGCAAAGAATTGGAAATCTGGTAAATGTCCTTCAATTGGGGAATAGCTTAGCAAACTGTGGTATATGTATGTCATGGAACACTATTGTTCTATTAGAAACCAGGAGGGACGGGATTTCACGGAAACCTGGAGGGATTTGCATGAACTGATGCTGAGTGAGATGAGCAGAACCAGAAAAACACTGTACACCCTAACAGCAACATGGGAGAGATGTTCAACCTTGAAGGACTTGCTCATTCCATCAGTGCAACAATCGCAAACAATTTTGGGTTGTCTGCAAAGGAGAGTACCATTTGTATCCAAATAAGGAGCTGTGGAGTTTGAACAAAGTGCAAGGACTATTACATTTAAGTTAGAAAAAAAAACAGATAGCTTATTGTCTGATCTTGTTACCTCTTAGACTTCTCTTCTCTTTAAGGATATGATTTCTCTCTCATCACACCCAATTTGGAACAAGGTACAACATGGAAACAAAGTAAAGACTGACAGAGTGCTTTTTGTGGGGGGAGGGAAGCAAGATTGGGGGAAAAATGTAAAACTCAAATAATAACTTTAATAAAAATAAAATTAAAAGCCAAAAAAAAAGAAAAGAAAGTTCAATGACATGAGCTCAAAATTCTACTCCTAATATACTGACTGGTAAGTCACAACCTGAGTGAACAATAAATATTATCATTATTGATGTTTTTTTTAAATGTAGATTATCTTATTGTAAAGTGTAGCTCAATAATTCGTCAGGTCAATCTAAATTTCATGTATCAATGTTTTGCTTTCAGAGACACTAGATCAGGCGCTCTAGTAAAAGAAATAATTACAGCAAGTCTCATGGAAGAAAATGAATAGGCAGATCTGGGGTTTAAAAATGTCTTTTCTGTGTGGGAGAAAGCTTTCCTCAGAGATCCATCAGCCTGTATTGAGAGCCTCAGATGCAGAAACTCTCACCTAGAATTTTGTATTGTTGCCCTCTGTTGGTGTTTGCTAGTAATATTAAGTTTTTTTTGGAGGGGGGTTTCATAAAAGTAAAGAGATTAATTAAAGAATCGGGGATTAACCTAATAATGAAAAGATGCTACATTGGAGACTATATTCACCTCACTGAATTATGTATTTATGTTAAAAATAAAGAATCAGAATATGATTTATTAGGTGTAACTTTCTAAATTTGGGATAGTCCTAAGGGAAGAATCTGAAGGCAAGAGCTGACTTCAGGTGTGCTTATTCTACTATACTTCCATTCCAGGAATACATAATTTCCAGCTAACAGAGTATAGCTGGTAGACAACATAGAAAGTAGAATGTTATACCTGGAAAAAATTTTGGCTCATAGAATAATCTATAAGTTTGGAATGGAATGGAAATTTAGAACATAGAATGTTAGGATTGGAAAGCACCTTCATGATCAACTACTAATCCATCATTTTGAAGAAAAAGAAATTGAGCTCCAGAGAAGGAAATTATCCTTTCAAAAGTCACATAGATTGAGATCATAGTCTTTCATGGTGTATTTTCTTTGTTCTTAAAAAATTGACAAGGAAATAAAGCATTTTATTCAGGAAACATGAAAAATGGCTAAACTTAGTGTGCTTTAGTTCCATATAATTAACTAAGCAAAGGGGTTGGAAGGGCGTCGGGAGAGATAGGGAAAAAGGAAGCCAAGCAATGGCTTGGACTGATTTTTTTCCTATTATATTTCAAATAAATGTTTTCTTAACAAAATATTTTCTCACATAGTTGGAATATTTTTCAATGGTCTTCATAAATTATTTCAATAAATTATTTCATATAAAATTGAAAATACTGTAGCTACAAACATTCATCTATTCAAGAAAATGTGTTCCCTTCCCTTAAATGGTTAATTGCTAAAGACAGACATATGAAGGTCACAAAGTTTATTTTGCTAAAGACATCTCACATTTCGGATATTTTCCCATTTCATATGTCCCTTTCACAATTAGTCCAAATTAAAGAATGTTTGAAAAAGATTTCCTTATCAAAGCCACAGATATTATAAAAGGCAGTGTGTTTTTTATTTAGAAGTCCAACTCTAAATTGATAGAAATTCATTGAGGGTCTACTTTTGGGTATAAAATTATCAGACACCTTTCTTATCATAAGCTGGAAGAAAATCAATTCCACTATTTGGGAGCTATGCTTGATCTGAAAGTAATAGACTTGTCACATTTAATTATTTGACACTCCAATCCCTGAACCCAGAAACTGTCGATTTCTTCTGAAGGGAAGGGGAATTGGTCCACTACAGAAAACAATAAGGCAAGCTTAGAAGCAAGGATAACTTTATGGAAGGAAGTAGGATTATCTGGAGAAGTCAACTCACTAAAAGGAATTCAAAGGACATATATATATATATATATATATATATATATATATACACACACACACACACACACACACACACACACACACACACATATATATATATACATATTTAAAAAATAGTTTGACTTCTTTTCCTTGGAGAAAGGTAAGTTAAAAACAGGGAACATAAAATAAAGTTCAGTGAGTTCATGAAAGTTAGAGTCAAATATAACAATTTTTTTATTTTACATTAGATTTTATTATATACATAATGAACACACATATACTTTATTTCTATAATGGTATGGGAAAAAAAAGATTAGCTTAGGATTGAATCTGCCTGTGGAGAGGGGGAAAGAAAATGAGAGCAGGCAAAATAATGTAGAAGGAAGAGAAAAAAGGTAGAAGTAGAGAGGCAAGGAGAGAATAGTAATGAAAAAAAATGAAAGATGTTTAAGGAGTTTGAATTAGGAATGTTGACTGTTCACTTGCAGAGAATGTTAAGAATCTCAAGAGAATAAGGTATTTATATTTATTTAAGTCACTAATAATTCTTTGAATTTTACACAATAACAATTTAATTTTGTATAGTCTTTTCATTTTCCCACACCTCATAGATATTTTGTAAAGGTCAATTTTGTGACAGAACCCTCAATTGTTCCATAGATAAGGGTGTCTCTAATGAAGAGTTACCTGCTTCTCTGAGGTATCACCTCACACCTCACAGACTGGTCAGTATGACCAGAAAGGATAATAATCATTATTGGATAGATTGTGGGAAATCTGGGACAATATTACACGTTGGTTGAGTTGTGAACTCATCCAACCTTTCTAGAGAGAAATTTGGAACTATGTCCAAAGGGCAACAAAAATGTGCATACCCTTTGATCCAGCAATAACACTACTGGGCCTATACCCTGAAGAGATGATGAAAAAGGGTAAAAACATCACTTGTACAAAAATATTCATAGCAACCCTGTTTGTGGTGGCCAAGAATTGGAAATCAAGTAAATGTCCTTCAATTGGGGAATGGCTTAGCAAACTGTGGTATATGTATGTCATGAAACACTATTGCTCTATTAGAAACCAAGAGGGATGGGAATTCAGGGAAGCCTGGAGGGATTTGCATGAACCAATGCTGAGTGAGATGAGCAGAACCAGAAAAACACTGTATACTCTAACAGCAACATGGGGGTGCTGATCAACCTTGATGGACTTGCTCATTCCATCAGTGCAACAATCAGTGACAATTTTGAGCTGTCTGAAATGAAGAATACCATCTGTATCCAGATAAAGAACTATGGAGATTGAACAAAGTTCAAGGACTATGCCCTTTAGAAAAAAAAAACATATATCTTATTGTCTAATCTTGTTATCTCTTATACTTTTTATTTCTTCCTTAAGGATATGATTTCTCTCTCATCACACTCAATTTGGATCAATGTACAACATGTAAACAAAGTAAAGACTGACAAATTACTATTTTGTGTTGGGGGAGGGAAGTAAGATGGGGGAAAATTGTAAAACCCAAAATAAATAAAATCTTTAATAAAAAAAAGAATAACCCTCTTAGTAAGTAGTTCAGAATTGTGGAATGAGCCCTGACTAATACTAAAGACCTGGATTGGAATTCCAGTTCTACCATTTACTATGTGATCTTAAACAAATTGCTTTATTTCTCTGAACCCCTGTTCTTCTGACTGCCACAGAGACTTTACAGAGTTGTAAAAATCAAATGGATGAAGATTACTTTGTGAACTGAAAAGGTATTTTTAATAAATTATCTGATCCTTCTTCCACTAAAAAAAGAGTTACCTGGAAGTAACAAGGTAAGAATAAAAGAAGCATTAATTCTTTAGTCAGAATATCTGATTTTAAGTCCAGTCTCTGTCTCTTAATGGTCATATGACTAGTTTAGATGAATCATTTCCCATCCCTATGAGCCATGTATCTCATTTCTCTCATCCAGACTTTTGATTTTACAATATTTTGTTTATGAAGATTCGATAGAAGAATTTATGTAGTGGCTTTAACCTAAAAAAACGTGATACAATTCTGACAGAAAGACATGGCATTGCTTGTAGAGATGGTCCCAATTTTTGATATTAGAGATTTAGAACTGAATTAACAGATTCTGATTGAATAGAACCAAGAAAAACTTGCCTCTAAAGAGGAGCAGAACATAGAGATGTAGGCTATCTCACTTGAATTGCAGTCAGAGCATCAAGCTTCCTTTGGAGCTATTCCTAGTGCTAACCCCATGGTTCAGATTTTAGTATTTCTAGTCAACTTTACAGCCTATGTCTTAGAATCAGAAAGGGTTTATAGTTCATAACATTTAACCAAGGCTTTTTGTATTTGAAGAAACTGAGAATCAGAAGCAAAGTCATTCATTCAAGGTTAAAAAAGGTAAGGAACAGAAGTAGATTTTGAATCCAGGTCCTTTGATTTAAGCTCAATGTTCTCTCTAATACATTGCCCTCCCAATCACACACACACACACACACACACACACACACACACACACACACACACACACACGCACACACAAAGACACAGTCAGTCTGCTTAATATTCTCTTCCAGAGATTTTTTAGGATAATCTTGTTTATGTTGTAACCACCAAAGAATGCTAAGCATATTACTTTATTCCTACTAGAAAAAATATTTAATTTTTGCCTCTTCCTTTCCAGCTGTAACTATGATTAAAGCCTCTTTTTTGGCAATGGCCTTGGAAACTCCAACCCATTTAAGTGTCTCGTTTGGCTTTGCTATTAATGTGATGCTATTTTCCTATATTTTTGCTTTTACCTTTTTAGCTTTAATTCAGATTTTTCTCTTTATTTTTTAGGGTTGTTTTTTTTTTTTGCAAGGCAAATAGGGTTAAGTGGCTTGCCCAAGGCCACACAGCTAGGTAATTATTAACTGCTTTATCCACTATGCCACCTAGCCACCTCTTTTTCTCTTTTTTCTAAATTTACCCACTCCCCTACTCATTGAGAAGACAAGACATATGATACTCATTCATATGAATCCATACAAAATATATTTCTACATTTTCTATGTTCTGAAAACAGAAAAGAAAAATAAAGGAAATATAAGCTTCATTTTATACTCTGACTTCATCAGTTCTTTTCTGAAGGTAGATAGCATATTTCATCATAATGCCTTTAGAGCTATGATAGATAATTTTATTGATTAGTTACTGTTTTTCACTGTTGCTTGTCTTTACAGTATTGTTGCTGTATATACTGTTCTCCTGGTTCTACTCACCTCATTTTACATTAGTTCACTTAAGACTTCCCAGGGTTTATTTCTGAAACTATCCTCTTCATAATTTCTTGTAGCACAATAATTTTTCAACAAATTTATATACCATAAATTGTTAAGCCACTTGTCAAAAGATAAGCATTCCCAAAGTTTCCAATTTTTTAAAACAAAAGAACTGATATAAATATATTTATAATATGGATCATTTTCTTTTTTGTTTGATCTCCTTGGATTATGGATTGAGTATCAGTATTGTTGGGTCAAAGAGTATGCACAATTTAAAGCCCTTTATTACCCTTTTATTTCAATTATATCACTATAGTGTAACAGTTCCTTATCATTCTATTTCTACTCTATCATTCTTATTTTCCCTTTTCTCTTACTCTCACTAAGGAACCTTGAATGACAACTCCAGGATCTTAGACTTAGGTGAGTTATCGGCACTTAGGTGGTGATGGGCTGATGGTCAGGAAGCCCTGAGTTCACTCACTAGTTATGTGACACTGATCAAAATCACTTAACGTTATTTACCTCAGTTTCTAATCTGTAAAATGAGCTTGAGAAGGAAATGTCAAACTACTTCTTTGCCATTTTTGGCTTTTTTGCCAAGGAGACCCCAAATGGGATCACATAGAGTCAGATGTGACTGAAACAACTGAACCACAAAGTGAGTTATTCATTATCTTTTCAAGAACCAGACCTCTCTATCAGTTTCTGGATACACTATGCTATCCCCCCTGCCTTTTCCTGATTCATTTTTATGTGTTGTCTTCCTAGAATGTATGCTCCTTGAGGACACTAACTGCCTTGTTTGTCTTTGTATCCCAGGAACATAACATAATATGTGGCAGACAATAAGCATTTAGCTAATTCTCTTATTATGTTAGATTTTAAATGATTAAATATTATTTATAGTTTTTTAATTGTTCTAATCCTTCAATTTTCAGAGACTTTAACTCTTTCAGTGGAATAACTAGACAAGGTCACTAGAGTTGAAATCTTCTGAGCTATAGCAGAAGGGAATTTAAGTCTACTATTGTAAGAACAAATGTAAACTACTCACCCTTATACTAGGCAATGAGCCAGGTAAGTGAGAAATACACTAGGGACTTGAGGAAATGTATTAAATTTTCCTGTGTGGATAGGTTTCAGTACATTACTAGGAAGTTAACAAGGGAAATCAGGAAATATTCCTTTTGACTGAAAGGATCCCTGAAATTTTCAGTTCTCTAGCAGAGAACTCTAAAACAAATTCAAGGAACCATGTTCTGGGCTGTGTCTGTTGAAATAATGATTCAACATAATCCCTCTGGGAATGAAAAAGGCAAAGTTGATATGCAAAGAAAAAAAGAAAACAGAAAAAAAATCAACCATTCACTCTTATTCTTTTATCTTTCTCTATTTGCCTTTCCCAATAGAGGCCGTAATATTCTTATGAGAAATATTCATCTTCCAATTTCTGTCTCTTTTGAGCCTAGGATCTGAGTTCCTCCTTGAAGCTATTTGAAGAAGGCATGAAATCAGTTGTAAAGTATTTAGTGAGCCCTTGTGCTGTGATGGAAAATTTCAGTTTTGGAGTTAGGAGATCTGAGTTCAGTTTTGGCTTGTTGCTTCCTAGATTCATCATTAGATAAATCACTCTGTTTCTTCATCCTCAGTTTCAGTTATAAATTGGTAATAATAATAATAGTTGAACAATCTATTTTGTATAGTGGCTATTTATCAACTATTCATTTAAAATTTAAAGTATCATATAAATTTGTAATGCAATCTGAAGTATTGTCAGAAATTTACATGAGATACTCTAGGGAAAAGAAAGAAGCCTCCCCCAAAATATTATTTTGCCCTTATAGAAATTAGGGAGTTGTAGGACACATCCTTCTACTCTAAAATAATTCTATGTTACTAATATAGTAGGGATTCCTATTTGGATTTTATCTAGATTATATCATTCTAAATAGCTTTCAGCTCTGACCTATAGAGTGAAAGAAGAACAAAAAGCACTGGACTTGGTGTTAGAAGACCTGGATAATGATGTGAAATAATAATAATATTTATTACTTAGTGCTTTAAAAATATTATCCAGTTGATCTTGACACCAAGACAGGCTTATATTATCATTATCCCTACTCCATGGATGAGATAACTGAAGCCAAGAGAATTTAAATACTTAATATCACATGAATATAGAATATAGGTAAGAGTGACATTATAGATTCATAAATCATTTTTCTTAGGAGAAAAAAGGCTGAAAGAGGCTAAATGGCTTGTCTAAGGTCACACTGCCAGTAAATCTCAAAGGCAGAGTTTGAAGTCAGCTTTTCCTGACTCAAAGACTAGTGTTCTATGTACTATATCACACTGTTTATAGTACAGCTTCATTAATTTATATGCCAAATGATCTTTTGTAAAAATCATTTCCTTTATATGTACTTCAGCTTATGTATTGGTAAAATGGGGAAATAAGAATTTGGGTTAAATTATAGTTAAACTATTATTGATTATGTAGATAGATAGGTATATTAAAGATCTATATATAAAATATATAACTATGGATAGGGACTAGATCTATGATTCATTTACTTGATGTAGGGAATCCTGGTGAAGAAACCTCAGATTTCTTGAAAACACTAAGAAATTAAGTTATTTTTAATAACACTTAGCAAATTACAGTAATAATATTTAAAAATAATAAAAGGAAATAGGTGATAAAGGTCAAATGAGAGGCAAAGGATACATTGTATAGCAGGGAGGAATTATGTGGAATGGTCAAAAAAAGCTTTTCAGAAGAATTGGTACACTTTGGATTTTATAGGATGTATAAGATCTTCAAACTTTATACATGTCAAAATTACATGAGGAGGGTACTCTAGGTGGAGTAGAAATGGAATGAGAGTTGGAAATCAGAAGATATTTGTTTGGGGTGGCTAGGTGGTGCAGTAGATAGAGCACCTGTCCTGGAGTCAGGCATACCTGAGTTTAAATCCCACCTCAGACACTTAATAATTACCTAGCTGTGTGGCCTTGGGCAAGCTACTCAACCCCATTGCCTTGCAAAAACCTAAAAAAAAGAAGACATTTGGTGGATAATGAATAACAGATTCTTTTTTTTTTTTTAGGTTTTTGCAAGGCAAATTGGGTTAAGAGGCTTGCCCAAGGCTACACAGCTAGGCAATTATTAAGTGTTGAGTCCGGATTTGAACCCAGATACTCCTGATTCCAGGGCCAGTGCTTTATCCACTGAACCACCTAGCCACCACCTAGCCACCCCCTAGCCGCCCCCTCCTGTGCAACCTAGCCACCCCCTAAAAGATTCATTTCTAAAACAATCTTATAGGGTATTACAGAGAGATCAGATTGGAAATGTGACCAAATGTTCTCAGCTGTATATACCCAATATAAATGAAAATCAAGCAATAGTAGATTCTTCAGTTTATATTATGGTCTTTGGATCACACAGTTGATATGTTCCATTTGAGAAGATATATTACTCATCCTTTATTGAATTCTGTAAGGTGGTGGTGGACAGTTGAACTCCCATCATGGTCAGTGTCCCCTGCCCTCTGACTAGGGATTTCTGAAAGAACAAAGAAGAAATCAGAAGGTTTTACTCAGGTATTCAACTATTTCTGAGTTTTTAATACAGAGTTAACCTAATTGCCAGTTCAAGTTTCACAAGAGACCAGCACAATATACTAGAGTACAAACTCAAACTTAAAGGAAAAGATTAGCTAAATATTCAAATTACCCATACTTACACTACTCTGCCATGACTCCCTTGACTTTCTTACTCTTCCTTTTGGCATCCAGGGAGCCTGAATTGCACAATGGAACAAGAATGACCCTAGGCTCTTAGTGAAAAAGTCCATAATAAAGCATGGACTTGTAGTATGTAGACTCACCTGAGAAATCCTGCCCATGTTGAAGGTATTAGGAACTGATTTTCCTTCATTTAAAACATTGAGTTTTACAGACTCATTGTAAGAGCAAATTTAGGAACACCATTTTTTAAAATTAATAAACTTATAGGCCAACTCAGAAAGACTGATGTTTTCAGCAGGACTATTGGCAGCAACTATTGCCCTCTTATTCCAACAATTTAACTGTTCTACATTCCTGAATGTGGAACAAAGACTAATTGACAAGAATAATTGTAATTCAATTTGTTAAGTACTTTGATCCTTTGAAGCCTCAGAATCAGAAAAAAAAAGATCTAGTGGGCAGTCTCTAGGTTATGTGTTGTGGGGTTTTAATTCTTGAATGGAAATTTAGTGGGATTTAAAGCAATAATGGACCTTGAAGAACATTAGGTCCAACAACTTTCTCAATGAATGAACCCTCTTTATATTATTCCTGACAAGAAGTCATTTAGCTTGTGCTTGAGGACCATTAATGGCAGGAAATTCAAAACTTCTCGAGGCAGTGCATTTGAGTCTTATAACAACTCTGCATTGTATTATTATTATTAGCCCATTTTATTGATGAGGGAATTGAAACAAAAAAGATCCTAAAATTTATGTTAGTGTGGGCACTAGATTTTTGGTTATTTATATTCCCCTGATTCCCTAAGAACTATTGTGGTAAACGTCTGACATAAGAGTTGAGGCTGTCAAACATTCCTCCAATACCAAGGATCAAAAAAGATTTTCTCTTTGGATCATTGCCTGAATTATCTTCTGAGTCAGTAGATCAAAGCACCATTATATTAAGAGGTGGAGGAAGTTTTAAAATAATCTAGTTCAACCAACTCATCCAATAGATGAAAAAGACTAAGTCCTGAGAGTTTAAATGTATGTCCCAAAGTCAGAATTTGGATTTGAATCTCTTGTATCCAGATCTATCACTCTTTTCACTGAGATACATTGGGCAAAACTACTGGGGAAATTAGGAATCAAAGGTGTCAGAGTTTCCAGAAGGACAGATCTGACCTTATGTCAGTACTGAGACATTTCATTGACTCAGTACTAATATTACTTTCTGGGGAAGATAGCAAGATTTTTCTCTTCAATATATCTCATATCTAATTTTTTATCAAGTCCTGTAAATTCTTTCTTTACAATATTTCTTGAATCCAACTTCAGACAGCTAGGTGTGAAAGTAACTAGAACACTACATTTTATATGAAAAAATCTGCACTTCAAACCTTTATTTTTACTTAGATACTTTCTAGATGTGTGACCCTTGGCATGTCATTTAAACTCTTTCAGTCTCAGTTTCCTTATCTGTAAAATATAGATTATCATAGAACATAATTCAGGGTTGATTTGAGACTCAAATACACACATTCTCACACACATTAAAGCAATTACTGTGGGGACAAAAACAAGAAATTGAATTTATATGGAGCATTATAATATTCAAAGTTAATATATGTATCTACACTTATATACTATGTGTGGATATATGAACACAAAAATATAAACAAATGTATAGTATTTGTTTATAAAACATGCATAGGTATGTATATTATATATATATATATGCATTTATGCATATACATGCATGTATGTATATATGACTGTCAAAATCTATCTAGCCTAGCCCAACCTCTTTACTGGATTTCAATCTTATGTCTTTCAGACATTTCAAATTGGATGTCCAACAGACATCTATTTTAAAAATTTTAATTTTTTTCCCCAGAAAACATGAAAAAACAAGTTTCCACATTCACTTCCAAAACCTTGAGCTACAAATTCTTTTTCTTCCTGCTATCCTGGTTCCACTCTTTGAGAAAGCAAGTTATTTAATATAGATTAAATTCTGTAGTCATGAAAAATATTAGTCAAATTGTAAAAGTAAACATATTTCCCCCAAAAAAGGAACCTCAAGAAAAATAAAGAGAAAAAAAGCTTGGTTCAGTCTGTATTCAAACACCATCAGTTCTGTCTTTGGGATGTATAGCAGTCATTATCCTAAGTCCTTCAGAGTTCTCTTGGGCACAGTATTGCTGAGAAAGGTAGGTGATTCACAGTTGTTAAAGCTGCAATATTGTTGTCACTTTGTATAAATTACATTTCCCATTGTATCTGTTCATAATGAGAGCATCCTGTTCATCATTTCCTTTAACAGAACAGCATTTTATCTCAATCATATCCATAATTGCCCCAGTCACTGGGCATGCCCATCATCTCTAGTTCTCCACCATCAGAAAAGAGCTTCTATAAATATATATATATATATATATATATATATATATATATATATATATATATATATATACATTCCTTTATTCTCATATTTCATCTCTTTTGGAATATAGACCTAGCAGTGCATGGCTTTATAATCTTTGGGCAGAGTTTCAAATTCCTTTCAGTTGGCACCTTAAGTGTAAGTTATTTTCTTTCCCCTTTAATCCCTCCCATTCCCCATGTTTGTGTATGTTTGTAAATGCATATGTTTATATGTGTGTTTTGTGTGTAACTTCGCAAACCTTAATGTTCCACATAATTATTATAGTTATTATTATCACTATTATTTTATGATTATGATTATGATTATGATTATTATTCTCCCTGTCACTACTCTGAGATAGGCCTTTACTACCTACCACCTATTTATTGCAATAGTCTTTTTTTTTAACTTCTTACTGCCTCCATCCTCTTCTTCTTCTGATTCATTCTTCTTGTAACTGCCAGACATATACTTCCTACGGGTGTATTTGGCACATTCCATTTTCTGACCAAAAATTATCAGTGATTCTTTATTACTCACCAAATAAAATCCTACACCTATACTTAGTATTTGTCACCACTAACCTCATGTTACTTCTATCTTTTTCTTTTCAGATTATAGCACTTTCTTCTATGTGTTCTATGTTACTTCTAAATAGGATGATTCTGTTTCCAAATATGCCATATATTTCCATCCTCTCTTTTTCTTCTCCTATATCGTATGCTTGGATGTTGTTTACTTTCTTCTTCCCTTGAGGAAATACAATCAAAGACTACTCAAAAGTAGGCTTATCTATTCTTGGTAGCCTTGATTGACTTGATTGACTGTCCTCTCACAACCATCATAGTGCTTTGCTTTTGGGTCTCTCCTATTCACTTACCATTTAATACTGTGTATTAATGATTTGCATTAGTGTCACATTCCCTCAAAGACTGTAAACTCTGTTACAATAGAGACTATTTCTTTACTAAATTTTGCATCATCTTCATGTACAGGTCTCTGAAAGTTGTGGGTTCATGATAATTGGTATAACTATTTCTTAACTCTGTTTCTAAGAGTGTTACATAGTTGGTAATTTTCCTGACTCACATTAGGTAATAAAGACAAGGAAAATAAAGTAAATGGTTTTAAATTATACTGACAATCTCTACAACAATCTCTGCTTTAGCCTTCTATCCCCATTAAATGCCATTCTATATGTCTTCTGCCTTTTATAGCTAAACTCCTTGTAAAGACTATCTACAGTAGGTGACTCTACTTTCTCTTCTCTGACTATTCTTCACTCCTTATGATCTGGCTTCTTCTCTGCCAAAATTGTTCTCACTAAAGTTAGCAATGATCTTTTAATTGTCAAATTCAATGGCCTTTTCTCAATTCTCCTTCTCCTTCCCCTTTTTGCTGCCTTTGCTTTCAATCATCCTCTCTTACTTGATAATTTCTTCTGTTGATTTTCAAGTCCCCTCTCTTTGCTGGTTCTCATCCTACTTACCTGATTACTCCTCAGTTTCCTTTCTCATCCTCTCAAAATAGATTTCCCACAGTATTCTGTTCACTGTTCTCTTCTCTTTTCCTTCTATAAATTATTTAGTTGATGATCTTATGAATTCTGATGATTTTCCTGTCTATTTGTCTATATTTCCTGTCTAATCTCTCTATTGACCTTCAATCTCACATCTCCAAATGCCTTTCAGATATCTCAAACTGTGTGTGTCTAGTAAATACTTTGAACTAAGCATGGTTAATATGGAACTCTTTTCTTTCCCATCAAAATCTTCTCTTCCCGCTTTTGCCAATAGTCATTTCATGGAGGACAGCACTGTTCTTCCAGTTTCTCAAGCTAGGAATCATCCTGGATTTTTCAGTGTCTTGCTCCTCTGCTCCCTTTCACTTTCAAACCCAATCTATTGCCAGGGTTTGCCAAATTTCTCCTTTGCAACATCTCTTGAAAACTTTACTGTCTTTCTTTTAGTTCTGCAAACAATCTGGTGGCAGGCCCTCATAATCTGTTGGATATCAGGAATATACATTAACCAAAAAAGAAGGAATATACATGATCACCCCTCATATCCTGGAATATACATATAATGACAAGTCCTATTGCTTGAGGTCAGTCCTGGACAATACATTTCTCTAATTGGGTTTGTTGGTTTTATTCTGGTTTGACAGCTACCACAGTTGATGAAACAGAGTTAGTGAGGGATAAAGGAACAAGCATTTATTAAGGACCTACTATGTGTAGGCACATACTAAATGTCTAAGAATATTATCTCATTTGAAATAAGGCACTTAACCTCCCTGTGTCTTAATTTACCATCTGTTAAATGAGGATAAGGGTGCATAATTAAAATGAAATTTTATGAGAATTAATCAGTGAATATTTGTTTCAGGCTCTCAAGATCTAAAACAGTATCTAATCATGCCATCATTATTAACAACAATATCACCACCAAAACACTAATAATTTAATCTTTGAAGCATTGACCCACAGGCTTTTTGATTATTATTATTATTGATAATTAATAAGGAAAACACATGAGGTTAATGAGGCTTCTCTGTGGGCTACAAATTCTTATGTGATAGAATGGGGGAAAGTTAATTCAATTTTTATACAAAATTTCTAAGTGGATTAGAGTTTGTTTTGTGTGTGTGTC
This sequence comes from Macrotis lagotis, assembly GCF_037893015.1. NCBI lineage: Eukaryota > Metazoa > Chordata > Mammalia > Peramelemorphia > Peramelidae > Macrotis > Macrotis lagotis. Next base: position 337,663,589 of record NC_133658.1, on the reverse strand, counting down.
TCTGTGTGTGTGTGTGTGTGTGTGTGTGTGTGTGTGCTTTATTTCTTTTATTTGTGCTTTGAATTCTCTGAAACCTATCAGGAGTGACTTGCAAGAAAACAAAACAGTAGATTTTACCCAAGGTTGGTCTCATAGATAAGCTGAAATAATTTGAAAAGAATTTTCCTTGTCCTCAAACTATCATTCTCTCCAACACAGTCATAGATGTTATAGAATTTCACTGGATGAGGTGTAGCAGCTGAATTTTTGTCCCAAGTCTGTCATCTATATGAGAGTCCCTAGATAAATCATTTGTCTCAGGGACTCAATTTTTTCAGCTCTAATAGAAAGGAATTAGACTAAGTGATGGTGTAGGAGGTGATTTAAAAAGCCCAAATTCTATTTTCTAAGGTTCTCCTTTCTTAACACTCTAGGTTTTAAGGTCTCTTTCAGTTCTTGCTTTCTTTGGCTATTTTATATCAGCTAGCAGCAGGGGAATAACGTATCTGTCCTTTCACTCTTTTGTTGTGTGAATATAGATTTGAAAATGGAAGGTACCTTATAAGCCAGATAGTTTATTTCCTTCTTTATACAAATGATGAGACTGATGTGCAGAGAGTCTATGTGTTTTGACTAAGGTTACAGTGGTAACAACCATCAAAGATGGGACTTAATCCCTGGCCCTCTGATTTCCCCCAGTATCTTTTCTTCTCTATATACTATAGGGGTTTTCAATGCCTTGACTCAAAAGACTAAATTTCAAATGGTAGGAATTTAAGACATAGTGACAGACAGTTTAGGAAGATACACAGATGTACAGACAAATATTTAATATATGACCTTTGAAAAATTTCTTGATTTGAGCCTCATGAATAGACAAATATGCCAATATTAGAGGCAGTTAGGTGCCATAGAGGTTAGAGTGCCTTCAGGTTCAAAACTAAGCTCAGGAATTTACTAGATATAGGACTCCCAATTAGACCCTAAACCTCTATCTGCCTCAGTCTCTTCAACTGTAAAATGTGAATAATAATAGAATGTACATCATATGTTTGTTCTGCAGATCATATGAGACAATATTTATAAAGCATTTAGCATAATCTAATGTGTTTGCTATTCTTGTTACCTTCTCTTTCCCTTGAATCAGCTCTTCCATTTTAATTCAGAAATGTGTAATGTGTAGACACAGTCTATTCCTAACTTCTTTCCTCTAATCTGTAGTGAAGGAAATATTTCACAGATTTGTTAATTCATGATAATAGTAAGCAAGGATCTGATAATCACTGATAACCTATCCTAATCTTCAAATAGCCCACTATAACTCTTTCAAAATTCCGTAGACTTCAGGAAAGATTCAGAATCAGAAGATCTGAATTTGAGGTTGACTGCAAATTATTACTGATATGAGCTTGATAAAGTAACCTTATCCCTTTGGGACTTAGTTCCTACCACTGTAAAATGGAGATAAATAAGACCTCTACTTCTTAACTCTGAGGATTACTGTTAAAAAGTCATTTAGTAACATTCTAGTGCTATAGAAATTGGAGCTATTAGTATTCCTTATTCCCGTCTGCAAACTCTCTGCTGCCACTCAAATCCATTCTCTTTTGTTACCTCCTCAGTAGAAACATGGGAAAGTTACTCTCCTTTCTGCACAATCAAGTTTAGAAGAAGGGAGCCAGTTATTGAGTCCTTACTGTCATCCTTCTGGGCAAGCTAATTCTTCTCCACCAATTGCTTTTGTATGAATCCAAGGCATTTATATTATTTGTCTAAGGAAGCCAAAACAATAAGAAAAGATAATCTTTTATCTACTCTCAACTTTGGTGTGTGATTCTAGTTTGTCACAATTGTTTTGAACAATGTCAGGAGGAAGGACAGGAGAGTCACAGTAGGCAGAAGCTAATATGGTGATGAAAGCAAAGGAAATAATTTGTATGACCCATCATCCAGTAGTCTGCCCAGAAACTTATTAATTCAAGACCAAGAGTTTGGTGAAGATGAACCTCAGGGAATGGAGAGGAAAGCAACAGGGTGAGGATTAACAATCAAATCTGACCTCAGTTCCATATTCAAAACCCTTCAAATCCAACTTCAATCCATTGATTATAATAGCGTAGCCAAGGACTCTTCAACTCGGACCATTATTTTCCACATACGTGCAGCAAGTTTGGGCAATGTTGTATTGTGAATAGAGAAAAGGATTTGGAGTTCTAAAGTCTTATTTTGAATATAAATTTTGACACTTTGCTCCTCTGTGGCCTTGAATGAATCAATTCCTCTCTCTGCGTCTCAGTTTCTTTATTTGTAAAATGAAAAGTTTGGATTAGATAATTTTTAAAGTCCTTTTAAGCTTGAAACTCTGTGATTTCAGTAGCTCACAAGAACAGAGTTCATTCATCTTCACTTATTTACCTATTCATTTATTTATTTATCTATTAAAATTTGTTTATTTATGGGGGGCAGGGAGAAAGGAATAGAACTACTAAGTTCACATGTTTGCTGGAGGCAAATACTGTTTTTTTTTTTTCAGGGAAGAGCTGATGATGTGACTAAGACAGCTGAAGTCTGTTGTGAGCTGAAGCAGGGCTTGGAACCCCTGGATATGCTGTGTCTGTTCTCTTGGATTGGTCTCTACTTGCACTGGGAAGATCACTCTGTTGGAATCTATCAATTTGAGATAGATTCCCAGTTGGAAAGGTCTTAGATATCATCACAACATGTTACAAATGAGACAACTGTGGTCCTTGGACAAAGTGACTTGACCATGGTCACATGAGGAAAAAAAGACATAGTTGAACTGGAGTTCAATTTCAAGACATTCTCTGTCTGCAGATTCCTTGCCCTTCCCATTTTATTATACTAAAAAAAAGCGCCAGATCCTCTCTCTCTTTTTCACCAATATCTGGGGCAGAAATGCCCTAGTTAAAGAAGGAAGCAGAAATTGGTTTGACTCTACCCTTCCTCAGAGCTCAGTTTACCATTCGTTCACCTCTGGATAGTGACCTGAGGGGGTTATTCCTTCTGTGTTAATCCCCATCTAATATCTCTTTAGACTAGTCTTCAGGACACAGAGGAAGAGGAATGAAATGGTTTCCCTTCCCCCTACTGATTCCCTGGCCAAACAGATGGGAACCAAACAGGGTCCCTTCTACATTCTCAGCCAAGAGGCCCAGGCCTTGGCAGTCATCCTAGGACACAGACAATGGGGGTCCAATGGAAGACTTGCTTTCTGGGCACTCTCTGGGCAGGAGTTGCTTCTCACAGACACTGACACAGCCATTTCTCTGGACTCTAAGAGCACATGGGGAGGGAGGAAATAGAGAAGGGTAGATGATTCTTGCCAGTTAAGACTAAACTGGGGCGCATATGACCTCTCAGAGTACCAAGTCCAAAGGGTTCCCTGCCAGTCCCACCCTCACCTTTTATTGAGTTTCAGCCTGGAAGGTACCTCAAAACCTCATAGTTTGGAAATTCCCAATCTTTGTTTTTCAACACTCCAAAATGCCTAAAGTGCTGTCATGGTATGCTGTGAATTTCTGAAAGGAAACAAATTCTGAAAATATGTCCTTGGTTAAAAAAATGCAGATTATAGAGCACTTTTATGAAGACAATCAATGCAGGAAAAGGACTTTAAAATCAGACAGCTGGAATGTTGTAATCCCCAAATGACTAGGAATCACTGATCGAGCAAAGCACACTTAGATTTTACAATAGTGTAAAATGAGGACAACACAGCTAGAAGAAACAATGGATGGAGCTCTGGGCTCAGGAAGACATGAGCTTAGATACAGCTTTAGACAGGTACTAGCTGTGTTACCCTGGACAGGTCATTTAACCCTGTTTGCCTCAATTTCCCCATCTATAAAATGAGCTAGAGCAGGAAATGGTAAACCTCTTCAGTATTTTTGTCCAAGAAAACCCCAAAAGGGTCAAGAAGAGTGGGACACAACTGAAAAATAACTAAACAGAAGCAACAAAATGAAGACAAGAGAATTTAAGTGACCAGCTCAGTCATTTAGAAAATTACAGAGAAGGCATCTTTAACTCTAGTCCTCTAACTTTACCCTCAATATTTTTTCTCTTTGACATGATCCCTTCCAGCCTAAATTTCTGCTCTTCCTAATTAGATTGCTGCTGAGATTAGACCTCTTCTGCTTGAGGACTGATAGGAGAGAGAGTCTTTTGTGGATATTGATTAGATTCTGAAATAGGCCTGTAGCAAAGGGAAGAGTGAAGGTATATAGACTTTAGGGGATTATAGGACTTGGGAGTGGTTGACACATCATTGAGTACAGTTGTTAAGATCTGACTAAGGTGAGCTTTAAAGTCAGATCAGGAAGAGATAGTTTCCTGTGGGAAGCTAACCTGATATTTCCAGGGGAAGTAACCTGGTAATTTAAGGCTCAAAGAAAAATGAAAGCTAAATTGTTCAAAGTTATAGATTTAATGAAACCATTAGAAAGATTTTAGGAATCATCCCCCCCTCTCAATCCATAAAATGAATTGGAGAAGGAAATAGCAAATCACTCAGACTCACAAATGGAAAATGACTTGCTGAAGGCCCTTGCCTAAGTCACATGTAATGTCACCTTAATTAATGTAATGTTATGTTCTTCATTTTTGAAGAAGGCTACAACATCAGGGAGGTGATGCCATGACAAATACATGAATTGGATTAGAGTGAGGGGGTACTGTGCTAAGTCGTCAGTCTCACTTTCTTTTCCAGAGCTATCTGGGTCCAGTGGCCAGATATGAATCAGGATGAATGGAGCTGGCCCTAGATGTGAGGCAGTCAGGGTTAGGTGACTTGCTCAAGATCACATAGCTAGAAAGAGTCAAGGCTGAATTCAAATTTCTGTCCTTCTGACTCCAAGGTCAGTGCTAAATCCACTGTATCACCTATTGCCCTTCTCCTTAATTAAAAGGTCTTCTAACTTCTAGGGTCATTGTTCCTGCCTCCTTGCCCCACCTCCAATTTCCATGAGTTGTCTAGACCTCATAAATAAGTCTAGGAAATAATAAACATTTCTTTTTCTCCTTGGCTCACTAGTGAGGGTACTTTGGATTTGAATTCCTGAAGAGGCTGGCCCCTACACCTCCAGATCAGTTGTCTTTATTCAAAGCCAACATTCTCTGGCCCCTTCTCTTACCTCAGTTGTCAAACTCCTGGGCTTTAAAATGACAGATGATTAATTAGGATTCTCTTGTATATGCTGTTTTTGAGATCCCTGAGAGTTCTCCAAAAAATATACCTCCTCACCTTTTCTCTCCTCCGAGAGCCTACGTACCTCATTCTTGGGGAGGATAGGTTCCTAGAAAAATCCAATCTGCTTCATCACCCAGATCAATTTTTCTTTCTTCACCCATTCTATGATTGTCTTCTCTTTTTGATCTTTTTTTCCTACTTCCCTTTCTCCTTTCTTCTATGTCTTTTCTTCTCTCCCTTTTTTCTCAGCCTTAATCCCTCCATCTCCTTCATTTCTGCATCACTGATTCTCTTACTTTCTTTATCTCTCTCATTCTATATGCAATTTTCTCTCACTCCATGTCTATATTATCTGACCCATTTATACCTTCTTTTCTCAATTGTTAGCTTCTTTTTCATTGTATCAAAATCCACAATGATAAATTATTATCTAAGAAGCAGTGGGAAACATGATAGGAGGGTACTGGGTTTAGAATCAGAAAATCTGGATTCAAAGAAAATCACTGCTTGTTTGACTTTGGGCAAGGTTATTCAATCTCCCTGGTACTCAGTTTCTTTATCTGAAGGAGCTAAATTAGATTTCCACTAAGTTTCTTTGTAGCTCTAAATATTTGATTCCTTCTTTCACTATGGCTCAAAATCCTGAATATCTGCCTTTATAATGCAATGTTTACTGATAGCTATGATGAGGCAACAGAGTTTAATGATAGTACATATGGCCAATGTATTCATTTTTGTATCCCCATTAAACTCCACATTGGATTCAAAGGAAAGAATATCTGGGTTCTAGTCTTAATTTATGCCATGAAATCTCTATGTAATCTCAGTCATCTAACTCAACATCTCTGGCCTCTGTTTTCTTATCTGTAAATTGAGGAGATTGTCCTAGAGTACCACTGCTCCCATTTAGTTCTAACCATGTTTGTGATAAAATTTTGTGTTCTAAAGTTACTGCGAGTTCTAAAATGCCCTGCTTTACTAAGTCTCTTCCGGTTCTGCCATTCTATACTCTTATGATTACTCCTCTGGGAGCATGAGAGATTTTGGCCCTGCAAAGATTGTTCCAACATTGCTTTCTTTGTGCCAACTCTCTTCTACTTGTTTGACAATGTTTTTAAAAAGGAAAAGAAAGAAATATGGGGTGAAAGTGTTTTCTAAGTATCTCAGTATCTTAATGGGAAATTCTCTGGCAACCTCTTGGAGGCTTTATCTGTGATTAGATATTAACATTCCAGGCTGGATTATTTTTCAGGTGAAAGTGAAATATTACAAGGTTCCCACTCTTCATCTTTTAATGCTCCTCTTTGAAGCTGGATCTGATAGGGAAGTTGATGAGAAGTACAAAAAAGAAGGGAAGATTAGAAAGTGAACAGGAAAAAAGTGAAAAGAGGAAAGGTGGGGATTTGTGGGGAGGGGGAGGGGGAAATCCAGAAGAGATGGGGAGCCTCAAATAACAGGAGAAAATGATTTCCTGCCTCTCCTGACTTTATAAGGTCTGATTAACAGATTTCTCTTGATGTTCTGAGATACCCAAAGGAATTATTTACATGACTGAAAAAAGGGGCGTGGTAGTGGTTAAACCATTACTGTTCACTACAGATTATACCTAGGATCTCTTTTTAATGCAAAATCTTTAAACTGCCAAAGTATCCATCTTTGGAAAAGGTTTGCTGTCTAATATCCCTGCATCAGAACACCATGATATGTAGTAGAAGAGAAAAAGAGTTCGTTTTAACCGATAGCATTCAGAGCTTCCTAGTGTGTTATCCGTCTACATGACAAATCTGGAAGGTGAAGCCATACTTCTTCTTGACTTTTTATTGCTTTTCAGACTAGTGGGAATGCTGAGAGAGGAGAAAAAAATCCAGTGGCAAAATGTACTTATGGGTTTTTTTTAAAGGAAGGAGGGGAAAAAGTGACTAGCAAATAAAATTTTAGTTTGTTTCAAGCTATAGAAAAATGATGGCAGGGTTTATCTAGAGAGGTTTCCTATTTAACTTCCCAGGTCCTTCAGAATGTTTGAGATAGAAAGGATTTTGGAATGCAGAATGCCTAAGACAGAAGGGATCTTGAAAATGATCTAGTCCAATTTTCTTCATTTTACAGTGGAAACTGAGACTCATGTTGATTAAATGGCATATCCATGGTTATCTAGCAGAGCTGGATCTAGAACTTCTGCTCTATGATAGGGTTCTTCCCATTATTGGGATCAGATGAAGTGGAGACTGATGATCCAACAGATGTAAAAGCCGATATTAGGGCAGCTGATTTTATGGTATTAGATCAGGGCAGATAGGTGTCTAATGGATAAAGGGGAAGACCTGGAATCAGGAAGAAATGAATTCAAATCCAGCCTCAGACACTTAACTAGCTAGATGACCCTGGGCAAGTCACTTTAGCTGTGTTTTGTTCCATTTTCCCATCCATAAAATGAATTGAAGAAGGAAATAGCAAATCACCCAGTGTCTTTTTCAAGAAAATCCCAACTAGGTTTGCAAACAGTTGGACTCTACTGAAGAACAAAACACATTTCAGTGACACATTTGATAAGGTCTGTCATATTATCCTGTGAACAAGATGAAAATATAGAGCCTAGATAATCAAATAGGTGTATTTGGAATTAAGACATAGGGTCACCAATGAGCCAGGGTCAACTTGGGAGTTATCTATTTGAATGACCTAGGCATCTATACCTGACCCTTTGCTGCTTAAGTTTATATATGTGGCTTGGATGAAAGCTAATATAACATGCTTATTAAAGTTGCAAATGCCATGAATTGACAGGGAGAATTAACATGTTAAATGGAAGAAACATATTTTTTTTAAAAAGTACTTAATAGGATAAAACACTGAATTAATTAATGAAGATTGAAATGTAATAAGTATAAATTTAGTTATACTTCAAAAAATTAACTTCAAAAGTACAATATGGGCAAAGCAGATAAATAATGGATTCTTCTCCCTAAAAAAATGACCAATTAGTTTGGTGATCTGAAACTTTCTTGTCTTACATGTAATAGATGCTTAAATATGTTTATTACACTGAAATAAAAGAAAGTTGGTATAATAGAAAGAATAGTGATATAGTGGAAAGAATGCTGGATTAGTGTGTGAATTCTGTCGGTCCTAGTTCATTTAATTTTGGGGGGGGGTATCATTTTCCTCAGATACATAATGTGAGGATTGCACTAGCTATAAATTAAAAATCCTATTAATAGTCATGCAGTTAAGTTAAAAATGAAATATGCAGTGTCATAAAGATATAAATTTTCATCTATATTAAGAAAAGCATAGTGTTGAGAACAAAAGAAGGGATAGGATCATAGTACTCTGTTAGCATTTTGATCATATCTGACAAAGTTCTGTTCTGGGGGTTTCTATCTTAGGAAGAAAACTGACAAGTTGAAACATACAGAGGATAGCAATCAGGAAAATGAAGCATCTCAAGATTATATCAGATAGGGATTGATTAAAAATTTTTTTAAAAACTGGAATTATCAAGACTGAAAAAGAAAAGATTTAGTCAGGATATGATTGAGTTCTTCAGTAATTTATAGGAATGTCATATAGAAAAATGCCTAAACTTGCTCTTTTTGGTCTTAAAAAGTATAACTATCAGTAATCACTTGAAGCTATAGAGTAGCACATTTAGGTTCAATATAAAGACAATTTTCCTAATAATTTGAGTTGTCCAAAGGTAGAATAGAAAAATCTCAGGAAGCAGTAGTTTGCTCTTCATTTGAAATCTTCACGAAAAAGCTGGATGACTACTTCTCTGAGATATTAAAATTAGAGAACTAAAACTATAAGGGATCTCTGAAGCATTATAATCCAATCCTCTCCTCTTATAGAAGAGGAAAATGAGGACCAGGAAAGTGAAATGACTTGTGCAAGGTAACATAAGTAGTGCCAGAGGTGGGTCTCAATTCAATTGCTCCTAGCTATGGTCTTTTCCCTGATTTATGGTGTATCCCACAAAGCTTATGTCAGGGGCTGCTTTTCAATGAATAGCATTTGGACAGTTCTACACATATGAAACTGACCATTGTATAGGAACTATTCAATAATGCCTAGGTTGAACTCAATGGCCTTTGAGTTAGCTCAGGGATTATATCATTTCTGTGGGAGCAGCTGAGGACATGTTTTGGAAACCTGCTTGAGTTATCTATCCTCTTCTAGTTTTCAACTCCTATAATGTTTAGAATATACACTAGATGATGCAATGTGCTTACAATTCTATACCTCATCGAATAGGTTCTATAGTTTATCATATATTGCTCTCTGTATTTCTTAATATCCCCTAAAACCTGAGTACTATCATGGCATTATAGTTTGCAAGGACAATGGATTCATTTTCAGACTTGTTGACAAAAGGACCAGCTTTGAAACCATTTTGGCTGGTCTTGTCTGACACTGGGCATAGTATTTCTTCCCTTCTAGGTGGTTTTTCTTCCTACAAGATGAAAAGAATCCTACTAGATAAAATCCATGATCTTTCCCATTTTTATTGCCTTTTGAACCATTTTTCCCATTGAATTATTACAATAGTTCTGTTAGATAAGTGATATTAAATATTCATTTAACAGATGAGGAAACTGAGGTATGGTTAGATAAAAGAACTTGACTGAGTCCACACATAAGATTAAAATCTGAAACCACTATTTTGTATTCTCTGATGGCAAAGATCTATACTCTTTGTTGATTTCCAGACTGTGCAGGGAATCAGGATTCTGGTGTTCAATGAGTTAGGATGAGAGAAAATAATGAAGTTCTCTCTGCCATCACTAGAATTTTTTACCAATAATAGCAATAATAACATAAAAATAACAGATATAAACTAGTGTTTAAGGAAAAGAGTCCTTTTTTAATATTGGGTTACAGTTAATTATGGTTTTCTAAAAAATGCTATAGTTAGCTTTACTTTTAAGAACATGTCATTCTCAAAGGTTTTTGGGTTACTTAACATCTAAGATGCTCCCAATACTTGCAGGGTGGGGCATAAATGAGCTGATGATAGTTTTATGCTTCACTTATAACAGGATTGTCAAGGATCATAACTAGAATGGCCTTAGAGAGCACTCTGTCCAAAACTTTCATTTGATAGGGGAGGTACATGAAGCTGAGAAAGAGGAGGGAACATTCTTTGTGTAAAATAGATTTTCTGATTCATAAAGTCAGTGATATTTTTACAGTGTGGTGGACTACACTGTAGACTTAAAGAGATCTAAATTCCTGGCCTTGATATTTATTGACCATGTGTACTGAGAAAAACAACTAATTTTTTTTCCTGATAATCACTTAACTTTTCTTTAAATTGATGAAAATACTTAGACTACTTCCTCACAAGGTGTTATTATAAAGAAAGTACTTGGAAAATCTTCTTAAAACCATTGAGAAAATTATTATTTTTACTATTATTATTATTATTACTCTATACAACTACACTTAAATAATAAACATTTTCTTTCGAAGTGTGGGTGTTAAAAAAAGTAGATGCTAGATATTATAGAGCAAAGAAAACTTCAAAATATTTTATTTACAAATCTGCATTTTCTTCATTTTATGCCACTCCTCCTCCTGTTCCATTGAGAAAACAAGAACACAAATTCCTTTATGAACAAATCAAGAAAATAAAACAAAACTCACTTCTCAACTGACCATGTCCCCCCCAAAAAGTCTGTTTGTAATCTTTTCTATCAAGAGGTGTATAGCATGTTCCATTAGCCTCTGGAATCTATGGATCACTGTTCCTAGGTCATTTCACATTGTTTATCTTTAAAATATTGATGCCATTTAATAAACTGTTCTCTTGGTCCTGATTTTTTCACCCATATATCATTAGGCAGCTAGGGTGGAAAAAGTGTTGAACTTGGAGTCAAGAAAATTTAAGTTCAAATCCAGCCACAGACTCTTCCTAGCTGTGTGATTCTGGGCAAGTCACTTAACCTCTGTTTTAAGTTACCTCACCTGTAAAATGAGAATAGCAATAATACCTAATTCACAAGGATGTTATAAGAATCAAATAAGATAATAGTGGTAAAATGCTAAGTATAATGTCTGGCAATATAGGAAATACTATATGAATGTTAGCTTTTGTTATTACTATTCTATATTTCTTTGAAACTATCTCATCTTTTCTTATAATGCAATACACATCTCATAACTTAGAATACTTAGAAAAAGATAATGTGGGTTCAGGGTATGATTTTTCCACTTCCTAAATGTGTAGTTCATTCCTTTGAGTTCAGATTCTTCATCTGTGAAATTAGAATAATGAAGCCTACATTATTTTGTTCAGTTTTTTCAGTTGTGTCCTATTCTTCATGACTCCATCATGGGTTTTCTTGTTAAAAATGCTGAGATGGTTTGCCATTTCCTGCTCTAGGTCATTTTACAGATGAAAAAAAAAAGAAAGCAAACAGGGTTAAGTGACCTACCTAATGTCACACAGTCAGTAAGTATCTGAGACTAGATGTGATATCACAAAGATAAATTTTCCTGACGCCAGATATAGCTACTCCTGGAGGCAGAAGACTTGGGTTCAGATAACACTTTTTCATCAGTGTTCTACATGACCCTAACCTCTAGACTTTACTGAAAACTTTTATGATACACAGGCATTAAACTACATCTGAAGAGATCTCTAAGATTCCTTCAAGCTCTTAATCTCAGATATTACAAGCTCCACCAATGTGTTAGAAATTCTCTTTGCTTACCATTTATGCAAATTATCAATACTTTTTAATCACTGGAGTCCATTTTGATTCTATATTCCTTTAAGGGACATGCATAGGGGAACCTAATATAGGAATGTGTCCCTATAAGTAAAGGATTAGGAAAGGTGTGTGTGGTGAGCAAATCCAGAGAATGACTTAAGAATGAGACAAGATGTCTACACATGCTTTCTGACTTATTCTTTGGACAAGAGAAAAGAATCTCCTTAACCTAGTTTGGAATTGTATATGTTGGGTGGATTTTTGTATTGAGTTTAGACATTGAGTGTGCCAAAGATGATTTTTGAGCTTTAATTTTTTTCTTTCAATTTCTCCTCATCTTCTAGGTCTCTCTCTCTCTGTATGTGTGTGTGAGTATCATAAAATGTAGAGCATGATATGCAAGGGAATTGTGGTACTGTCTATTCTGACTCAATTTTCAGGGGGAGGAAACTGAGGGCCCAGATATATCATAACTTAAATTCACATAGGGAGTCAGTGGCAGACCTGAGACAGAAACCCATGTTTTCTGACTCCTGATCTAAGACTTATTTTACTACACTATAGTATATTCTCTGACTACAACCAATGCTTCCTCTTGGATGTTTTGCATAGAACGTGAAAGTGTTTTTTGAATATTATTAAGGCAGAGTGGCAAAAGTACACTCTACTTAGAGTTAGAATACCCAATTTTTCCTGGTGATTTTGATGGTCTTTGACCTTTAGTGTAGAAGAATTAAAGTAGCCATTCAGTATTGAAATCAATAAGTTTTTATTTGACAGTTTGAAACTTACATTTGCAAAGGCTGTGTGGCTCATGTGGTGATGCCCATGGGTAGGAGTGCAGAGGGGTGTGATTACATTAAAATCTTAGCTCCCTTGCTTTGTTTTGGCAACAGAAACTTTTATTCCAGCTTCACCCATTCTCTAGATCTCACTTTCTACCCTTTTTCTCATCCCAGAAGAGCCAGAGTTACCTGGTCCCCTGCTGGCATTAATTTCACTCTAGGTAGCTTCATCAAAACTGACTTATCCCCCAATGGAGGGAGTAGAGAATTCAATAATCATAATCATAACAAAGTTATCCGCCACAGGGAACTGGACTCAAAGGAGCTTTCTGGGAAGTCACAGTCAGAACTGTCTCTAGGGCATGGGAAATCAAGGAGATTTACTTTGGCAATATCCCTTGTTCTTCAGGCATGAATGGACATGGACATGAGAAGAATCTGTCTTAATGAGCTGGAATGAACAAAAACCTGTTCTACATCTACATATATATGTATGTATATCTTCTAAGTCTTTATTAGTGCATATAATGAATTGAATTCATACTTTTTGAAGTCATGCTACATATTTTCATTAGACTAGAACCAATTACCATATTTTATATAATTATATCTTTTAATAGTGTGAATTTGAATGTATACAAACATTACAGGGGATTCATTAATCATACTAATTGGAACCTACCTGATAGCCATATTAATTTAAACATGTGTATGAATATTTTATGTCTGGGACATCCTTTCTCATGTGGCCTCCCATGATTTCAAGTTCAAGGATGCAGATGCAAAGCTGAAAACTGTAGTTCTTGAGTATCAAGTCATGTATTTACTGATTTTTCTCTATCTATTCAAGTAAAGGAACCAGTTTAATAGAAAGTCATTTATTGAAATGACATAGTAAGAAAATATTGGACAAATTACTGTTCATATCCCTGTCCCAAAATCTAAGGCAACCTCTTCTACAAATATACACATCAATATTATAATAAGTAGTCACCTACAGAAATCTTGGTGAGGAGACACATATATAGATTGATTGGGAAATGTGGGTGAAAGAGTAATATGCCTCTGAAATTGTAGGACCATTAGTATCTCTAAAGGTGTGGTGATGTGATGCCCTTCCAGAACATGCTACTTACTAGATAAGACACTGTCACTATTCCCATTGTGTTACAGGAGTGTGTCTTTTGCTGATTCTGACTTTCTAATCTCAGAGGGTCTGGTAGTGATTGTGAAAAATGTGGATTCTCTAGGACATTGGTTGAATGCTGCTATAAATTTTTGGAATTCATCTCTTCAGAGACAACTGGCAGCTACTTCAGCTTCTTTTTTAAACATATGCTAAGCATTTTATCTTTTTTTTGACAATGGTCAGGAATCTTTCTGAACAGTAGTTCTCTATGATTTCTTTGGAAGGATTCTAGGGGCAGCACTTGAAGATCTAGAATAGAATGGGTAGGTTGGATCTTTTCATGCTGTATAGGATAAGTTTCTCAACACCTTGTTGTGGATCTTGCATTTTTCACACCGAAATATCATTTAACGTAAAGCTCCAGCAGCTCAAAAGCATTGAAGATGCTAGTCTTAGAGAGATACTTGGTGTTTGAAGCTTCCATGATACTGTGAATAACAAAACTTCTTGATTGTCTTGTCCTTGGGTATATCACAGGTACAGCTGGTACACCAGATGGACTTTATATGACCATAGCCCTCCTTGGTATGCCCTTTGTTTCTCCTCTTCTTGGTAACTTTCTGAATGAGGAGCCCAAAGAACTTACCACCATTTTGCAAGTGTATGTAGTACCCTAAGAGAGGCAGACTGAAGTTCTTTAGTCATAATTATCACGTAATGCTAACAAAAACTTGGTAGTATAGCTAGAGATTTTAGTTCTGTGCGATAAATAACTATGTAATTTAGACATTTCTCTCATCTAGCCTGCTTTCTGACTTTATTATAAATATCATTTGCTTTGGTAAAGTATTTTGATCAATGAAAAACCTGAACTTGCTTATATTGTTTTTAGTATAAATACATATATGCATACATACATACGTACACAAATATATTAGGGACAAGACCGATGATTTTACTGGTGATGGGACTTTCAAGCAAGTAAACTTCATTTATCAATGCAAGTCAGCAATTTCTCTGTAACTTTAGCAACACAGGTGGTAAAAAGAATAAGTCTCTGGCCCTAGAGTCAAAAGACCTGAGTCCCAATCTAGCCTCAGACACTTAAAAGCTATGTGTTCTTAGGCAATTTACTTATCCTTTATTTGCTTAAGTTTCCTCAGCTGTAATTCGGGGCTATTAAAGTCAAGCTAACATTTGCCTCACAAAGTAGTTATGAAGATCAAGTGAGATAATAAGTAAAGTACTTAGTTCAGTGAATGGTATATAATAAGAGCTTAATAAAGTCTTATTTTAGATTTATTACTTATTACTTAGAGTTGCCTAGAACACTAAGAGGCAAAGGAAATATTTCTAGGGTTACACAACCAGTATTTCTCAGAAGCAAGATTCAAATGCAGGTCTTCCTGGCTTCCATATCAGTTCTTGATCCATTATAATGCACTATGTCTCCCTATCTGCCTGTCTAATCCACAACAATTTCTTCCCTTTACTCCACCCCTTTTAAAAATCAGAGGATCTGTATTCTAGATCTGCTTTCAATGCCATTTCTGTGTTCTTAACCAAGTTACTTCTCTGGGTTTCTCCCATAATCTTTAACAAGTCAGTTTTGGTAGAACTAGTTTCTATAGTTTCTTCCAGATCTGTAATTATATAACCTAGAGTCAAAAGGGAATTGATATTTTTGTATTTCCTATGCTAATATTTTTAAGGACCTAGATCCCTTCTAATCTTAACATTCTATGATTTCATAATGCTTAGAAAGATCATCCATAAGGAAAACTGTAGTCTAAAAATAGTCACTGAAACTTTTCCAGCTTTCCTTATCTGTAAAATGGGAAAAAAATGAAATTAGTGTACTATCTACTTGACAGGGATGTTATGACTATCAGAAAGAATAATAAAAAGTATTTTGCAATTTAACTAATCTATTTGTATTGTGGTACTTAGATGTTAATCTTTTAGGGTAGTGGTAGCAGCAGTAATAGCAATTGTAATAGTTGTAGTAGTAGTAGTAGTAGTAGTAGTAGTAGTAGTAGTAGTAGTAGTAGTAGTAGTAATAGTAATAGTAATAGAACTAGAAATAGTAAGTAATAATAGAAGCAGCATCAGAAATAGTCATAATAGTAGTAGATAACATAACAGTTGGAAGAGGTATACATACTGTGGTTTGCCTCTGAGCCTTTGATTCCAAAGATAACATAGCATTTTTAGTCCTTTGAAACATGTTTCTGACCATAGTTGCTAAGCTTGATATTTCAATATCTGGACATTTATACTTTAATATTGGTCTTAAAAGGAAATGAATCCTGAATGGAGGACTTTCTTGTTAATTCAGTTCCCCTAAAAGATTTTGGAAGAAACTTGCTTGTAGGCAGATAAGATTAATTTGGAGAAAAAAATTCGGTCTCCTTCATATGAGAATCTACTGAAAAAGAAACCACAATACACTGGAAAGAACAGAGGATTGGAGTCAGAAAATGTAAATTTGAATACTTACTATGCCATTGGCCAACTGTGTGATCCTGGACTTTATCTTGATCTCACTCATCATATCACTAAAATAAAAGATTTGGATTAGTAGATCTCAAGGGTTTTTGCTTTTGTTTGTTTATTTGATTCCCAGTTCTAAATTCTAAATTTATCATGAAAGAGAGAAGAATAAGGAGCAACATCAATGATATCTTCATTTACCTAAAAGATATTTATGAAAAAGGATAATTATACTTTCTTTTTGGTCCTGGGGGGGCAGGATTAGGAGAGCAGATGGAAGTTATCAGGAATAGATTATAGCTTAGTATAAGAAAAGTATTTTATTCATTCATTCACTTGTTTTTTTAATTTAGCAAAGCAGATCTGTCCAATAACAATATGGGAAGTATCTTGTGAGGAATAGAGCTCCCAGTTATAAGGAATGTTTAAGGACAAGATCAATATTCACTCTTTGAGGATAATGTAGAAGGGATTCATATTTCAAGTACTGCATTTGATTTATTGACCTCAGAAGCTGCTTTTAACTTTGATATTCAATTATTCCATGATTTCTCCTCCCTTCAAGTACCTTTTTGTGGGTAATCTAAAATATTAAATATTTAGGACTAAAAACGAATTTGAATAAAGAGCCACTGAATCTTTTTTTGTTAACATAGGGAGTTTTCTAGTTAAAGAGGATAAAAACATGCTGTGTAGGTCATGCTCAATGTTTTTGAAATATATGAAATATTCCTGCCCTGTAGGAGTTTATAATATAATTGGGCAAACAAGACTTGTATAACTAGAACAAAGAATAATTAAAAACTATACCATATGGAGCAGTTAGGTGGTGCAATAGATAGAGCACTGGCCCTGGAGTCAGGAGTACTTGACTTCAAATCCAGTCTCACACTTAATAAATGCCCAGTTGTGTGACCTTGGGCAAGTCATTTAACCCCCTTACCTTAAATAAATAAAAGTTTAAAAAAAACATGCCATATGATAGGGATTCCAATTTTCTAAGAGTTCAGAGAATAATGAACAGACTTTAATGTTTACAGACTGACTTCCCTACTATTATCTTTCAAGTTAGGAAGTATCTCACCTGTATTATTATACCCATGGTGGTGTACAAAGCGAAATGCATTTAGAATGAGAGGACTTCAATCCAGTCCTGGCTCTTCTACTTACAACCTATTTGACCCTGGGAAGACAATTCATTTAATCTCTCTGGACATAATTGTTCATCTGGAAAATAACGAATTGTATATAATGATCTCTAGGTTTCTTTAGCTGTAAAGCTATGACTCTGTCATTCTATGATGTCTAAAATTCCTTCCAATTCTGAATAATCCATTATACAGAAGAGAAAATAAAGACCTAGGGTAAGCAACTGACTATCCTTACACAAAAAGGAAAATTCAAGAGTTAAATAAAGACCTGTTAATATTAAACCCAATACTCTTCTTTTTTTTTTTCTCTGTGCAAAAGAAATTTTAGCTTGGGTCACAGTTGTCTCTTTGGAGATTACAGATGGAAGACACCTTATAGAAAAGGCTTTGAAAACCTAAGAGCATGACAGAAATGAATGAATATTTTTGTACAAGTAATGTGAGATATTTTTGAGATAATTTAGTTCAATATCTCATTTTTTAATGAGTTAACTGAAGTTCAGACACTGAATGTCACACAGATAGTTGGATAACTGTTATTCCAATCCAGGTCCCCTGCCTTACACTGAGGTTGTTGCCCTTTATGATAATATTTGAATTGGTCCTTGGAAGATGCATAAACTTTAGATATGCAAAGGAAAGAAATAAAGATGTTCTACTCATAGGGATAAAAAAAGTAAAGGTACAGAATTTGGAAACACACAAATCCTAATAATGAAATGTACTAATATAAAGCTGTTAATGGAAAAAGAGAATTCATCCTATGAAAGTTCCCTGGCCATTATCCTCTTCTTCCCTGACTAGCATGGATAGTTGAGAACTGATAACATTTGTCTTAAAAACTTTAAGAAAAATATCAACGTTCATGGGTTCTAATTTTAAATGGGATGTACATATCTTCTTTTCCTGCACCAAGTTCCACAAAATGGATGGTGGTAAAGTTTCAATGTAGCCTAGTTAGAATTGAACTCAGTGAATGTTAGAAATGAATTCTCTAAAATAGGTCCTTTGTAGTTACTGCCAGGGACCAAAGTATAATGTTCAATGGGGACTAAATTCCTCTTTTTAGTTAGGTATTTCAAATTTATTTAAATATATAAAACATTATTTTAGGGAATAGGATCTATAATTTTATTGTTATAGGATACTTCTATTAATGACAATCTATAACTGTCTTTTTTATATTTTATTATTTTGAGTTTTACAATTTTTCCCCGATTATTTCTTCCCTCCCTCCATCCCCTACAGAATGCAGTCTGTTAGTCTTTACATTGTTTCCATGGTATACATAAGCTGAATGTGATGAGAGAGAAATCATGAGAGAGAAATCATATAGATAAGAGATAGCAAAATTACATAATAAGATAATGATTTTTTTAAATTAAAGATAATCATCTTTCAACTTTGTTTAAACTCCACAATTCTTTCTGTGGACACAGATGGTATTCTTCATCACAGATCCCCCCAAATTGTGCCTGATTGTTGCACTGATGGAATGAGCAAGTCCATTAAGGTTGGATCATCATCCCCCACGTTGCTGATAGGGTGTACAATGTTTTTTTGGCTCTGCTCATCTCATTCAGCCTCAGTTCATGCAAATCCTTGCAGGCTTCCCTGAATTCCCATCCCTCCTGGTTTCTAATACAATAGTGTTCCATAACATAAATATATCACAGTTTGTTAAGATATTCCTCAACTGAAGGACAACCCATTGATTTCCTAACCTTTGCCACCACAAACAAGGCTTCTATGAATATTTTTGTACAAGTAATGTTTTTACTCTTTTTCATCATCTCTTCAGGGTATAGACCCAGTAGTAGTATTACTGGATCAAAAGGATATGCACATGTTTGTTGCCCTTTGGGCCTAATTCCCAATTACTTGTCAGAAAGGCTGGATGAATTCACAGCTCCACCAACAATGTATTACTATCCCAGATTTCCCACATCCCTTCCAACATTAATCATTGTCCTTTCTGGTCATAATGGCCAGTCTGAGAGTTGTGAAGTAGTACCTCAGAGATGGTTTAATTTGCATTTCTCTAATAAATAGTGATTTAGAGCAATTTTTCACATGACTATGGATCGCTTTGATTTCCTAAGCTGTAAATTGCCTTTGCATATCCTTTGACCTTTTTTTCAATTTGGGAATGGCTTGTTTTTATTGAAAATTTGACTCAGTTGTCTGTATATTATAGAAATGAGTCCTTTGTCAGCAATACTAGTTGTAAAAATTGTTTCCCAATTTGCTACATTTCTTTTGATCTTGGTTACAGTGGTTTTGTCTGTACAAAATCTTTTTAATTTAATGTAATCAAAATTATTTAGTTTGTTTTAATGATGTTCTCCAACTCTTCCTTGGTCATAAACTGCTTCTTTTTCCATAGCTCTGACAGGTAAACTACTCCTTGATCTTCTATTTGCTTATAATATTGTTTTTTATGTCTAAATCCTGTATACCTTTATGGCTTATCTTGGTATTAGGTATGAGGTGTTGGCCTAATCCAAGTTTCTTCCACACTAGGGTACAATTTTCCGAACAGTTTTTATCAAATAGAGAGTTTTTATTCCAATAGCTGAACTCTGGGTTTATTAAACAGCAGGTTACTAAAATCAATTGCTGCTATTGCATCTAGTCTTTTTTTTTAGTTTTTTTAATTGCACCTAGTCTATTCCACTTATTCACCAAACTATTTCCTAGCCAATACCAGACAATTTTGATGACTGATGCTTTATAATATAATTTTAGATCTGGAAAGGCTAAGCTACCTGCTTTTGCACTTTTTTTTCATTGAATCCTTGGAAATTCTTGACTTTTTATTTCTGTAAATGAATTTACTTACAATTTTTTTCTAATTCATTAAAGTGAGGTTTGGAATTTTGATTGGTAGGGCACTAAACAAGTAGTTTAGTTTTGGTAGAATTGTCATTTTTATTATATTAGCTCGACCTATCCATGAGCAATTGATATTTGTCCAGTTATTTAAATCTGATTTTATTTGTGTGAGAAGTGTTTTGTAATTGTTTTCAAAGAGTTTTTGAGTCTGGACATAAGGGACTTCAGCCATGATGGCAGCAGAGAAGATAGGCACAATGCTAATCTCCTGATCTTCCCTCATAAATAATATGAAACAAAATTCTTAATTGAAATCCAATCCACAAAACCCAGAAAGAGAAACTAGCAGAAGAAGATCTACCTCAAGATTTGTACTCCAGGATTGTGGGTGAGCTGGGTGCAGAGGGCTGACTCTATTGGGAGCACAGAACTGGGTCAGAGACTGAGAAATCAACTAACCTTATCAACAGGGCAGGAGAAATTCCAAGACCCTGAAACTGTGACCAGTCTAATTGAAGATGGGGTGGGTGAGACTTTGAGAGGTTCACTAGACTGATCAGTGGGACAGGCTAGAGCCTGAAAGCCCAAAAGTGGGGCAAGACTGATCAGCCAATTAGGGAGCAGAGGTATTTATTGTGGCACTGAAGGTCTGGAGCTTGTTGGTAGAGCTGAAGGGAGAGTTCCAGTGCTTCGTTTCATCTGAAGCCTCTTCCCAGAACAAGTATGATTACAGCCCACCTCTGCACCAGGGTTGTGAGGAGAATACCTCCCTCAGATGTGAATAAGGAGAGCAGTTACCTTGACCTAGAGCAAAATCCACCATTGATCAAAGATAAAAATACTAAACAGTTTCATCCACCTTCAAAGTTAAGGGAGAGGGCCTCAAATTAAGTTCAAAGACACTCCAGAGAAAGCAACCAACACAGTCTTCTGGCCAGCCCAGTTGGAGTTACTAAAACCAGTGAGTAAAGCCTTTAGGGATTTCAACACCAAACCTCTGTGAAGCAGCCCCTTGCCAACATAAGGTTGTAGTAAAATGAAGAAAGACTAGAAATAAGGGGAGTCCATAGAAAAATTCCCAGAAGGAAAAGACCCAAACTAAGAAAGATCTAGAACCTCTGAGAAAAATATGATCTGGTCTCCAGCACCAAAAGATTTCTTTGAAGAAATCAGGAAGGAGTTTAAAAATAAATTGGAAGATTTGCGAGAGACAATGCTTTTCTACAAGAAAACAAATCATTTGAAAATACAATTGGACAGGGGGCAGCTAGGTGGCACAGTGGATAGAGCACCAGCCCTGGAGTCAGGAGTACCTGAATTCAAACCTGGCCTCAGACAATTAATAATTACCTAGCTGTGTGGCCTTGGGCAAGCCACTTAACTCCGTTTGACTTGCAAAAACCTAAAAACAATTAAAGAAAATGCAATTGGACAAATGAAAAATAAAATAATTCTCTCAAAACCTCAATTGGTCAAATGGAAAACTCTTTCAAAAATAGAATTGACCAATTGGAAAAGGATTTTCAAAAGACAAATGAAGAAAATTCTTCTCTAAAAAAAGAATGGAGTCTGTGGAAACTAATGACTTCATGTGACAGCAAGGGTCTGTTAAACACAATCAAAAAATCAAAAAAAGAAAAAAAAATGTAAAATACCTCAATAGCAAAACCACTGACATTGAGAACTGATGGAGAAGGGACATCCTGAGAATTAGAGGTCTCTCTGAAAACATTGAAGAGAAAAAAAGCCTAGAGTTAATATTCAAGGATTTAGTGATGGAAAACTGCCCTGATATCATGGAACCAGAGGGCAAAATTGTTATTGAAAGAATACATTGATCCCCTACAGAAAGAGATCCTAAAATGAAAACACCAAGGAATGTTGTGGCCAAATTCCAGAACTATCAGATAAAAGAGAAAATCCTGCAAGCAGCCAGAAAGAAAAAATTTAGATACCAAGGAGCCACAAGAGGTATTATGCAGGATGTGACTGCATCAACATTAAGGGACCAAAATGCCTGGAATGATATATTCTGATGAGTAAGGGAGCTTGGAATGCAGCCAAGAATCCACTACACAGCAAATCTGAGTCTTCTCTTCCAGGGGAAAAGATGGACATTTAATGAAATGGGAGATTTCCAAAATTTCCTGATGAAAAGACCAGAGCTTAATAGAGGAGTTGGACATTAAACAGGAGGCTGAAGAGATACATAAAAAGGTTATAAAAGGGGGCGGGGGTAAAGGGAAAAAACCTGCTATCCAATAAGATGAAACTGGCTATATATACCCACTTTGGAGACAGGTTCTCATAACTCTTGAGAATTGTAACTCTCTTACAGATAAAATACTTAGCCAGAAGTGATGGACACTCATGACTTTTCTGTGACTCAGATAGAATGAATTAAAAATAATACCTCCTTTAAAAGGGGGACAGTTAGGAGATGGGAATAGGGAGGAGAATGAATAGGGTAAATGTCATTACATTAAGAGGTACAAAAGACATAGTAATAGAGGGAAAGAAGGGAGAAGCTGAGAACAACTTGAATCTTCCTCTCATCAGACCTGACTTAAAGTTAACTTACACAAATACTGTTAAGTTAAGAAACTTATCTTACCTTTCAATTATTAAGAAGGTAAAACTGGAGGGAGGAGATGGTAAGGGGAAGAAAAAGGGGAACTAACAGAATGAAGGGAAGGTAGAAGGGGAAAAGGGAAAAGGGAAAGAAAGGGGAGTGGGGTTAACATAGGAGGGCAAACACACTGAAGGTGGTGATATCCAGAAGCAAAATACTGGGGAATATGGATAAAGGGGGAAAAGGGGGAAAAATACAACCAGAGGGAAGATAGTATGGAGGGCAATAAAAAGTTAGTAATTATAACTCTGAATGTGAATGGGATGAACTGTCCCTTAAACCGTAATTGAATAGAAGGATATGATTTCTCTCTCATAACATTCAACTCAGATCAATGTATACTATGAAAACATTGTAAAGACTAACAGACTGCCCTCTGTGGGGTGGGGGGAGGGAAGGAAGACTGGGGAAAAATTGTAAAGCTTAAAATAAATAAAATATTAAAAAAATTAAATTAACTACAAAAAATGTTTTTGAGTCTGCCTTGCCAGGTAGACTCCCAGGTATTTTATATTGTCTGAAGTTACTTTGAATGGGATTTCTCTTTCAAACTCTTTCTGCTGGATCATGCTAGTCATATATAGAAATGTTGAGGATTTCTGAGGGTGTATTTCATATCCTGCGACTTTGCTAAAGTTGTTAATTATTTCTAGAAGTTTTTAAGATGATTTTTTGGGGGATTCTCTAGGTATACCATTATGTCATCTGCAAAGATTGAGAGTTTGTGTCTTCCCAATTCTAATATCTTGAATTTCTTTTTCTTCTATTATTGCTGAAACTAAAATTTCTAATAAAATATTGAATAGTAGTGGTGATAATGGGCATCCTTGTTCCACCCTTGAACTAACTGGGAATGCCTCTAGCCTATCCCCATTGCATATAATGCTTATTGATGGTTTCAGGTAGATACTGCTTATTATTCTAATGAACAATCCATTTATTCCTATACTGTCTAGTGTTTTTAGTAGGAATGGGTGCTACATCTTGTCAAAAGATTTTTCAACATCTCCTGATATAATTATATGATTTCTGAAAAGTTATTATTCGTATAATTAATTATACTAACATTTTTCCTAATATTGAACCAACCCTGCACTCCTGGAATAAATCCTACTTGATCATAATGTATTATCATAGTGATAACTTGTAATCCTTTTGCTAAGATGTTGTTTAAGATTTTTGCATTTATGTTCATCAGGGAGATAGGTCTATAATTTTCTTTCTCTGTTTTAACTTTCCCTGGGTTAAGTATCAGCACCATATGGGTGTCATAGAAAGACTTAGAGAGAGTTCTGACTTCACCTTTTTTTCCAAATAATTTATCCAGAATTGGAACCAATTGTTCCTTCAGTGTGTGATAGAAATCAATTGTGAATCCATCCACCCCTGGAGATTTTTTTCTTAAGGAGTTCAATAATGGCTTGTTGAATTTCTTTTTCTGTGATACAGTTTATAGGTTTTTAATTTCTTCTTCATTTAATCTGGGCAATTTACATTTTTTGTAAATATTCATCCATTTCATTTAGATTGTCAATTTATTGGCATAGATTTGGTATAAGAATTCTGAATTATTACTTCAATTTCCTCCCCATTGGTGGTTAGTTCACCTTTTTCATTCATGAAAATAGCAATTTGGTTTTCTTCTTTCTTTTTTTAAAATTCAATTGAGTTTTATCAATTCTATTTTTTTGCAAGGCAAACGGGGTTAAATGGCTTGCCCAAGGCCACACAGCTAGGTAATTATTAAGTGTCTGAGACCAGATTTGAACCCATATACTCCTGACTCCAGGGCCGGTGCTTTATCCACTACGCCACCTAGCTGCTCCCAATTCTATTTTTTTTAAAAAATAGCTCTTGGTTTTATGTAATTAGTTCAATATTATCTTGCTTTTGATTTTATTAATTTCTCCTTTAACTTTTTGAATTTCTAATTTGGTATTTAATTGTTTTTTTTAACATGTTCTTTCTCTGATTTTTTAGTTGCATATTTGGTTCATTGATTTCCTCTTTCTCTCATTTATTCATGTAAGCATTTAAAAATATACTATATCCCCTGACAGCCACATTGAGTATATTCCATAGGTTTCAGTATGTTGTTTATAATGAAATAATTCTTTCTATTATTTGATGTTTGATCTACTCATTATTTAAAATTAGGCTATTTAGTTTCCAATTAGTTTTGGGTCTATTCTCCCTGGCCCAATATTTCATATGATGTTTATTGCATTATTATCTGAGAAAGATGCATGCACTATTTCTGTCTATTTGCAAGTGATCATTTGATTTTTACTCCCAAGTACATTACCTGGTTGACTTTTGTGGAAGTGCCATGTACTGCAGAAAAAATAAGTATGTTCCTTTCTAACACCATTCAATTTCCTCCATAAGTTCATCATACCTAGGTTTTCTAACAATTTATTTACCTCCTTGACATCTTTCCTGTTTATTTTATGGTTAAAATTATCTAAATCTGAGAGCATGTGGTTGAGGTCTCCCACTTATAGAGTTTTGCTCTCTATGTCTTCGAGTAGCTCTTTCAACTTTTCCTCTAAGAATTTAGATGCAATTCCTTTGGTGCATACATATTTAGTATTTAAATTGCTTTATTGTCTATGGTAACTTTTAGGAGGTTAGATTTTCCTTCCTTATATATTTTAATGCTATCTAATTTTGCACTGGCTTTGTCTGAGATAAGGATTGCTTCCCCTGCTTTTTTGCACTTTAACTGAAGCAAAATACATTTTGCTCCAACCTTTCACCTTTAATATATATATATATATATATATATATATATATCTGCTTCAAATGAGTTTCTCATAATCAGCATATGTTAGGATTCTGGTTTTTGATCCACTCTGCTATTCTCTTACATTTTAAGGGAGAGTTCGTCCCATTCACATTCAAAGTTATAATTACTAACTCTTTATTGTTTTCAGTTTTATCTTCCCTCTTTATTTTTACTCTTTTTCACTTTATCCGTATTCCTCAGTATTTTCTTTCTGAATACCACCACCTTCAGTGTTTTTGCCCTCCTATATCAGCCCCACCTCTCTTTTCTTTCCCCTTTCCCTTTTCCCCTTCTTCCTTACCTTCCTTCTGGTAGTTCCCACTTCTCTTCCCCTCTATATCCCCCCCTTCATCCTTTGCCATTTTAATACTTGAAATGTAAGATAAGTTTCTTAACTTAACTGAGTATAAGTTATCTTTAAGCCAAGTCTGATGAGAGGAAGCCTCAGGTGGTTCTTACCTCCTCCCTTCTTCCCCTCTATTGCAATAGGTTTTTGTACCTCTTAATGTAATGAGATTTACCCCATTCATTCTCCTCCATCTTCCCATTTCCTCACTGTCCCCCATTTTTCAAGAGGTATTGTTTTTAAATCATTATGTCTGAGTCACAGAAAAATCATGAGTGCCCATTACTTCTGGCTAAGTATATTCTCTCTAAAAGTTATAGAAAACCTTTTCATGTTTCTCTTCAGCCTCCTGTTTGGTGTCCAAATTTTATATTTAATGCTGGTCTTTTCATCAGGCAGTCTCCCATTTCATTAAATGTTCATCTTTTCCCCTGGAAGAGAATGCACAGCTTTGCTGGATAGTGGATTCTTGGCTGCATTCCAAGTCCCTTTGCTCTTTGAAATATCTCATTCCAGGCCCTTCGATCCCTTACTGTTGATGCGGCCAAGTCCTTCATAATCCTAACTGTGGCTCCTTGGTATCTAAGTTATTTCTTTCTGGCTGCTTGCAGAATTTTCTCTTTTATCTGATAGTTCTGGAATTTGGCCACAACATTACTTGGTGTTTTCATTTTAGGATTTCTTTCTGGAGGGGATCGGTGTATTCTTTCAATAACAATTTTTTCCCTCTGGTTCCATGATATCAAGGCAGTTTTACACACTAAATCTTTTAATTTTTAAGTCTAGGCTTTTTTCTCTTCAATTTTTCAGGAAGATCTTTAATTCTCAAGTCATCCTTTCTTGATCTATTCTTGAAGTCAGTGGTTTTGTTGGATGAGGCATTTTATATTTTCTTCTATTTTTTTCAATTTTTTGTTTTTGTTTAAACGGAGTCTTGTTGTCTCATGAATTCATTAGTTTCCACAGATTCCATTCCTTTTTTTTTAGAGAAGAATTTTCTTCATTTACTTTTTGCAACTCCTTTTCCAATTGGTCAATTGTATTTTTGAAGTAGTTTTCCATTTTCCCAAGTACAGTGTTGAAAGAATTATTTTCTTTTGCATTTGCCCAATTAAGGGTTTGAGAGAATTATTTTCTTGTATTTCTCTAACTGTATTTTTCAAGGATTTGTTTTCTTCTTGCACAGTACTAATCTTTTCTCGGGGTTTCTTTTCCCAAAATTACCAATTTATTTTTAAACTCCTTCCTGATTTCTTCAAGGAAGTTTTTCTGGGCTGGAGACCAATTTATATTCTTTTCAAAAGTGTTAGATGTCTCTGGGTCAGAATCTGTTTCTTCTACATATTTCTCCAAGTGTCCCCACTTACAATGGCCTTTCTTCATTTTCCTAGTATCTTGTTTTGGGGGGAGGGGCTGGTTCTCCAAGATTGCTTTTGAAAAGCTAGGGTCTTTCTTCAATTGTCTTAGAAACTGCAAGTGAGCTGGCCAGTATGGGGTGTTGGTTGGTTTCTCTGGAGTTTTTGACGCCCTATCCCTAATCCTGGAGAGGGTGAGGAGGGAGTGAGGAGGGGCAGCATGATCTGAATTGACCTTGAACAATGGGCTAGGGGAGGGTGGTGTTACTCTCCTTTTCAGTTGAGTGAAATCTGTTGCCCATACTTGTGCCTGAGGGGGTGGGGGTAGGGTACATTTTCAATTCATTCTGTGAAGAATGATCTGCAAAATGTATGCTCCAGATGGAGCCAAGATGGCAACAAGGACAGCTCCTGTCTTAGGCGCTCTCTCATAAATCTTTGAAACTAAGGACTCTAACTAAAATTTTGAGAGACAGAACCCACAGAGGGACCCAGTGAGGCAGTTCTCCTACTCAAGGTAATCTGGAAAAGAGCAGAAAGGCTCTGCTCCCCAGGGTTAGAGGGGCAGCCCTCCATAGCAAAAGAACTCCAGCCTCCTGGAGGCAGCCAGAGTGAGCATGTGAAGCCCAGCCCTCAGGGAACACAGCCAGCAACATGGCCAGATCCAGGAAAGATAAGCAGGCAGAGCTGGGAAGCAGGAGCCATCAGGGCATAAGCCCATTGAACCAATGGAAGGGAGTGAAGAGAGAGATAGAGAGAGAGATAGAGAGAGAGAGAGAGAGAGAGAGAGAGAGAGAGTGAGAGAGACTGCAGAGCTCTGCCCCTGGAACAGGACTCTGGGGCTCTGAACACATGCAGATCCTGAAAGTAGTCTAGGCCCCCCCATAGAACAGCAGCCCCCCCCTAAACTCAGCCCCATGGCAGAAGGGGGCATATATGATCATTCACAGACCAGGAGGGAGGACAGAGCCTCACACACTGAGACCCTTGTGGGAGTGTCCCAAAAGCTCAGGAAGCACTCCAAAAATAGGCTTAGGCTGTGAAAATGAGCAAGCAGAGAAACAAGAGGAAAACTATTGAGAAATACATTATCTATGATCCGAAGAAGGATCAAAATACTCAGTCTGTAGATGAGGAAGCACAAGCTCCTGCATCTAAAGACTCCAAAAAAAAAAAAACCCCAGAAATTGGGCTCAGGCAATGACAGAGCTCAAAAAAGACTTTGAAAATCAAATAAGGAAGAGTTAGAAGAAAAACTGGGAAAAGAAATCAGAGAGATGCATGAAAAACATGAAAATGAATTCAGCAGCTTAATCAAGGAAATCCAAAAAAATGCTGAAGAATAGCATGCTAAAAACCAGCTTGGTTCAAATGGATAAAACAGTACAAAAAGTTTTTGAGGAGAAGAATGCTTTAAAAAGTAAAATTGGCCAGATGGAAAATGAGATAAGAAAACTCAGAGGAAAACAAATCCTTCAGACAGAGAATAGAACTCAGGGAGATTGATGAATTTATGAGAAATCAGGACACAATACTTCAAAACCAAAAAAATGAAAAATTAGAAGAAAATGTGAAATATCTCATTGAAAAAACAACTGATAATGAAAACAGTTTTAGGAAAGATAATTTTAAAATTGTTGGAATACCTGAAAGTCATGATCAGGAAAAGATCCTTGACAGCATTTTCAAAGGATTACTACAGGAAAATTGCTCTGATATCCTAGAAGCAGAGGTCAAAATAGAAATGGAGAGAATCCACCGATCCCCGCCCCCCAAAAAAGAGATCCCCAACAATCAACCCCTAGGAATATTATAGCCACATTCCAGATCTCCCAAGTCAAAGAGAAAATATTACAAGCAGCCAGAAGGACACAATTCAAATGTCATGGAACTGCAGTCAGGATCACACAGGACTTAGCAACAGCTACATTAAAAGCTCATAGGGCTTGGAATATAATATACCGGCAGGAAAAAGTGCTTAGAATGCAACCGAGAATCAGCTACACAGCAAAACTGAATGTCCTCTTCCAGGGAGAAAGACTGACTTTCAATGAACCAGGGGAATTTGAAATGTTCTTGTTGGAATGGCCAGAGCTGAACAGAAGGTTTGATCTTTAAATACAAGACTCAGGTGAAGCATAGAGATTGGAGGAGATGGGGAAAATATGAGGGACTTAATGATGATGAATGGCATGTATTCCTGCATAGAAAAATGACACTGAAAATACTCATATGAAACTTCTCAGTTAATAGAGCAGGTAGAAGGATCTTATATAGTTGAAGCACAGGAGAAAGCTGAATTTGAAGATAAAATATGGTGTAAAAATAGAGTCAATAGAAAAAAGGGCTACGTAATGGGAGAAAGAAAAAGGAGAAGGGGAATAGGCCAAGATATCTCATATAATAATATTTTTCTTTATTACAATGAGCTATTGCAATGATATGGAAGGGGGGGAAGGCAAGGGGGAATGAGGGAATCTTCGCTCTCATCAGAAGTGGCTAGGAGAGGAAACAGCATATACACTCAATATGGTATAGGCATCTGGAGTAAGAAGGAGGGGGGGCAGGGGAAAGAGGGGGTATGAGTGATGGAGGAGAGGATGGACCATGGGGGAGAAGAGTGGCCAGATATAACACATTTTCTTTTTCACTTCTTGCAAGGAGGTAGGATTGGGTGGTCTGTCTCGGGACCATAGGCTAGATGGATGCTGGGCCTAAGGAGTGGTAGGGGGGCTTGGGGCCTCTTGGCCCCTGGGTCAGGGATCTGTCTGCTGTACCACTCAGCTACACTACAGCAGAGTCAGAGTGAAAGGAGAGAGAAAATATAGTACATGGTAGTGGAGAAATACAAAAGGAGGGAGTTGTGATCAGCAATGGCAATGGTGGAAAAGAATGGAAGTAACTTTTCAATGGACTTATCAGAGTTGATGGTGTTGGAACAAAGACTCAAGCACATTTATTATTATTATTTTTTGGGGGGGGATGCAGGTAAATGGGCTTGGGTGGCCTGGCTGGGGCCAAATAGCAGGGTGATCGTTGGGTGTCTGAGGCTGGGTTTGGACCTGGGTGCTCCTGGCTCAAGGGCCAATGCTCTGTCCACCACTCAGCCACCCCTACTATTATTATTATTTTATTTTATTTTGGGTCTTTTTTTCCTTTTTTTTGGTTTTTGCAGAGGAGTAGGGTTCGGGTGGCTTGCATGTCACACAGCTGGGTGTATGGGGCTGGATATGGGCTTGGGTGCTCCTGGCTCCAGGTCTGGTTCTCTGTCTATTGCACCACCTGGCCATACCTACACATTACTATTATTTTTTTAATTTTAATTTTTTTTCTCTTCCCTTTATCGCTCAAGTGAGTATTTTTTTGGGGGGGGAGGGGGTATTTTGTTTACTCCTGAACAAGAATATTTTATTAATGTATAAAAATTATTTGTACAAAATGAGAATAAATAAATATTAAATATAAAAAATAAAATAATGAAAACTCAAAAATAAACTATGCTCCACAAAAAGTATGGAGCACAGGACCTGCACCCAGCTGGTCCTTTTCCAGGCATGCTCTGCAGTTCGCTGTGTTGGAACTCACCCTCCTGTCAACTGGAACTCACCAGAGCTCTTCTCCCCACCCTCAAAGTTTCTATGGTTAAAAATGGTCCTCCAACTTCAACTCACCAAAGTCTCTGTGGCTAAGGCTGGTCCTCTGGCTTCATCCTGTTGCTGTTCCTGTGTTCCCCCTCTGCTCTCCTTTCCTAGTTCATCCATGGTACCCTGAGACAGAGCTTGTTGGTAGGTGTTTTTCTCCTGCCTTCTATTTCTGGGTTTTGTTTTGATGGAATTTCTATTAAGAGGTTTCTTTCATGCTTGTTTGTTTTTTTTTTTTTGCAAGGCAATTGGGTTAAGTGGCTTACCTAAGGCCACACAGGTGGTGTGATTATTAAGTGATTGTTAAGTGTCTGAAGCCTTATTTGTACTCAGGTAATCCTGACTCCAAGGCCTGTGCTCTATACACTGCGCCACCTAGCCACCCGTTTCATGTTATTTTTGAGGTGAATCAGAGGCACTTAGCACAGTCCCTGTCTTCTCTTTGTCATCTTTTCCAGAACTAATTATAACTGTCTTTTTGAGTTTTATAATTAATTCTTAATTAACAATAAAAAAGACATTTCCAGAAGAATAGAGCACAAAGGTAACTCTACATATAACACAAATATATTTCATCTCATTTATTTTTAAAAGTAATAAATATTAAATTATACATGTTACTTTCAAAACTACTTTTCCTAACTATTCTTTCTGAACTTATTTCTATTTTCAATATATTTTGTAAAAAAATACTTCAATAGTTTGGGGATTTTTTAAAATTACTATTACTAGCTATACCTCCCTTTGAATTACTCTTTCAATCAATCAAAAAATGAATTGAAATTCATTGTAACAAATAATCATAATTCCATGGTGAAAAATTTATGTCTCCACATATATTGTGTGTCTATCATGTCTTTTTTTTCACAAGTGGGTAATCTTTATTAAAGGTCATCTGGAGACATAGTTGGACATTTTTTAAATCAGAGTTCATGAGTAAAAACTGTCTTTCTGTTTGTTTATTTTCAATGCTATTGTTTAATGCTATTTTTCTTCTGTATGGTTTTATTCATTGAGAACTTCAACAATTCATACTGCCTATGATTCTCTGAAATTATCTATTTTATATCAATCATTCCAGAATCATTTATTAAATAACTATGTGCCAGAAACTGTGATAAGTATTGGGCATATATATTTAAAAGAAAATAACTCACATTCTTAGCTCTCAGGAAGTTATCTTACAACAAAATAGTATTCCATTAACTTACATCTGCTTTCTCTCATCCTTCTTTGCTTCTTTGTAAAATTTGATGAACTTATATACCCAACTAATTTTTGTGTCAGTCTTTATTTTGTTTCCATGTTGTACATTGGTCCAAATTGAGTGGGATGAGAGGGAAGAAACAAAAAATATAAGAGATAACAAGATCAGACAATAAGATACCTGTTTTTTTCCTAAATTAAAGGGAATAGTCCTTGAACTTTGTTCAAATTCCAGAGCTCTTTATCTGAATACAGATGGTATTTTCCATTGCAGACAACATAAAATTGTCCCTGGTTGTTGCACTGATGGAATGAGTAAATCCATCAAGGTTGAACATCACCCCTCTGTGGGAACACAAGCTATTCTAACAGCCATGACACAAATCATTTCCAAGTAAACTGTCACCTGGACAGTTTCAGGAGCTGGCATGACACTGCGAGAGTTAAGGTGCGCCAGAGACCTTGGGAGCTGGTCATTCCACCCCACAGCCCAAGGGCACAGAACATAGCTGTAGTTTACCACCTCCCCGTTAACACACCCCCTTATACTGCAACACAAGATGCTGCACATATACACTGCTTGTGCACCCCCATTCCCTCATTTGCTTTGGTTGTTTTTTTTTGTCTAAGTCCTCTAACCATTTGGATCTTATCTTGGTAAACGGTGTTAGGTGTTGGTCTAATCTAAGTTTCTTCCATACTAACTTTGAATTATCCCAGCAGTTTTAATCAAAGAGGAAGTTTTTATCCCAATGGTTGGACTCTTTGGGGTTATCAAACAGCAGATTTCTATAATCATCTCCTGCTTTTACAACTAATCTATTCCACTGGTCCACCACTCTATTTCTTAGCAAATACCAAAGAGTTTTGATGACTGATGCTTTATAATTTTAGATGAGGTAGGGCTGAGCCACCTTCTTTTGCATTTTTTGTCATTAAGCTCCTGGCAATTCTTGACATTTTATTACTCCATATAAATTTACTTACAATTTTTTCTAACTCATTAAAGTAATTTTTTGGAATTTTGATTGTTAGGGGACTAAACAGAGTTTAGTTTTAGTAGAATTGTCATTTTTATTATATTAGCTCTACCTATCCATGAGCAGTTGATATTTGCCCAGTTATTTAAATCTGATTTAATTTGTGTGAGAAATGCTTTATAATTGTTTTCAAAAAGATTCTGTGTCTGTCTTGGCAAATAGTCTCCCAAGTATTTTATATTGTTTGAGGTTACTTTGAATGGGATTTCTCTTCCTAGCTCTAACTGCTGTTTCTTGCTAGACATATATAGAAAAGTTGAGGATTTATGAGGGTTTATTTTACAACCTGCAACTTTCCTAAAATTGCTAATTGTTTCCAGTAATCTTTTGGATGATTTCTTGGGATTATCTAGGTAGACCATCATGTCATCTGCAAAGAGTGAGAGTTTTGTCTCTCTTCCTTCCCTATTCTAATTCCTTCAATTTATTTTTCTTCTCCAATTGCTGAAGCAAACATTTCTAATACAATATTGAACAGTAGTGGTGATAATGGGCACCCTTGTTTCACCCCTGATCTTATTGGGAATGCTTCTAGCCTCTCCTCATTGAATTTAATGCCTGTTGATGGTTTAAAAATAGATACTGTTAATTATTTTAAGGAACAGTCCATTTATTCCTACACTCTCTAGTGTTTTTAAAAGGAATGGATGCTGTATTTTGTCAAAAGCTTTTTCAGCATCTATTGATATGATCATATGATATCTGATAGGTTTGTTGTTGATATAATTGAGTATACTAACAGTTTTCCTAATATTGAACCAACCCTCCATTCCTAGAATAAATCCTACTTGATCATAATATATTATCCTAGTTATAACTTGTTGTAATCATTTTGCTAAAATTTTATTTAAGATTTTTGCATCTATATTCATTAGGGAAATAGGTCTATAATTTTTCTTTCTCTGTTTTAACTCCTCCTGGTTTAGGTAACAGCAACACATTGGTTTCCTACAAAGAGTTAGGCAGAGTTCCACCTTTTCCTATTTTTCCAAAGAGTTTATACAGAATTGGAACCAATTGTTCCTTAAATGTTTGTTAGAATTCACTTGTGAATCCATCAGGCCCTGGCGATTTTTTCTTAGGGAATTCAATGATGGCTTGTTGAATTTCTTTTTCTGAGATAGGGTTGTTTAGGTATTTAATATCTTCTTCATTTAACCTGGGCAACTTATATTTTTGTAAATATTCATCCATTTCACTTAGATTATCATATTTATTGGCATAGAGTTGGGCAAAATAATTTCAAATTATTGCTTTATTTTCCTCCTCATTGGTATTGAGTTCACCTTTTTCATTTATGATACTAGCAATTTGGTTTTCTTCTTTCTTTTTAATCAAATTGACCAGAGGTTTATCAATTTTATTGTTTTTTTCATAATACCAAGATTTGGTTTTATTTATTAATTCAATAGTTTTTTTGCTTTTGCTTTTATTAATTTCTCCTTTAATTTTTAGAATTTCTAATTTGGTATTTAATTGGGGTTTTTGATTTGTTCTGTCTCTAATTTTTTTAGTTACATGTTTAGTTCATTGATTTCCTCTTTCTCCACTTTATTCATGTATGCATTTATAATATATCCCCAGATTGTCACTTTGAATGAATCCCATAGGTTTTGGTATGTTGTTTCATTATTACCATTATCTAGGATAAAATGGTTAATTTTTCTATAATTTGTTTTTTGGTCCACTCATTTTTTAAAATGACGTTATTCAGTATCCAATTTATTCTGGGTCTATATTTCCTTGGCCCAATATTGCATATGACTTTTATTGCATTGTGATCTGAGAAAGATGTATTCACTATTTCTGTCTTTCCGCAGCTGATCATTAGGTTTTTATGTCCTATTACATGGTCAATTTTTGTATAAATTCCACATACTGAAGATAAAAAGGTATATACCTTTCTATCCCTCATTCAGTTTCCTCCATAAGTCTACCACATCTAATTTTTCTAAAAATCTATTTCCCTCCTCAATGTCTTTCTTGTTTATTTTATGATTTGATTTATCTAGATCTGAGAGTCAGAGGTTGAGGTCTCCCACTAGTAGAGATTTTGCTGTCTATGTCTTCCTGTATTTCTTTCAGCTTCTCCTCTAAGAATTTCGGTGCTGTCCCACTGGGTGCATATATATTCAGTATTGAAATAACTTTATTTTCTATGGTACCTTTTAGGGGATAATGTTTCCTTCCTTATCTCTTTTAATGCTATCTATTTTTGCTGCTGCTTTGTCTGAGATAAGGATTGCTACCCCTGCTTTTTTTACTTCAGCTGAAGCAACATATATTTTGCTCCAACCTTTTACCTTTACTCTATATGTATCTCTCTGCTTCAAATGAGTTTCTTGTAAGCAGCATATTGTAGGATTCTGGTTTTTAATCCTCTCTGCTATTTGCTCCCATTCACATTCAAAGTTATGATTACTAATTCTTTATGGCCCTCCATGCTATCTTCCCTCTGTTTGTATTTTCCCCCCTTTCTTCCTCTTTATCCATATTCCCCAGTATTCTGTTTCTGAATATCACCCCCTTCAGTGTGTTTGCCCTCCTATATCACCCCCTCCCCTTTCTTTCCCCTTCCCTTTTTTCCCTTTTCCCTTCCCTTACTTTTGTTATTTCCCCCTTTCCCCCCACTCCCCTTCTCTTTCTCCATCACCCCTCCCCTTTTCCTCTTTTAATACTTTAAAGGTTAGATGTTTTATAAGTTAACTGAGTATGTGTAGGTTGACTTTAAGCCAAGTCTGATGAGAAGAAGATTTAAATGTTTCTCATCTGCTCCCTTTTTCCCCTCTATTACCATAGGTTTTTTGTACCTCTCAGTGTAATGCGATTTACCCCATTCAATCCCCTCCCTCCTCCCTTCTCTTTCCTGTCCCCCTTTTTAAGGAGGTAGTGTTTTTTAGATCATTCTATCTAAGTCATAGAAAATTATGAGTAAGTCATAGAAAATTCTTAGTGTCTGAAACTTTTAGTTCAGTATATTCTATTGAATAAAGTTAAAATTCTTGAGAGTTATTAGCGTCTTTCTCTGAAGTGGGGTTAAAGCCAGTTACATCTCTTTAGCTAGCAGTGTCATGGATAGGTCCTGAATGTCTATCATTTCTGGCTAGGTATATTCTCTCTGTTAGATTTACAATTCTCAAGATTTATGAGAATTTCTTTCCTCATGCTGGGATATAGCCAGTTTCAACTTACTGTATAGCAGTTTTTTTTCCTTTTACCACCCCCCCCCCTTTTTTTACCTTTTCATGTGTCTATTGAACCTCCTGCTTGATGTCCAAATTTTCTATTTAGTTCTGGTCTTTTCATCAGGAATTTTTGGAATTCTTCCATTTCATTAAATGTCTATCTTTTTCCCTGGAAGAGAAGGTACAGCTTCTTGGGAAAGTAGATTCTTGGCTGCGTTCCAAGGTCCCTTGCTCTTTTGAAATATCTTGTTCCAGGGCCTTTGATCCCTTAATGTTGATGAAGCCAGGCCCTGAGTGATCCTTACTGTGGCTCCTTGATATTTAAATTGTTTCTTTCTTGCTGCTTGTAGGATTTTCTCTTTTATCTGATAGTTCTGGAATTTGGCCACAACATTCCTTCGTGTTTTCATTTTAGGATCTTTTTCTGGAGAGGATCAATGTATTCTTTCAATAACTACTTTGCCCTCTGTTTCCATGATATCAGGGCAGTTTTCCATCACTAGATCCTGTAATATTAAGTCCAGGCTCTTTTTCTCTTCAATGTTTTCAGGAAGTCCTATCATTTTCAGTTTGCCCCTCCTCGATCTATTCTCAAGGTCAGTGGTTTTGTTGATGAGGTATTTTTACATTTTCTTCTATTTTTTCTATTTTTTGATTTTGTTTAACTAAGTCTTGCTGTCTCCTGGAGTCATTAGTTTCTGTAGACTCCATTCTTTTTTTGGGGGAGAAATTTTCTTCATTAACCTTTTGCAACTCCTTTTCCAATTGGTCAATTCTACTTTTGAAAGAGCTTTCCATTTGACCAATTGAGGTTTTGAGAGAATTATTTTCTTTTTGCATTTGCCCAATTGATGATCTGAGAGAATTATTCTCATTTTGTAATTGTCCAATTGAGGATCTGAGAGATTTATTATCCTTTTGTATTTGTCCAATTGTACTTTCTAAGGATTTGTTTTCTTGTTGCAAGGTATTAATTGTCTCTCCTAAATTTTTAATCTCCTTCCTTATTTCTTCAAGGAAGTCTTTCTGTGCTGAAGACCAGATCATGTTCTCCTCAGAGGTTCTAGGTCTTTCTGAGTTAGGGTCTCTCCCTTCCAAGAATTTTTCTATGGATCCACCTTTCTGCTGACCCTTCCTCATTTTGGTAAGACCTTGAATTGGGGAGGGATTGGTTCACAGGGGCTTGGGATTGCTAGAGGTTTTACTCACTAAGTGCAATTTCTCTGGCTGCCCAGTAGGAGGTGCTGGTTGTTTTCTCTGGATTGTCTGTGACCTTGATTGAGGCCTTCTCCCTTTGCTTGAAGGGAAGAGTTGGAGCTATTGAATTGTTTTGCTTTCAATCAGTGGTGCTCTTTACCCTGGCCTGAGGCCATTCGTCAGCTGGGCTAGTTCCTCTGCTCACACTCCTGGGCCTGAGGCAGAAGAAGTCTGCATTTGTTTGTTCTGGGAAGAGGTCTGACTTGTAATGGAGGTGTCCTCTCTGAGTTCCTCAAATCAGAGGAGCCCAGGGATGGTGTCCGTAGCTCCTCTGCACTGGAACTCTTCCCCCAGCCCTGTCCACAAGCTCCCGGGTGACAGCACCAACACCAGTGCCTCTACTCCCTAGTTGACTCAAGCCCCTGCCATCTAGCCCTACTGCTGTTCCAGCAGGTCCACCTCTTGGGCCCTCAGACTCCTGGTTCCAATTCAGCTATTAATCTGGTTGATTCATGGCTGATCCTCCCTATGAGCCCAGACTCACCCACCCAAATTCGTCCAGTGCTGCTGGGGGAGACAAATCGTGAGGTAGATGTTCTGTCTCCTGGCTTTTCTTTCTGGGTTTTGTAGGTTGGATTTCTTTTAATTGGTTTGTTTCATATGATAGATGGGGAAAGATCAGGAGACTTTAGAACTGTGCCTGTTTTCTCTCTGCCATCTTGGCCGGAAGTCCAGGAACCATCTTGTTAGGAAATTCTAAAATTTATAGCTTTAAAGCGTTGCCTAGAAAACTAAAAGTTAAAATGCCTTGGATCAGTTTGTTTCAAACATAGGAATTTTATCCATATTTTCCTTTCTCCAAGATTTATTTTCCTATATGATTCTGCCTTTCTAGCAAAGCCCTTTATAATAAATCTTAAAATGTTAACTAGAACAGCAAGTATTTCAGTATTCTTTGATTTTTACTGTCCTAGCGAGAAACAAAACCTTCATTGTCCTAGGGTTCCCTTGAGGGATTAAGTTTTTATTCTCTACTATCATCAGCTTGAGACCCCATTTCATCCTAGTTTCATGTTACCAATTAATATCAATTACATTTTACAAAAGTATAGAATATTTAATGATATAGTGAGAACAAAATACAAAATATTTCCTTCTCACACTTTAGAGTCTCTAAAAATCATCCCCTTTGAAAAATCATGCAATAAAAATCATAAAACTTTGAGAAAAAAGGGGGTTAGTGCAATAGTACTCAAAATCTTCTTTCATGATACATTTTTTAAAAAGAGAGTAATCTAATAAATGGTAGTTTTATACATGTTAACTTGTTAAGATATATATGTATATATAAATACTAAAATATGAATGCTGAAATAAATAATTATGACTTCTGCAACTTCAGGTTACTGCATTATTCCCAATTACCTGCATAAAGGCTAAAGTGAAAGAAGGTGGACTTTGTGGGTCAAAACTGGGATATAGTGGATGTCAGCAGGTGAGAGGGGATAGTGGTGGGCAGTGAAATGCAGTCTGTTTTTGACCATGACTTCTAATGTACCAGAGCATGTACAGTTAATATGGAATATTACCTTGAAAAAGAGTTGAATTTTCCTGGTAGAAATATGTCAGAAGGGTTTGAAATGAATACCTGTGTGTGTTTTGAATATTCCTATCCAACTCTATATATTTATTATTATTATTATCATTATTCTAATATTACTAGCAATATTAATAGTAATTGTTTTTATTATTAGCATTAGTATTTCTTTTTTCTGATTTCAAATGGATTCCAGTGATATAGATAACAAGATTAAGGCATTAAATTCAGTGCAACAGCCTTTACACTCTCTGAATCACACCGATACCACACTTATATGTTCCCACATTTTAGATAGTTAATTAGGTTTTGGGTTAGTACTTAACTTCCAAGTGGCAAATCTGGCAAAAATTCTAATTTGAATCAATAAAATAATATTCCCAAAGAAAAATAGGACTAAAGCCATGAATTCCATTACCTGGCATTGATGTTAAAGGGATGATTGTAGGTGGGAATCCACTTCAGGTTAGTATTCCTGATCTCCCTTCTAAGATTGATATTCCATGTTATAATACTAACCATCTCCCTAAAATAAAATAGCCGCTATGGGAAATCACTTAACTTTTCTAGGCCTCAGTGTTCTCATCTACAAAATGGTGTAGTCATTTCTTTGTGTTTGGAGATTATTCCACTTATTCACTTACTATGAAGTTATACTAAGCGTTTATAGCAGTCTGATTGTTCCTATAGTAGTCTGAATTGAATTGAATGAAATGATGAAGGGTTGGTAAGAAGGAAAGGAGATAGGTGAGTGGGAAGTAATTTGTAAAAAATCTTTTTTAATTGAAATACTTTAGAGTTTTCTATATTTTTGAATACCATGTAATTTGATCATCTCTAGGTAGGTTGTGACATTGCTTGAGATAATATGTTAATGCAGTCCCTGTTGCTGATCCTATTCCCTGGGTCTCTAAGATGAATGCATTTCAGGTACATAATAGTAGTCTGGATCTCATTTCAAAGCTTCATCATCTCAAGGCAATGTCTTACAATGTGAATAACTGGCACTGGAGGCAGAAATCCTGGGTTAAAATCCCACACATCATGTTTACTACCTAGATGATCTTGCATAAATAAATCTTTTGGTCTTCAATATCCTAATATCACACCAAGAAATCTTAATCCTAAACTGAGTTAGAAAATTCCCAGCTTCTAACTCTAAGTCATCAACTAGGGATTTTAAAGAGGATGTCCCAGAGTCAAGAGAGGGACTAATGGGGTAAAATTCCAATTGTTCTCTGTATTCCTTGTCTGATTTTAGCTGATTGTTACCATAGCAAAGAATCTCTTTGAACCTGTCTTCACTTTTGTAAAACGAGGATAATCCTTGTATTCCCTCTCTTACAGTTGTACAAAGAACATTTTACAAACCTTAAAGAAGGCTAAAACTGTGAATAGCTATTTTCCTCATCCCTGACTTCTCAGAATGGCACATGCTTTGTGTGATGATGAAGCAACATGAGCCAAACACTCTAAAACAATTAATTTATTTATGAACCCAATGCATCCTATAGTGATGTCTCAAGGTGGGGAGACTGAAGACCCTGGGTATTGTTACTTGATTCCACTAAGATTCTAATAACATAACAAGTTGGTAGAGTAGATAAGAGAGCAACTAAATGGTACAGTGGATAGAGTGAACTTGAAGTCACAAAAATGCACTTTTCTTAGTTCAAATCTGGTTTTATACACTTACTAGCTAATATGAGAAATGAAAATTTCTCTCTAATATTTAATAAATTAATAAAAAATAATAACCAAGATTTTTCCTCCATTTGTACTGCCTTATCCAGACACAACTCAGTATTGGAAATTTCTCTTAAAATTTACGTAGGCCAACATCTAATCAGACAGTAAAATAAATTCTAAGTTTTGAGTAATGGATATATTCCTGCTCATTGTATTTTCTCAACCAGGTCTTGGGAAAATGTTGATTCTCCCTAGCATGAAAACAAGTAATAAGGAAATTATATCTTTAACCAACATTTGAATGACCTAAGTCAGGTACTGCCACCTCCCATTTGATTTGCCAATCCATCTTGTGTCTTTGGTCTAAGGGAGATGGCCAAATGAACATCCTTTTGTGAATAGCCTGCTGGTCTTATTAATAAAATGTTAAAATTACCTGGAAACTATGCCTTTTGAACATTTTTAGATGTCATACTACGTGATCTTGGACAAGTCACTTAATACTGTTAACTTCAGTTTTCTTAACTGTAAAATTAGCCAAAGAAAGAAATGGCAAACAACTCCACAGTATCTTTGCCAAGAAAATCCTTAACAGAGTCACAAAGACTAGGATTTGACTGAAAGAATTAATTGATAACACAATTGATAGATTGCTGACCTGGAATCAGGAAGATTTTAATTCAAATCCAACTTCAGATACATATTAAATGTGGTTACCCTGGGAAAGTCACACTTAACCCCTGCCTCAGCTTTCTGAACTATAAAATAGGAATCATAGCACCTATCTCCTAGGATTT
This sequence comes from Macrotis lagotis, assembly GCF_037893015.1. Lineage (NCBI taxonomy): Eukaryota > Metazoa > Chordata > Mammalia > Peramelemorphia > Peramelidae > Macrotis > Macrotis lagotis. Next base: position 337,621,819 of record NC_133658.1, on the reverse strand, counting down.
TTGTGAGGTTCAATTGAAATGTGTATAACGTATTTAGCACAGTGTTTGGTATATAAATAGTGGCTTTATGCATCTCAGATAATGCTTTCAACTTTTCTTCCCCATACTTTGTTCCAAATAGTATGTAATATTTCTTCGAAACAAACAAATTAAACAAAAAACCCTTGAACTATAACATCCTTTCTACTTCTAGAAACCTCTCTATATATCCCTGCAGAAGAAATACTAGCACAATCAATTCCTACCCTAAGATGTATAAAGACACAGAGGAAATATCCTTTCTTCCTTTTTTGCTGTCCACTTTCTGACACTTGTGGTGAAGGTATTATTATCCTCTTTTACAAATGAAGAACTAAAGACTAAGGGAGGTGACATTATTTGGTTAAGGTGACATAGCTAATAAGTGGCAGAGCTATTACCAGAACACATGTCTTCTGATCCTCGGGCTAATGTTATTTTAACTGTGCCCTGGTTACCCTTTAAGAAAGGAACGAGAGGTTTGAAATGAAAGTATGTGAAAAAGGAGAGGGTAATATACAAATGATCTCAGCTAGAATTTTGAACTTCCAAGAGAATTCCATACTTCCACCAAGGGGTTGTACAATCTAAGCTATCAGGTTGATAAGAAAGAGACCCCAACTTGAGGACTTTTTCAGTTCTGGAATTATTGTTGAGGGAATAGAGATATTAGGATCTGTTGGATGGTAGAAAGATATTCTTCAATTCATTGGACAATATAAAAGGGTATTTAGTTTAATTGTCTGGAACAAAGCCCCAGGTTACACCTGTGTTCTCAGAATGAGAAATACTGCCATAACAACTTGGACCTTTTGTTCCTTTGTCTGTAATTTTTGGTCACATGGTTTTGAAAGCAGATCACATCTTTGAGAGTCCTAGTTGCTACAGTAACAAAATGGAGTGATTGAGTATTCTACATAGAGGGCCTATCATTTTCTATCCCTGGTTCCTCATTCTGGTTCCACATTTCTCTTAGGGAGGATTATGAGACTGATATTAGTAGAAATTTTATAAAGCATCTGCAAGCTACCAAAGAGAGAAGCATGGCGATGTTACAGAGCAGGGAAACAGTGGTTAGTGGGAAAAGTGCTAAATTTAGAAATACAGGAACCAAATTCAGTCCTTAATTCTGGATACTTACCCTTAGATTACTTTAGGCAAATAACTTGACTTCCCTAAATCTTATTTTCCCTTATCTGTATAATGAGTACATTTTACTAGATCTTTAAAAATTCCGATCAAAACTCACCTGAAACATACTTACTCACACACATATACATATATACTTACATATAGATATATTACAGATTCTATATATATTCAGATTCACACATATTTTCTATGAATTCTATTTTTAGGAAAGACATTATGAAACTAGAATAGGTCCATTTGAGAGCAACCAGGATAGAGGGTTAGGGGTTGAACAAAATTTTTTAGGACACGGGTTTTAATCTGAACTCCTGATCTTGTTTTTTAGACAATTTTATAATTGATCTTCTTTTTAATCCTATATATATATATATATATATATATATATATATATATATATATATATGTATATACACATATATACATATATATATATATATGTATGTATGTATCTTTATTTATTTATTTATTTATTGATTTGGGTTTCTGTGGGGCTATAGAGCTAAGTGACTTGACCAGGGCCAGTACACTATCAATTTTGCCACTTAGCTGCCCCCAGCTATTATTTATTATTTATTTATTTTCTATTTGCAAATTTATTCATTTATCTACCACCCTCCCTTCTCCTTCCCCTCAGCAGCAAATAGTGTGGTAAAAGTTGACAAGTACATATATGTTTATATTTATACATTAAATCATTTGTATTAAGAGGAATTATGACGAAGGGAAAAGAAACAAAATAAGATAGCAAGAAAAAGCAAGAGAAGTTTTAAAAAAGTGAACAAAGGGTACATTAAGATTCTATTTTTTCCCCTCTAGTTGTCCATAACATGTCTTCCTGGGTTGTCCTACATCTCTAAATTGCTGAAAGTAGTTGTATATATGGCAGTTGATCAACTTACAATGTTGTTGTTAAAGTGTACAATGTTCCCTTGGTTCTGCTCCTTTTGTTCAGTGTCAGTTCATATAATTCTTTCCATGCTTCTCTGAAGTCTGACCACTCATGGTTTCTTATAGAATAAAGGTATTCCATAACAATTCATATACCATAATTTCTTCAGTCATTCCCCAATAGATGGGCAACCCCTCTATGTATTTATTTTTAATCATTTTAAGATATATTGAGAGTGGGTCCTTAGTTTTCTCTAGTTTTGCCATGAAGTCCATGACAAAAAGAAGGTTAATAACCCCAGATTTAGGAGGATTCCTTGAATATCATGAAAATTCTTAGCCTCTAGAAAAGCAGATTCAAAGATCTCTTCAAGTTTATGAAGGATGTAGACAAAAATCAGCCAATTGTCTTGTTTTACTCAGTTAGAATGCAGAACTAGATCAATGAAGTGACTTATCAAGATGATTTTCTTCTTAAATAGTCTGATTTTCCAAAGAACTTTGATTTCAAAAGTTGGGTGATTGCTCCACCAAATTAGATCCGAAACTTTTAAATTTTAACAAATAGTCTTAAAGAGTTATTATTGGGGCAGCTTGGAAGCACCGTGGAAAGAGAACCAGCCCTAGAGTCAAGGAGGACCTGAGTTCAAATCCAGTATCAGACACTTAAAAATTACGTAGCTTTGTGACCTTGGGTGAATTAATTAACCCCATTGCCTTGCAAAACAAATAAACAAAAAAAGATTTATGATTGTTACAACATTTATTCCTCTTGAACCAATCTGATGAAAAGCTTCTCTGAATTTCAGTCAAGATATATCCTTAGACCTGCAGACACAATTACCTTGTTGAAAACTGAGTTTCATTCTACTTATTTAGTCCTCTGTCAGAAGATAAATAGCATTCTTCACTGATCTTTTGAAATCATGATTGGTCATTGCACTAACCAGAATTCCCAAGTCTTCCAAAGTTGTATATTCTTATAATGCTGATTTTATAGTATTAATTATTCTGGTTCTGGTCACTTCTTTTAAATCAGAGGACTTTAGAAAATACATAATCTTAATGATTAGCACTGCAGAGAAGTAAAATGTATTGTTTCAAAATATTTTCCAATTCTAGAGGTTCTTAAATAGGAATTTGGTTGAATCTTTATTGGCAATTGTAAAGACGGCTCTCTTGCTCAAATTCAAGTTGAACTAGATGACCTGTGAGGTTGCCTTCCTTCCCAATATGAGAATCTGTGATTCTCTTTGATATTGTGAAATAAAAATCTTCTACAGAAGTCCATGGAAAGTCATTGTCTATTCTTTGAAATTCAGTCATGATAGAAAGAAACAGACTTTTAGATATTGGAAGATGATTTGGCTGGAAAAATTTTTAAGATCACTTTACCCAATAATTTATAGCTGTGATAGATAATTTTTGGTGTCAAGTGATTCCTATTAATCTCTTTTTTGCCATAACATTTTAAAAACATAAACTACACAGAATTACAAAGAAAAGTACCTTATTAAAATGCTGCTTTCAAAGTACATTTATAATATCAGCATACAGATTAACAGGGATGGGATGGCAGCATACAATTCTTATCCTTGCAATCAGGAAGGCTCAGAAGATGTTAACTGCATGGGACTAACCTGATCTGAAGTCTGTATCATATATGGCACTAATATGGTTAGACCTCAAGGATATTTTATGTTTCTTTTTTTTTTAGGTGGGGTGGTATGTGTAAGTCAGTCTGACAGGAGAGGACTAGGTTGCCTAAAGAAGGGTACATCAATTCAGGGCAAAAATAGATGAGGAAACTAGTAAGTCTGTGGTACAAGTGACATTAAACCTCAAACCATCTGGCAGTAGAGTTCTAGAATAAGTCAAGGAGTTTGTTGGCATGATTTAAGGAAACTTTGCTCTATTCCTGTGAAATGCCATTCTCAGATCTATGATAATAGAGTGTAAGGATTAGCAGGGATCTAGTTATCCCCCATATGGTTTGCCTAGCTGAAGATTGAGGTCTGAGAGGGTTGAAAGAAAAATGGAAAAAGTGTCTTTTTGAAGACACTGATAAATGAGAGCTCAGGAAGTAATGAGGGTGTGTGGGCAGGAAGTGCCAAGTCTGTAAGGGAAATATCTCCTCCTTTCTCTCAAAGGAAATGATTAACACTAGATGATTATATTTGCTTAAAATATGGTGGGAAACCTATCTGTCAGAAGAATTAAGAGAGTCAGATGTCCAGCAGAAGAATAAACAGGAAATTATGCAGGAAAAAAATTTAAAGAAAAAAAGGAAGAAATTTGAAATGAGAACTTATATGTACTCATGTAAATGTATATACAAATATAATACAAATATACATTATATTTATACACACATACATGCATTCATGCATATTTATTTATAAATATATTTACATTTATTTGTTTACATTCATTTATTTCCCATGTTAATAATCTTCTCTGCATAGTTCATAGCATCAAAGATCTAGAACAGGCTGAGAACTCAGGTCTCGGTGAGCCTTATCATTTTTTGTATAAGGAAACTGAAGTCCAAGAAGTTTAGATGACTTGACCAAAGCCACATTGATTGTGAGCTTCAAGTATTATGATCCTGAATTAAATGTTCTGTTACATACATACCTTGCTGTTCTGAACCTAGGTCCTCTTTGTCTCTCCCCAACCCAAAACCATGACAAATTTGCTTCCTAGACTGAGTTGGAAGTAGACTAACTTCCACTTAGTAGAGGCCTATTCAAGAATGCATACCAACTTCTGATTGAAGCAACTAAAGGAAACAAATTCATTAAAGTTTATATAGTAGTGGTTTTATTTTTAGTCCAATTATTCACTACCCCCTCTAGCTGCAAGATGAAGAAGTGCAAAAGAGGGAGATTCAACAAGGGAAAGTTCAGGACATTTACCACTGTGGGGAATACTACACTAGCCTGTTCAAAATAATTGGTTGGGGGCGGGGAGTATTTAAATCAAAGCAATCATTTTAGATATACTGTTACAGTAGAGAAAGACTTGGAGGTTCCTATTTTATTGACATATAATCCTAGAAATGTTGACAATGATTTTATTATCTTGTCAAAGTCATTCATATTTTGCAAAAGAAAAAGTTAAGACCTCAATTAGGGAAATGACTTATTCAAGATGATACCATGAATCAGAGTCATAGTCAGGAAAAGTCAATAAAACCTTATATTCAACTTCTATGATCTTTTCAGCACAGGCATCTTAATGTTCATTCCTTTTCCCCTTCTCTCCTCATCTTTTTTACTTGTATCCCTCAGCCTGAAGGATGGGGACAAGACTTAAAATAGAGGGTACTGGGGAGTGGATATGTCAAATTCCAGAATAGTTTGATTTTCACAAAACTTTTGGATAGGTCTCTGAAGGCTATAAGAATCCAAAGTAATGGAAATAACAAAGGGAGTTAGGTGGCTTGAGTTCTAGTTCCAATTCTTTTAAAATTCTCTCTGAGAGAATGTCCAAACCAATCATTCTCCTTTCATTCTTAATTCTTCAACTTTTAAAATAGTGGGAGCCAGGGAAAGACAATAGTAATGTCTTTCCCAACTCTGATTGTCGAGTTTAATATTCTGTTATTTATTTTTCTAAGATTTCTTTGGTTACAATATTTTATGATATGAAATCCTGTACTGACACTTTTTTCCAGAGCAGGGAAAAGTATTATTATGTGTGAAAGTGATTTAGGGAAATTCTGAGGGGAGCATGGAGGTATCAGGGAGACTGAACTTTAGTAGTACTGTAAAACATTTGCTAAAATATATGAATGGAATGAACTGCTCAAAACATCATACTCTCTTTTCAGTTACATAGTAAATTTTCCAACTGCTCAGGAAATATTAATGACCAGATATTGAAGAATTTCTTTAATAGTTTGGTAGGTCATAAAGTCTAGTAGCAAGGAAATGATGGGGGTGGGGTGGGGAGAGAGAGAGAATGAGAGAGAGAGAGAGAGAGAGAGAGAGAGAGAGAGAGAGAGAGAGAGAGAAATTAAACCATCATGAGGCTCAGTGAATAAACAGCAATCTGCAAAGCCAGGTAGAATGATGTTCAAGTCCAGCCTCACACATATACTGTCTGTGACCTTGGGCAATAAATTAATCTTTTCTCTCGGAAAATTTCTAGAATATAAATAGCAGAGAAAGAGTCAAATATTTTGATATTGGCAGAGAGAAAATTCTGACCTTGGATTTCTACTTACTAGTAAATTCACAAATCTCATCCTTATCTTTTTGAAGTATGCAAGAGTTCATCACAATGGAAAGAACTATGAAATATTGGAGGGGACACAATATACATGACATAATAAGTCCATAGCACTTCATACTTTCTGAGGCACTGCAAAATTCACAACTAGTTTCAGTCCCTATAGTAGACAAAATAAATTTCATAATCCCCATTTAACCAATGAGCAAACTGACTGACTTGTCCAATCTCTCACAAAAATAGATCTGGGATTCCACCCAAGGTCCTCTCACTCCAAGGGGAAGCATGATCTCTACTATAGAATTCAAGAATACACTGCCTCTCACAAACTAGGGTATATGAAACTAGTAATGATTAAAAAAAGAATGAGAAAATATTCAATGTCAAAAGAACTCAGTAGAGATAGGTACACTGATGTCAGATTTATGGAATAGTCCAACTAAACTATGAGATCTGGAATTATAGAAGACAATTTATGAAGTTATCATGGTTTATAGATTCAGGACACTTACCCCTGTGGGGAATACTACACTAGCCTGTTCAGAATAATTGGTTGTGGGGGGGGGGGAGTATTTACATCAAAGCAATCATTTTAGATATAATGTTACAGTAGAGAAAGTCTTGGAGGAGACCATAGTGGTAACCTAGTTCACATTTTTCATTTTATGGAAGAAGAAACAGTCCCAGAGTGGTTGAGGCTATGGGAAAAAATGCCATTACAGGATTTCAGATCATAAAATATTGTAACCAAAGAAACTTTAGGAAAACAAATATCACAATATTAGAATACAGAGAAATACAAAGAAAAGAAGCAGAAGAGGCTTGAACTTAGGCAACCTACAAAATCAGCACTTTCTCCAAATATACAATCCTGTCTTGATTTATTTTTCAAATTTTATTTTCAGTGTCATATTATCTCTTCTCCTTCACTTTAGAAGTACTCCACTGCAGCACTCCTCTGCTCCACCACTCCACCACTCCACCATCGATAAGATAAGATACAAATACAAATTTCTACATTAGCCATGTTCTTTTTAAGCTGATCTTGAGTCTTGTCTTTGAATATCAAATTTTAAAGTAAACTCTTGTCTTTTCATCATGAATATTTGAAAGTTTTCTCTTTCATTAAATCTTCATTTTTCAATTATATGATTATCCTTTTACTTTGTTATTCTTGGTGGTAATCATACCTTTACCTTTCTGAATATCTTATGTCAAGCCCTCTGCTCCTTTATTATAGTAGCTGCTTAGTCTTTGGGATCCTAAATGTGGTCATATGCTACTTATAAAAAGTGTTTTTTAGTATTTTCTCCTTGACCTGGGATTTGCAGAATTTGATTATATGATTCTTGGGAATTTTCATTTTAGTATCTCAAGAGGCAATGAATGAATTTTTTCATTATCTATTTTTCTTAGTGTGCAAATATATTTACATGCATATAGGTTCACATGTGTGCATATGTATATGTATATGTATATACACACTTCTGTATATCCATTTCTCTCTATCTTATATAATGTATATGTTCTTTTTGATCATAACTTTCAGATAGTTCAATAACTTTGAAATAATTTTTTTAAATTTTTTTCCTTTTTACAAGGCAATGGGCTTAAGTGATTTGCCCAAGGACAATCAGCTAGGTAATTAAGTGTGTGAGGTCAGATTAGAAATCAGGTCCTCCTGACTCCAGAGCCAACAATCTATGCACTGCACCACCTAGCTGCCCCTGAAATGATTTTTTGATCTATATTCCAGGTCAATTGTTTTTCCTATGAGATGTTTGAAAAATTCTGGTTTTTGCAGTCTTATGATTATTGTTTCTTTTGAAAAGTCACTCACTCCCACTTGGCCTAATTTTTAAGGAGTTATTTCCTTCTGCATTTTATGCCTCTTTTACTAACCTATTAATTTTACTTTCATAATTTTCTTGCATTGCTCTTATGTCTTTCCCCATTTTCCCTCTACTGCCTTATTTGATTTTTTAAAATAATTATATTGTTCTTTTTTAAACCTCTTTATTTCTTCTAGGAATTCTTTAAATTCTAGGAATTTAAACCTCCTTATTTCTTCTAGGAATTGATCTTATCTTCAGCCTGCATTTTTCTTTGAGAATTTGCTTATGAATGATTTGAAGTCATTGTTTTCCTTTGAGTTACTGTTGGGATATTTCCTGTCACTATAGTAGATTTTTATGGTCAATTTCTATATTACTATTTGCTCAATTTTCAGCCTATTTCTTGACTTTAAGCTTTGTATTAAAGTGAATTCTATTTATCTCTAGGCTAAGGGTTGATTAACCTGAGCTATATGTTTTTATGTACTACTGTTTTCACAACTGGGTCTAGAAGCCTGTAAGTTTTCACTGTTTCCAAAGTGTAGGACTCATGCTGCCTTGCAACTGTACCTGACCCATATTGAAGTAGGCCTCTCCTTCCCTTGTGACCTCTTGACCCTGGAACTGTGACATTGACCTGGGTCCTAATGATGGAGTGACAAATGGCACCTCCTGCTGGGTTCAATGCTAACACTTCGGTTTGCCTTGAATCTCTCTCTGACCCAGTATTTATTACCTTTATTGACTCTGGGTATTGGACATTCCTGATGGTGCCACAGCCTCTGCTTGCCCCCAAGGCTCACAGCTGGATTATTTGGTACTGTGCACTCGATCTCCTATTTCCCAAATATGTTGCTTTCCATACTCTTAAGCTGTTCTTAGCTGGAAAGAGTAATTCACTGTGACTTTTTAATTGGTTATTCTACTCATAATTCATTTTTATGTATTTTTAAAATAAAATGTTGTTTAGAGGGGTAGGTTGGGAGAGCTCATTAAAATTGCTTACTTTACTCCTCTATTTTGGCTTCATCTCTGTACATATGTACTCTTTGAGCCAACAGTTCCATTGCTGGGCACAAAACCCAAAGAACAAAGTTCAAAATATAACAGACAAGTGAATGTTCTACCTGGAAACAGGAAAATCTAAGTTTAAATTTGGTCTTAGATACTTATGAGCTGTGTGATACTCAATAACTTGCTTAGCTCCTATTTGCTTCAGTTTCCTTATCTGTAAAATGTGGTTAATAATAATTCTAATGTACCTTGATGTCTGTAAGGATCAAATGAAATGATAATTGTAAAGTTCTTAACCAGTGCCTGGCACATAGTAAGTGTAATGTAAATTTTATTTATTGTTATTAAGTATTATCACCAAAAATATTAATATCAGAATTATTTGGGGAAGCAAAAGGTTAGAAATAAAGTGATACCAACTGATCAGGGAATGGTCCAGAAAGAATGGCATACAAATGCAAAATAAAAATAATCAATTCCAAAATTAGAAAATACAAGATGACTACACAATATCAATAAAAAAAGATGCCTAAAATGTAGCTGAATTCTGCATGGCTCCTAATGCAAAATACAGAGAAAATCTTAGAGAGAAGGGACAATGAGAAATACATTCTCCCTCACGGCAGGGAGCAAAGCATAGTCTGAGCTGCATATTGTATAAATTGTTAGACAATTTTTCTGTGTTAGATGTTTTTGTTTAATTTCTTTTCATAAGGGACAGTTCAATTGAGAGATTTGTTGAATAAGAACTGAATGAAATATAAGGACAAAAGACATCAATAAATATATTTTAAAAAATGAAATTAGGTGATAAGGACATAGAAGGATAAATCTGGATTGGGCTGTTTTGTTGCAATCAGAATCTTTCCCAGAATTAACCCAACATCTAGTCTTCAAATTCTACCCTAGAGATCTTGAGAAAGAAAAAAACACATAGTCCTTGCCACAGTCATCTTAGCATGCGTTGGGGCTGAAGGAAGGAGTTAGGTAGGCTTCGAAATGACTAAGTCAGGGGGAAAAAAATCACTTTCTATAATATCTGCATTTATTTTGGATGCCAAACACATGCAAATTTATGTAAATGACCATGCAGATCAGCTGCTACCCTGGGACTTTTGGCAACTTCCCACTAGGGCCCTTAATACTGCAAAATTTGGCCACTACCATGGTTCTGTAATAACACAGTGATAGAAATGTCATTAATCCCCCCAACAATCATGCTTATGAAAATAAATCTTTATATATAATATGTGCATCTAAAAATATTTAATACGTGTATATAATATATATGTATGTCTTTATATAGACTTTTACATTTTCTTTATTTTTCTTTAGTATTTTCCAGATGTGAATACTCAGAATTCATTAAAAACATTATCATGCTTCAGATTGATTAAATATTTCTTGCTTTCCAAAGTACTTTCACATCTATTACCTCATTAGATATTATCTTTTTGTAGATGGGGAAACTGAGGGCTAAGTAAGGATATTTTCTAAGTCCAGGTCACTGTGACAGCAACTAGGATCAAGTTAATTTCATTTCTTTTTTTACCACGCAGCTCCAGTTCTAATTTCAGTGCAGGAGGGGAGAATGTTCCCATTTTGCAACATAGAAATCTAGGAAGTCTATCTGGAAAGAAACCAATGAATAAATGTACAATGTTAAGACAGAGAAAGAACATAGATCATTAGAAATTTATTTAGAGATATTTTAAAAAAATTACTCCCTTTTCCCCCTTTTTCCCCTTCTCCCTCACTGCTTCATCTACCCCTTCTTTTTTCACTTTTCCTCCTTTTCCTTTTTCTTCTTCTTTCCTCTCTTCCTCCTCCTCCCTCACCCCTCTTCCTCTAACCCTACCCTTCCTCCTTCTCCCTTTTATCTTTCTCTCTCTCTCCCTCCTCTTCTGCTCTCCTCTTGCCCTGTTTGTTGAAATCATACAATACGTTTATTTCAGAGGCAAGGCTTGATATCAATATTTGGCCTTTGTAGAGAAGTTGTGTGTTTTTCAGATCTAACATGCAAGCCAAAAGAGAAACTGAAGGGATAAGTATTATTAGAAAAGCAGGCAATCAAATATCTTTTTTTCCTATTTATTTTGGCAAACACAATTTTAAGATGACTTGGAAAGATTTCTTGTGTCAAAGGGCCACGGTCATTGACTACAGAGGCCTCAAAACTTCTTAGATGTTTTTCCAACATGTTTGACTCTCCTTGACCCTATTTGAAGTTTTCTTGGCAAAGATGCTGGAATGGTTAGGAATTTCCTTCTCTAGTTCATTGCACAGATGAGGAACTAAGGCAGACATGGTTAAGTGACTTACCCAGGGTCACATAGCTAGTAAGTATCTTTACTTGGATTTGAATTCAGGAAGGTGAGTACTCATGGATTGAGACAAAACACTCTAACCATTGTTTGATAATTTGAGTAAAGAAAGTGTTAAAAAAAAGCATAATCAAGGACACAACTGTCACTGAACTTGCAGTTATCAATACCCATATCTTTAATGTATTCTGTGTCTCAGACTCCAATTTACCATTTGCCCCAAACCACTAAAGTTACACAACCAAAAAAGATTTTAAACTCTTTCACACAGAAAAAGACATCCAGTTAAACATCATCCCAGAGTCAAACTGCTCTGTTATAGAAAAGTCTCATCTCATTTCCTTGCTCTTCTACCTAACAACATATCTAGTCAGGGTTTAAGAGTCAATTGGGGGAAACTAGCTGAAAGGTCTACATTTTCTGAGTTTTATGAACAACTTAACAGGTAGCTTCAGCAAGGGGAGATGCCTATTCTGTTGTTAAGAATATAGGTAGCCACTGCTGTCTTCCTATTATCACATATTTGTCTGCCAGGGTTAGTGAATCAGAAATGTAATAACCACTTCTTGGAAGGTTGGGACTGGTAGATCACTGGGTTTGGGAAATCTGAGCTGAAGTAGAAGTAAAGTAGACATATTAAGACTATAGCTCCTAGGAGAGGGGTATCAACAGATGCCTAAGAAGATGAAAATCCTTTCAATTTGAAATAAGCATAGGTTTAAGCTTCCGTGTCAATAGTGCAGTCAGGACATAACTGACCACAGTACTTCCAACATGTTCAAAGCACTGATCTAGCCTCAAAAAAAGAACAGAAAAAAAGAGTAAAAAACAATCCCCTAAAACAGAAACAAAAAAATAAAAAAGCAATGGCTCTGCCTTTCAGATAGTGGCAGTGCTCTGTAATATAGGAGTCTCAGGCATTGCTTTCTAATCATCCATCTTGACCTTTATCCTTCCCTGGCTCCATAAATCCTTGGTCAGTTTGGAATGGAAGAGGAATGTGATATTAAATCAGCCCCAGCAGAGGGCAATATTGCTATGTCTGGGAAAATTGAAGGAAACAGGAAACAGGAAGTTAGCCCAAAGCAAACTGGCTGGTGGAATTTGCAGCAGCCCTAGACTGGGAGGCTGCCTTGTTTTGTATTTCCAAACCATCTGCTTCCTAATCCCTGTTCCCTTAACCCCATTTGTAGATAAACTTGGTGGAACTCTCTTCCCTCCCTCCCCCCTACCTGTCAGTTGGCTCCCATGATGCAACACCAGAATTAATTCAGGAATCAGGGACTGGTGAATTTCCAGCTTGGTAACAGATATTGTTACCACTTTCTTATTTGCTCAGAATGATTTGGGGCTTGGGAGTAGTTAATGGACATGTTATCACTTAATCATTCAGAAGGAACCTTTTTCACGAGAAGAATTGAGGGTGGCCCACTGCCAGCTTTGATAATTGCATTCGTTCACCTGGGGAGATCCCAGAACTTTTATCCAGAGAAGGAATGCCAGTTTTGTTTGTAGTGTGTTTGTGTGTGTGTGTGTGTGTGTGTGTGTGTGTGTGTGTGTGTGTGTGTGTGTTGGTGAGCTAGGACAGGTACAGAAGAAATAACCGATGTTAAAATAAGCCATAGGAAGAAGAGATGGGGTGTAAGAAAGGGGAAAATCTTGTCAGATAACTGTGTTCCCCCTGTCTTGGCCCTCTTCAGTGTGGGTTCATTTGCAGCGTATACCTATAACTGGAATATAATTTCTTTACTTAAAGTAAATAAAAAATAGATGAAATTGATTTACAGGGACATGTGAAATAAGGCAGAAAATGATAAAATAAAAAAATACTTCAAATGAAAAAGACAAAAAAAAAATCCTCTTAACAGCTTCTTTTTGCCTTTAGCTGCTGGAACACTATTTTCTTCAGGAGGTTTGGTATTTTGCAGGGGTGGGGAAGAAGGGATATGGAAATGTCTTACAATCTCTGTGCTCAGAATAACTTGTTATTTTATACCCTCCTGCCAGCTCCGATCTTAATCAACCAGAAAAACTCGAAATGACAAAACAAACAAAAGACAGCTTTGCTTTCTGAGGTTCATTAGCTCAGGCCAACCTTTGGAAGCGTCAAAAAATGGCAAGGCGATGTGCCGGCAACAAGAGCTTTCTGGAAGTCACTTGGCGGGCATGTTAATTTCTTCTCTCTGTGGTAATGAGTGGCATCTCTTGATTGTTTTCCGGAACTTGTATTTATGCAAAGCAGTATGGAGAAAAACTGGGGCCCATAGGGCTTAAGAGTGAAGAGGAGACCAGCAGGGAGCCAGGGAAAGGAACCTCTGCTACAATGATTCCAAATAACTTCCAAGGTTGTTTGCTTTGACACTCTCAAGGGTATCAAACAGCTGAGATTCTGAGAATTAAAGCACATCCCAGACCAGATTTCTCTTCCCTTCTAAGTAGAATAACAACTTAGGGTAAGGGTGAAAAAGTGTTAGGTCCTGAAATAGATTATTATCCTAAAATTACTTCATACCAGAGATTGTTGTTCCCCAAGCACAGGGAGTATCTCATAATTTCAACAGCCTCTTCCATTTCTCTAGGAAATAGAGACACTCTATTGGAGAACCTAACATTAATTTTGTTCATTATGGTATTTGAGGATTTAGATCTGGATAGAAAGTTGCAGATTGTCTAGCCCAGTTCTGTCATATAATAGATGAAAAAAAGTTGATACTCAAAAAGTAAATGAATTTCCCAAGGGCAGAGAAATGGAGAGAGAACCAGGGTTGAATGCAAGTCTTCTTACTCCAAGTCCTGTGTTTTTCTAGTTATATCATATGGAGTCATCTTCATAGAAAATGGAGGTCTAGGAAAGAGGTATGCCTTCAGAGAAGTACCAGATCTTGAGACCTAGAAGGGAACTCAGAAATCATCACTTTCAAACTCTATTTGAGCAGGATTCTTCTTTCAATATCCATGACTAGGGGTCTTCCACCTTCCATTAGGTGATTGCCAGTCAAAGGGTGACCACTCCCTTCCAAAGGGGCTCATTCTATTTTTGGATTGTTAAAATATCTTACTTATCTCTACACTTACTCATTCCTGGTTTTGTCCTCTGTAAAATGCAGACATACACTGAATCTTATCTTGCTTCCTCATGCCATCCCTAAATACTTGAGAAGTGTGAATTCTCCTTATCTGACTCTCATCCCTACTCCCCAATATTCTTTTCTATATTTTAAGCATCTTAAGACATTGACTAAGCTACTAATAGAACCCAGATATCTTCTAAGAGCACTAATTTCTTTTTGTTGCCTTCATCTATTTAGAAAATAATCATTTTCAAGAGCCAACTATGTGCTAAACACTGGACTAATTGCTGGATATAAGGAAAGCAAAGGATAACTTCTCAAAGAGCTTATAGTCAAATGGAGAAAAGTACATGCAAATAATTATGTTCACAAAAGTTATGTACATGACAAATTGGAAAAATGAACAGGGAAAAGGCAATAAAATAGAAGGTGGTCAAGAAAGGCCTCCTTTCTGTAGAATAAAGGATTTGAGCTGGGACTTAGTAAAACCAGAGGGGCAGAGATGAGGCAAAGAATTCTAGGCATAGGGGATAGTTATTGCATCAGAGAAGGATTTATTCCACTGAGATAAAAAGGAGGTACAAGTTGCTAGATAATGTACTAGAAATACTAGATAATATAAATATATAGACAATTAATTAAACTATTCTATATATTAAGGATCAGACCTGATCTATTTTTAGAGGTCAATCTCATTTCCATTAGAATACTGACAGCTTGAATCAAATGGCTTCTGTTCAACTGAAGCAATTTGAGTGTATAAAACCTTAAGTTGATTTGATCCCCAAATATTTAAAGTGTACTGCTGTTGTACCTCAAATGCATTTTTCCTGGAAAGAAATAAATTTGTATTTAACCAGCAAATTTTGGCTATTGACCAGGTTTTTATTTTTTTGAGAGGTTATTTTTTTTTAAATCAAGACTTGCAATATATTTACAAATATTATATGGAATTGCTTTTAGTATTAGAAAAGAAAAAAATGGATGTACACTGTAGGGACTGAAACCTTAATCCTACCACTCATTTGAGGCCCACCTACTACACAATGCCTTTATATTAATCTATATTTTAAGAGAGGTCTAGACAATATATGCCCTCTTCTATTTGACTTCGCACAGCATAGTATCTGTATAATACTCTCTATCAATCGATTTTATAGTTACCAATTTGTCTTATGTTGTCATCGTTTCCCTCTACTATTATGAGCATGAATCTTGACTTTTCCACCAAACTGTGAGCATCTTGAAGGTTGAGCCCATTTATGATGCCTCCAAGGTAGGGAAAATGAGCATTTCCTTTTGCTATTTTAGAATCCATTGCCTATTATTTAGGAGATAATATTATTATTATGATGCCTTTCTTTTAATAAAAGTGGAAGCACTTATACAAATCCCCAAAGTCTTAGTGCAATTCTAAGCTTTAATAGTTCCTTCATAAAGCCTTCTTTGACTACCTTTGTTCGTAGTGATCTTTCCTACCTTTGTTCCTATATCAAAATCTGTAGTTATACTTTGACATTTATTCCACTGCTTTGTACCATTAGTCATTTTTCTAATAAAAATAATTTCCTGATTAATCAACTATGCATAGTTAATATGATATAACGGAGGAAAAAAACTAGACTTGAAACCAAATGTCCTGGGTACAAATCAGGGCTGTGATGCTCATCAACTGTTAGATTATGAGCAAAGTAATCATTTTGAGTCATAGTTTCTTTACTTATGAAAGAATGATATGAAGTAATTATATTTGTAGCCCTTTCTCATAGAATTATAAAATAAAATGAGTGAACATATTCAAAGCTTGCTTCCTACTCATTTTAGCAATACAAAGTCAAATCGGGTAAACCAAAAGAATCAATACCATTCTAATCCCTTAGAAGGCAAAACAAATTGCCACGGAGTGTGGAGGTGAAGGAATACTCTAGTAAGTAGATGACAGTCAAACTGGACCTTGAAATATTTAAACAGTGCTTTAAACGTACCCAGGGACTGGAATTCTGGCCAAGATGGTGGAGAGAAGACAGGCACAGTTCTAAAGTCTCTTCCCCATCTATCACAGGAAACAAACCTCTTAAAAGAAATCAGACTCAAAAAAAAAAAAACCCAGAAAGAAAAGCCAAGAAAAAGAACATCTACCTTGGGATTTGTCTCCAGCAGGAGCTGTGGCTGAATTCCAGCGGGTAAGTCTGGGCCCAGAGGGAAAATCAGCCCCAGTGAACCAGACTAGCAGCTGAATTGGAACCAGGAAACTGAGGGCCCAAGGGCCAGACCTGTTGGATCAGAGGTGGGGCTGGACTGTGGGGGCGTGAGTCTGTGGGGTTACAGAGGCGCTGGTGTTGGAGCTGTCCACCTGGAGATCCTGGACAGGGCTGGGGGGAGAATTCTGGAGCAAGGGAACTGTGGACACCATCCCTGGGCTCCTTTGGTCTGAGTCCCATTACAACTCAGACTTCTCCCCTAACAAACAAATGCAAACTACTTCTGACTCAGGCTCAGGTGTGTGAGCAGAAGAAGCAGCCCAGCTGAGGAATGACCTCAGGCTAGGGTAAAGCCCACCATTGATTGCTAATGGGATGTAAATGGCTTTAACCCCACTTGGGAGAAAGACTCTAATAACTCTCAGGAATTTTGACTCTATTCCATAGAATATACAGAACTAAAAGGGACAGACACTTAGAATTTTCTATGAATTACATAGAATTATCTAAAAAATACACTACTGCCCTAAAAAGGGGGAGAGGAAAGAGCTGGGAGGAGGGAGGGGATTGAATGGGGGTAAATCTCATTAAACTAAGAGGTACAAAAAACCTATGGTAATAGTGGGGAAGAAGGGAGCAGAGGAAAAGCAAGTGAATCTTATTCTCATCAGACTTGGCATAAAATCCACCTAAACATACTCAGTTAACATATAAAACATCTAACCTTTTAAGTATTAAAAGAGGAAAAGGGGAGGGGGGATGGAGAAAGAGAAGGGGAGTGGGGGAAATAAGGAGAAATACCAAAAGGAAGAGAAGGGAAAAGGGAAAGAGGGAAAGGGGAAAGAAAGGGGAGGGCATGATATAGGAGGGCAAACACACTGAAGGGAATAGTTTTCAGAAAGAAAAGACTGGGGAATATGGATAAAAGGGGGGAAAGGGGGAAAATATAAACAGAGGGAAGATATCATTGAGGGTAATAAAGAATTAGTAATCATAACCTTGAATGTGAATGGGATGAACTCTCCCTTTTAAGTTTTAACGTAAACAAATAGCAGAGTGGATTAAAAACCAGAATCCTACAATATGCTGCTTACAAGAAACTCATTTGAAGCAGAGAGATACATATAAAAAGGCTGGAGCAAAATATATTTTGCTTCAGCTGAAGTAAAAAAAAGCAGGGGTATCAATCCTTAGACAAAGCAACAGCAAAAATAGCCTTAAAAGAGATAAGGAAGGAAACTTTATCCTCCTAAAAGGTACCATAGACAATAAAGTCATTTCAATATTGAATATATATGCACCCAGTGGGACAGCACCGAAATTCTTAGAGGAGAAGCTGAAAGAACTACAGGAAGACATAGACAGTAACACTCTACTAGTGGGAGATCTCAAACTCCCACTATCAGATCTAGATAAATCAAATCATAAAACAAAAAAGAAAGAAATTAGGGAGGTAACTAGCTTGTTAAAAAAATTAGATATGGTAGACTTATGGAGGAAACTGAATGGGGATAGAAAGAAATATACCTTTTTCTCTGCAGTACATGGAACTTATACAAAAATTTACCATGTACTAGGACATAAAACCTAATGATCAACTACAGAAAGGCAGAAATAGTGAATACATCTTTCTCAGATCACAATGCAATAAAAGTCATATGCAATACTGGGCCAAGGAGATATAGACCAATAACAAATTGGAAACTGAACAACCTCATTTTAAAAAATGAGTGGACCAAAAAACAAATTATAAAACGAATTAACCATTTTATCATAGATAATGATAATAATGAAACAACATACCAAAACCTATGGGACTCATTCAAAGCAACTCTCAGGGGATATATTATAGCTCTAAATTCTTATATGAATAACTTGGAGAAAGAGGAAATCAATGAACTAAACATGCAACTAAAAAATTAGAGAAAGAACAAATCAAAAATCCCCAATTAAGTACCAAATTAGAAATTCTAAAAATTAAAGGAGAAATTAATAAAATAGAAAGCAAAAAAACTATTGAATTAATAAATAAAACCAAAAGTTGATATTATGAAAAAACCAATAAAATTGATAAACCTCTGGTCAATTTGATTAAAAAAAAGAAAGAAGAAAACCAAATTGCTAGTATCATAAATAAAAAAGGTGAACTCACCACCAATGAGGAGGAATTTAAAGTAATAATTCCAAATTATTTTGCCCAACTCTGTGCCAATAAATTTGATAATCTAAGTGAAATGGATGAATATTTAGAAAAATATAAGTTGCCCAGGTTAAATGAAGAAGAGATTAAATACCTAAATGACCCTATCTCAGGGAAAGAAATTCAACAAGCCATTACTGAACTCCCTAAAAAAAAATCTCCAGGGCCTGATGGATTCACAAGTGACTTCTACCAAACATTTAAGGAACAATTGATTCCATTCCTATATCAACTCTTTGGAAAAATAGGGAAAGATGGAACTCTGCCTAACTCTTTCTATGAAACCAATATGGTACTGTTACCTAAACCAGGAAGAGTTAAAACAGAGAAAGAAAATTATAGACCTATCTCCCTGATGAATATAGATGCAAAAATCCTAAATAAAATCTTAGCAAAATGATTACAACAAGTCATCACTAGGATAATACATTATGATCAAGTAGGAATTATTCCAGGAATGCAGGGTTGGTTCAATATTAGGAAAACTGTTAGTATACTCAAATATATCAACAACAAACCTATCAGAAATCATATGATCATATCAAGAGATATTAAAAAAGCTTTTGACAAAATACAGCATCCATTCCTATTAAAAATACTAGAGAGTGTAGGAATAAATGGACTGTTCCTTAAAATAATTAGCAGTATCTATCTGAAACCATCAACAAGCATTATATTCAATGGGGAGAGGCAAGAGGCATTCCCAATAACATCAGGGGTTAAACAAGGGTGTCCATTATCACCACTACTATTCAATATTGTATTAGAAATGTTAGCATCAGCAATTAGAGAAGAAAAAGAAATTGAAGGAATTAGAATTGGGAAGGAAGAGACAAAACTCTCACTCTTTGCAGATGACATGATGGTATACCTAGAGAATCCCAAGAAGTCATCTAAAAAACTACTGGAAACAATTAGCAATTTTAGCAAATTTGCAGGTTATAAAATAAACCCTCATAAATCCTCAACTTTTCTATATATATGTCTAGCAAGAAATAGCAGGAAGAGCTAGAAAGAGAAATCCCATTCAAAGTAACCTCAGACAGTGTAAAATATTTGGGAGTCTATTTGCCAAGACAGACTCAGAATCTTTTTGAAAACAATTATAAAACACTTCTGACACAAATTAAATCAGATTTAAATAACTGGGCAAATATCAACTGCTCATGGATAGGTAGAGCTAACATAATAAAAATGGCAATTCTACCAAAACTAAACTTTCCGTTTAGTGCCCTACCAATCAAAATTCCAAAGAATTATTTTAATGAGTTAGAAGAAATTTTAAGTAAATTCATATGGAGAAATAACAGGTCAAGAATTGCCAGTAGCTTAATGAAAAAAAATGCAAAAGGAGGTGGCTTAGTCCTACCTGATCTTAAATTATATTATAAAGCATCAGTCATGAAAACTGTTTGGTACTGGCTAAAAATAGAGTGGTGGACCAGTGGAATAGACTAGGTGTAAAAGCAGGAGGTGATTATAGTAATCTGCTGTTTGATAAACCCAAAGAGTTTGGCCATTGGGATAAAAACTCCCTCTTTGATAAAAATTGCTGGGAAAACTGGAAGTTAGTACAGAAGAAACTTAGATTAGACCAACACCTCCCACCCTTTACCAAGATAAGATCCAAATGGTTACAGGACATAGACATAAAAAACAATACTATAAGCAAATTAGAAGATCAAGGACTAGTCTACCTGTCATATCTATGGAAATGGGAACAGTTTATGACTAAGGAAGAGTTGGAGAACATCACCAAAAACCAATTAGATGATTTCGATTACATTAAATTAAAAAGCTTTTGCACAGATAAAACCAATGTAACCAAGATCAAAAGAAATGTAGTAAATTGGGAAACAATCTTTACAACTAATGATTCTGACAAAGGACTAATTTCTAAAATATACAGAGAACTGAGTCATATTTTTAAAACAAAAAGCCATTCCCCAATTGACAAATGGTCAAAGGATATGCAAAGGCAATTTACAGATGAGGAGATCAAAGTAATCCATAGCCATATGAAAAAAAAATGTTCTAAATCATTAATTATTAGAGAAATGCAAATTAAAGCTTCCCTGATGTACCACCTCACACCTCTCAGATTGGCCAGTATGACCAGGAAGGATTATGATCATTGTTAGAATGGATGTGGGAAATCTGGGACACTATTACACTGTTGGTGGAGCTGTGAACTCATCCAACCCTTCTGGAGAGCTTTTTGGAACTATGCACAAAGGGCAACAAAACTGTACATAGCCTTTGACCCAGCAATACCACTACTGGATCTATACCCTGAAGAGATGAGGAAAATTGGTAAAAACATTACTTGTACAAAAATATTTACAGCAGCCCTGTTTGTGGTGGCAAAGAATTGGAAATCCAGTAAATGTCCTTCAACTGGTGAATGGCTTATCAAACTGTGGTATATGTATGTCATGGAACACTATTGTTCTATTAGAAACCAGGAGGGATGGGATTTCAGGGAAACCTGGAGGGATTTTCATGAACTGATGCTGACTGAGATGAGCAGAACCAGAAAAATACTGTACACGCTAACAGCAACATGGGAGTGATGTTCAAGCTTGAAGGACTTGCTCATTCCATCAGTACATAATTGGGAACAATTTGGGGCTGTCTGCAAAAGAGAGTGCCATCTGCATCCGAATAAGGAGCTGTGGAGTTTGAACAAATTACAAGGACTATTCCCTTTAATTTGGGAAAAAAAAAAAACAGATAGCTTATTGTCTGATCTTGTTACCTCTTAGACTTCTCTTTAAGAATATGATTTCTCTTTCATCACACCCAATTTGATCAAGGTACAACATGGAAACAAAGTAAAGACTCACAGAGTGCATTCTGTGGGGGGGAGGGGGGAGGGAAGCAAGATTGGGAGGAAAATGTAAAACTCAAAAAATATCTTTAATAAAAAACAAATTTAAATTTAAAAATAGTACCCAGTACTCTCACAAGTCAGAGTCCCTGAGCACATTTACTTCTGCTTTTAGGAAGCTGGAGTAGTTTTCTCATATGATCACAAACTCTTATTTGGCATGTTCACTAAATATCAGTTACTGGTTAATATCTTCCCAGTAACATTTAATAAATAACATCAATCAACCTTTGCAAGGACATGGTTACAAAAACCAAAAAAAAATATTCTCAATTGCTACCCTATTCTTTTTTATTTTACAGGGCAGCTAGTTGTTGCAATAGGGAGAGCACATGTCCTGGAGTCAGGAGGAGCTGTTTTCAAATCTTGCTTCAGACACTTGACAATTACTACCTTTGTGACCATGGATAAGTCATTTATCCCTGATTGCCTCACATCTAGTCATTCTGATCCTTATCTTGCCACTGGACCTAGATGGCTCTTGAGGAGAAAGTTAAGCTCCCTCACTCAATTCCAATTTGCTTGCTTGAAATAGTATTGCGTCCCTGATACCATGGTCTTCTTCGAGAAGGAAGGACAAACATCATTTTATAGGAACTTGGGGAGAGTGGGTAAAACTTCAAGAGGTGATTATAAAATATTTCACCAGTCACTTTCAGTTCTGAGTAAGGTTTAGCTCATGGAAGAATCAATCTCCAATTTGAGAGACAGGCTGTCTTGGCTCCCCAGGTGGTTTTGCTTTTGAACTGCTTGCTTGAGTAGGTTACTCCTCTAGCTTTCTCCTTACTTGCCTCAGCTACTATATCTACCAAACAAAATTGCCAATGGGAACTTCGGTTGCTCTTCTATTAAAGCTTGCAAGTTATAACTACATAGTCCATTCCATCTTAGATGCTCATTTATTTAAAATTAGAACACAAGAAAAAGAAAAAATATAACAAATCTAGAGGACAAAGAGGCACTATCTATTCCTTCAATCTATTCATGGTCACGTAGTGGAAGGAGAGGAAAGGGTGTGTCTGTTTGTTTTTGTGTCTGTGTGTGTGTGTGTGTGTGTGTGTGTGTGTGTGTGTGTGTGTGTGTGTGTGTGTGTGTGTGTGTGAGAGAGAGAGAGAGAGAGAGAGAGAGAGAGACAAACAGAACCAGAGAGAGAGACAAGGAGACAAAGAGACAGGGACAGAGACAGGGACAGAGACATACAGAGACACTTAAGACTTGTATTCACTAAGGTACCTCAGTAATGGATTAATAGGATTTTCATCACCAGGACAGGAGATAGTCAAAGAATATTTATATATGACACTTAATCACACATTTATAGATAAAGCTTTCTCAAGCTTTCATATGGATTGACAGCAGGCAAATGCTCTTAAGATTAGAAACTCATTGTCCAATTATTATAATAAGTTAAATGATTAAATTATAATCACAAAGTCAATGAATTCCAGAGGCAACTTATGAACCTAGATCTTTCCTGAATACAAGTAAAGTATACTTTCCACTATAAAACTGTGCTTCTCAAAAAACAATTTGTAGGTTATGAGTCATCTGTATAGAGATAATAACTGAATAAATTGGAATTTTCTGCTCCCAGAATTCGGTTCATTGACCAATTCCCTGTTACACTAGTAGGTTTGGAGAAACTTGTTTCAGTTGAATGGGGAAGAAGGTTGAAAAATGAATGAGATGTGAAGTAGGAGCAATGAGAACAGATTTTATTTTCTTGGAATATGGCAATGAAAGAATAAGAGATAGATGATAACAGTTTAATGGAATGACAAAGTGAAGATACTGAAAGGATGGGGATGATAGAGGGTGGAGCACATCTTAATGTATCAGACAAGGAGCCAGTGGATAAGAAAAAAATTCAGACTAGGAACATGAAGGGCAGAAAAAAAAGAACTTGAATCTCTTGGAGAATGTTTTGAGATTGTGAGAACAAAGGGACAAATAAAGGATTGACTTTGACAAAGAAAAATACTATATTCCCTTCTGAGATTGGAGCAAAAGGAGAAGATAGAGGATTTTGTTGAAGAGATTTGGCATGTAGAATTGGGAAGAAGAGAACACTCAAAATGGATGATCTCAGGATTCTTATTAAAATATAAGGCAAGGTCCTCAAGAATAGGAAGAGGGAAAAGATGGCATAGATGATTGAAGAAAGAACAGATTTGTAACATATGTTGTTCTGGGGTATGAATAGAATTAGTGGAAAGTAAAATATTTGTCACACAGGAATGAGATCACAATTCAGAAGATAAAAATTTATAATGGCCCCAGTTAACACAGTTTTGTAAATTCACCTATAATTCATTCTTCAATAACACCTTGAGTAGGAACAGAAAAGGTATCTGATGAGGAGGTTGCAGAGAGTAATCCAGAGTTGGTATTTCTAAAGAGATAAGCAGTAGTCTGAAAATGGAGGAAATGATTCCCAGGTAGAGGGTAACATAATATTAAGCTAGTTAACTGTAATACCAACATTTTTAAGGGAGGGAAAAGTCTAGAGTAAAAGGCATAGATTGATAAAATAGAGACAAGTTTAGTAACCAGAAGTTGCATTGAAGATAAACTTTTGGTTTGTTTGTTTTGATATGTTTATGGGGGGACATGGTGGGGGGGTAGAGGGGGGAGTTAAACTTTTCCCATTATCCTCTGACCTGTTTTCAATGGCAGGAGTTACCTGTTAGCCTGTATTCCACCACAGAGCCTGAGTCATCAGTCCTTCTCTAATTCCACTTCTATTCTCTCCTCTGAATGTACCCTTTGATGCTTTCAACTTGAGCAAGACAAGGCAGGGTTAAAAATCTCTAGCCCACTAAAATAACTTCTATCATTCCTGCATTGCAGGCCCCATAGCCTGACCCTTCATGACCTAAAGGTAATAAACACAAGTTTCTGAGCAACTGGAAAACATACGTCTCTGATTTACTGACTTTATTCTGACACAAGGGGAAAATGTGGCTTAGTCTGAAGTGTGGCTCTTTCCTCTAATAATTTTTTGACAACTCATAATGATCTGCTATCTGATGTCCATTCTCTGTGAAATGGACCATTAGTTTCCATAAGGGAAGCACCTCAACCCTGTATGTCAATGTTTGTGTCTGTATTTGTTGGTGTGTATAAATGTATGTGAACATGAACATGGGCAGATGTGTGTGTGTGTGTGTGTGTGTGTGTGTGTGTGTTTAGAAGAGAAAAGGAGCATTAGGAAAAAAATTAAGAGGAAGTTGAAGTGAGTTAGAGCCAAGAAGTGGGATAGTGCAGAACACATAGAAGAAGAGAAAAAAAAGATGGGGGAAAAAGATAATAAGCAGGAGAATAAAAAGGGAAAGAATGGACATATGAGATAAAAATGTATCCAGATTTGATAGCTACTCACAGTAAATTGAGTTCTTTGAGCATAATAAAAGATCTTCAAAGATAGTAAGTCTGGATGTTAATAGAATAATCCTAATATTGATTGTGATGGAGATGAAAATTAAAATGGAAGTGATGATAGCAATTATGCTAATGATCATAACTATGATGATATTAAGGATGATATTCATGATGCTGATGATATTTTATAAAAATAATCTTCTTGATGACTGGAACTGACTTTTTAAATTCTATTTCCAGCACTTTACACAGATCTTTGTGCTTAGTAAGCATTTAATAATTTTTTGATTGACAATGCCTGAATTGAACGATGATTGTAAATAGTAATATGGAAGTATAGTCTGTGAACCATGAGAATAACATCTTTTATCAACATCAAATTGCTAAATGGGATGTGAGGCTTAGATAAATTAAATCAGTTAATTTAAAAAATGAGAATATGGGGTAGTGAAATGAGCACCAATACTAAAATTAGAAAGGTCAGGCTCAAGATTGGGTTTTTTCATTTTCAATTTCTTTGATTGTGGACAACTTAAAGTCCCTGTCAAAGATAGTAATATGCGGCTCTCCTTTCTCACTAAGCTCTTGTTTGTCCACAATAACTCAAAGCTCCAGTAGTTATCATGTAGAGAAATAATGTAAAAACATCTACATAAGTTGAATTTCAGGATGAGTGGGAAGAGAGGGTATGATGACTAAACATAAGAACAAAATATTTGACAGATTCCAAAGAATAATTGTAAATTTGAGCAAATTTGAGCAAATTCAGAGAATTTTTGCCCATACTCTGAAACTTAATTTTTTAAATTTCTTAATTGATGTTTTATTTTTCCAAATGCATGTTATTAAAGTTTTCCAACATTCCTCCATATGCCTATGTATATTTTTAACTTACAAAATTTCCTTCCACCTTCTCTTCCTACTCCCCTCCACTCAGTGGGGAACAATAAAATTAATATTTTACATAAACTTTTGGGTTAAACATGTTTATAGATTAGTCATTTTCAGTATAAGAAATTAGGATTAAGGTAAAGAAATACAAAAGAGATATATTTTTTAAAAAGTGAATGTAGTGTTCATCAGACTCCGAAAGATTTGTTTTGTTTATATTATCTTCCTCTGGATAGTGATAACATTGTTCATAATTTGTCTAATAGAGATCTCCTAGCTCTCTGATGAGAGTAGTTGCATCCATTGGAGTTGATCATCTCACAATGTTGTTGTTGATATGTACATTATTCTCTTCCTTCTGTTCCCTTTTCTCAGCATCAGATCCTCTAATTCATTTCTTGCTTCTCTAGAGTCCAAACATTTTTAATTTCTTATTGAAAAAATAGTATTACATAATATTCATGTATCATGGGGCAATTATATAATTTATTATTCCCCTCCCTTCCCTGTAGGGTAGGATACATTTTTAAACTACAGTAGGAATACTAAATCTTTTTCTGGGCCAAATCTATTGTATAGAATTTTTTCAGTGTTCATACTGTCCCTTCTTTCCCTCTAAAAATATAAATCTTTGTGCCTCTTCACCTGCAGTTATTTATCACTTAGGTACTATTAATCAGGTATCATCAATCACAACTTGATTAATTGATTGCTTGATAAGCTTAAAAAGTTATCAAGAGTTGAATGAAAAGATTACTTGATTGTTTGATAAGCAGTATTACCTCAAAGTCACCAAATATTCTCCCCTCTTCTGTCTCTTTAGACGTACACTTTTCAGGAGTCTTGAATTATGTCAGATTATAATTATTTTTTTTCCTTACCCTCTTTTCAAGTAGCCTCCAAGGGCATAAGATCCTCATGAGTCAAAGTATCATCCAAAGCCAAATAATGTCATGAATCAGATTACATGTGATTTGTACCCTTTCCCCCCAAGCATGCTTTTTCCCACCCCCCACCCCCCAGGGTACTTAAGCTTTTGTTAAGTAAAGTAAGGATTAAGTCCATCCCTGACTTAATTATCTACAAGAATCTCTAAGTAATGGGAAGCTCTAAAGTATCACTTAAGAACTTTACAATTGATTGTAAATTATGGGAGACACTGACTCAGGGCTGCCCAGCCTATGATGTACTCATCAGAGAAAGTGCCAAGTTTTTTTGAGCACTGTTGAATTAGAGTAGGTCAAAGGAAATTTTGAGTAAATGTCCCTGCTTTTTCATCAGGGATTTTTGTTTCAAACTTAATCATGCTATACTGGGCTCTTCAATGGAGAGACAAGATCCAACCATAGCCATATCTTCCTAAATTCAATCTCTTCAATTATATTCGACTCTTTAGTTATCCTAAGAGAAGTACAATTCTGTAGTTATAGTGTTATATCTTTCCTTTTAGGGTTCTATATAAAATTTGATGACCCTGACTAACATTTGTTTTGTTTTTATTTGTTTGGTCCTTCCTGGTTTCATTGACCTTTTCATGAATCTCTTGGGTCTTGCATTTGCCAATTGAATCCTCTGCTCAGTTCTGGTCTTTTTGTTAGGAAATTTTGGAAGTCTTCTATTTCATTGAGCATCCATCTTTTCCTCCTAACAGTATATGCTGAAATTTGCAGGGTAGTCAATTTTTGCTTGTAATCTCAGGTCCTTTGCCCTCCAATATGATATTCCCACAGCATCCTTTTTGAGGCTGATAAGTTTTGTGTGAATCTGTGTTTCCTTTGTATTTAAATTGTTTCCTTTTTGCTGCTTGCATAATTTTCTCCTTTATTTGAGAGTTCTGGAATTTGGCAGTAACAGCCCTTGGAGTTTTTATCTGGGGGTAAGGGGTCTGAGTATTCTTTCAATGGCTATATATATATATATATATATATATATATATATATATATATATATATAATATGGCTTTCAATGGCTATATATATATATATATATATATGGCTTTCAATGGCTATATATATATATATATGTACACACACACACACACACACACACACACACACATATATACATTACATTGTTGTAGCAGATTTGGATAGTTTTCACTGATAGTTTCCTGCATGATGTTTTCCAGCTTCTTTTTTTGATCTAGGCTTTCTGGTAATCTGATGATTCATAAATTATCTCTTCTGAATCTATTTTCCAGGTTTGTTTTTTTCCCTAAAATATAATTTACATTTTCTTAAATCTTTTAAGCCTTTTTATTTTGTTTATTTGTTTCTATTTTCATTGATATTTTATTTTTCCAAATACATGTTATGAAAGTTTTTTAACATGTACTCATATGCATATTTTTGTTACAAAATTTCCTTCCCTCCACCCTCCCCTCAGCAGCAAAAATCAAGTTAACATTTTACATACTTATTTTTGATAAACATGTTTACAGATTAGTCATTTTTGGTATGAGGACACAGGATTAAGGGAAAGAGATACGTAAAATATATCATTTAACAAGTGTTCATCAGATTATGAAGGGTTTTTTTGTTATTTTTTGTTTTGTTTTTCTTCCTCTGGATGGGAATAACATTGCCCCTAGACAGTCTAATAGAGTTGTCCTAGCTCTCTGAACTGCTGAAAGAAGCTGCTTCCATCAAAGTTGATCATCTCACAATGTTGCTGTTAATATGTACACTGTTCTCCTTGGTTCTGCTCCCTTCTTTTGGCATCAGATACTGAAAGTCATTCTATGCTTCTCTAGAGTGTGATCATTTATGGCTTCTTAAAAAATAACATATCATAATATTCATATAACATAATTTCTTTAGCCATTCCCTGGGTGATGGGCATGCCCTCAATTTCCAATTTGGTGCTGCTACAAAAAAAAGCTGCCATGAATTTTTTGGAACATGTGGAACTTTTCCCTTTTTTAAATTATTTCTTCTGTATATAGCACTAGAATTGACATTGTTGCATTAAGGGAATAAACATTTTTATATTGCTCTTTGGGCATAGCTCCATATTTCTCTCCAAAATGTTTGGATCTATTCACAACTCCATCAGCTATGTATCGATGTTCCAATCCTGCCACAACCACTCCAACATTGATCATTTTCCCTTTATCTCATCTTAGTCAATGGGATAGGTCTAGGGTGATATCTCATATTTGTTTTAATTTCTGTTTCTCTTATCAATAATGATTTGGAGCATTTTTTCCATATGATTATATACAGCTTTAATTTCTTCATTTGAAAATTGTCTGTTCACATCCTTTGATCATTTATCTATTGGGGAATGACTTGTAACCTTACAAATTTGATACAATTCTTTATATATTTCAGAAATGAGATCTTTATCAGAACTAGTTGTGAAGATTGTTTCCCAGCTTTCTGCTTTTCTTCTAATTTTGGCAGCATTGATTTTATTATTGCAAATACTTTTAAATTTAATATAGTCAAAATCATTTAACTGGTAGTTTATAATATAATAAAATTTCTTGTTTAGTCATAAATTTATCCCCTTTTCATAAATCTAAGAGAGTATTTCTTGGTCTATAAATTTATGCATGATGTTGCCTTTTATGACTAAATCCTGTACCTATTTTAACCTTATTTTGATATAGGGTGTGAGATGTGGGTCTATGCCTAGTTTTTGCCTTATTGTTTTCTAGATCTCCTAAAAATTTTTGTCAAATAGTGAGTTCTTATCCCAGAAGCTGATGGCTTTGGATTCATCAAACAGTAGATTGCTGTAGTCATTGTTTTCTATTTGTTAACTTCTAATTTTTAGGATTTTGTTTTCTTCAAATGGCTTTTGTGTTTTTATCTCTGATTCTCTTTCTCTGTCCTGTCTCACCTTGCCCAACTGTCACCTTTCTCCTATTCCTTTTCTTTCCTATTTTCCTGTAGGGTAAGATAGATTTCTAACCCAATTGAGTATGGATTTTATTCCCTTTCTGAAACACTTCTGATGAGAGTTGATTTCTTTTGTCGATTTTTCATAATTTTCCTGCATGAATCTCATTTCTTTTTTTCCCCATTTTTCTTCTTCTCCTCTTTGATTTTTAAATTCTTTTTAAAGCTTTTCTATGAGCTTTTGGATTTGAGTCCAATTCATAGACTCTTTTGAAACTTACTCTGTGAGTAATTTTTAAATGATTTCTTCTTCTGACATGGCATTGTTATCATCTTTATCTGCAAAGTAGTTTTCTATAGTGTGGGCTCTTTTAGTTTTTTTGCTTATCTTTATTGTTTTAGCTCTGTTCCTGGGGCATGGGGTATATAGATCCAAGCTTTTTATACTGGGGCTGGGGTCTGATACCTGCCTTGCCTTTGGCCAAGATGTTGCCTATGCAGTTTAGGCCTTGCCTTTGCAGAGGTTTATTTCCTCCATTATGTCCAGGTTTTGCCTATGCAGTGATTTGTTCCCAACCCAGACCTGTCTTTTGCCCCATTTTTCCCAGGGTTAAGACTTTGGTATAGGGACTGGGACTCTCCCTGCTGGCTTGCTATCTAGCTTCCTGATCCTATGCTATTTTCAAGCTGTCAGGACCTGGAGCATTGGGGCTTAAAGCCTCGCTCTGGCTTTCCTACTCTCCCCTCTTGCTTATCATTTACCCTTAAAGAGACAGACCTTCAATGAAGATCCTCCGTGCTGGCTACTGTTGAAAACTTCTTTGGATCTTCTCTTTTTTTCTTGGTAGGATCTGTAGCTTTAATATTTGTGCAAAGGCTTCACATTTATCTTTGGTAGTAAAAAGGTCTGGGAGCATGTTAGCTTCACTGCCATCTTCGCTCTGGCTTGGAAGTGCTGCATCTTATATCTTGATTTAAGTCCCCTTGATTTGAACTCAGACCTTGTTTCTTTTTGTTTCTCTTAAGACACCTTTCACCTAGGTTCTGATTCTGCTTTCGCTGTTAGAGGTGACTGTTTTTTTTTTTGCTCTTGTTCATTCAGTTTGTGTGGGTTAAAAATCCACTTAAAAAAACATAGAGACTCCTCTAACCAAAAAGGAAAGCTTATTTTCGCTTTTCTTGAGAAAAGGGCACCCCCTAAGTCTCACAAAGGTAGTAAAGATCAAGGAGCTTCCCCAAGGTGACAGTCAAGCATGATTATATGGCCTAGCATGATTCCCCCCTCCCTAGTCCCCCTCTTTTCCAACCTGATTGGTTAAGGTTTATAGTGTTACAATCTTGATGCACAAAATCTATGCAGCAACAAAAAGAAGAATAAAAGGTTTTCATTAAATATTACCTCACTATCCAGATGGCGAGGGTATCAGAAGAAGATTTCTAATGACCTTCTGTTAAATGAGTTAATATCTGAGTATGCAAAGCCTTCTGAGGGACTCTACTAGTACTTAACAAATAAGAAAAGACAGGTTAGTGTTCTCACAGTCCATTGTCAAACAGGTGGCTAACTAAGACTGCAAAGTCTCTTCTCTGGATGTATTCCACCATTTCCCTCCCTAACAGAATCAATGCAAAGTCTTTCTGGAAATAGTTCACTGTTTCACTCCCTAGCAGAATCAGGAGAGTGTCTAACTGGGAGTGCAAGGCCTCTCTCCCTCTCCTAAGAATAGATTAAGGGTAATAATCTGTCTGTTTTAATGATTTTTAACCCTGAGAGGACTTCACTAAGAATATTAATTCTTTTTCTTTTTTTTTTTTTAGTTTTTGCAAGGCAATGGGGTTAAGGGGCTTGCCCAAGGCCACACAGCTAGGTGATTATTAAGTATCTGAGGGCGGATTTGAACTTAGGTACTCCTGACTCCAGGGTCGGTGCTCTATCCACTGTGCCACCTGGCCACTCCTAAGAATATTAAGTTTCATTAACTCAAGTTTCATAACTTATATTCTCCTTATTAGCTTGGGACCTTTTGTCTGAGACTTCTAGGTTTATGCCTATGCCCACTATATTCCTTACTGCTTCCCCTTTTTAGAAAGCTTCAAAAAGTGCCATGGAAACTACCCAACTACACCAAAAAATGGTTCCTGAACCCCAGTGCCCCCTGAAGATAGAGGAAAGATGAAAAGTTTGTGAAAATCATTTGATAAAAACAGATGTAAAAGCCTTTTGAAGAACAAAACATGTTAATGAAAATTCTTGTGAATGAAAATATCATTACAGTTAAATTCTTGACCTTTTTAAATCATTATTACATCTCTCTCTTCCCTCCCTTCTCCATGGTGTATTGCCTATAGTATTTTTTCTTTAAATCTTTTGACTTTGTCTTTCTTCCTCCTCTGTTTTTGTTTCTCTGTTCTCTTTCTCTCCCTGTCTGTCTATTTTTGTCTCTGATTCTCTCTCTGTCTTGTCTCTCCTCTCCCAATTGTCAGTCAGTCTCTTTTATACTGATTAGAGAAGCCAAGGGAAAGAGAGCGAAAGTGCATTTTAGAAATGTAATTAAGACTTCATTACTATGAGGAGCACTCATTATATTTTGTTTGCCATCATTATTGGCTGAAATGTCTTAAGAATTGAACTGTGCTGCTGATCCTCAGCCACTTTTCATCTATGGAATTTAAGTCATACTCATTTATGATCAATCTCATGATAGGCTGGGGCTTCCCTAAGAGTAGCATAGTTTACAGCAGAAATTTTAAAATTGTGGGGGAAATGACCATTCTTCTATGAAGAAGTCTTTTTTTTAGTTTATTTTATTTTTAAATCTCCACCCCCCACCAACTACATGCAAAAGAAAGTTTCTACATTTACTATCAAAACTTTGAGTTCCAAATTCTCTCCCTTCTTCCACTTCCAACCACTTTCCCTCCACAGAAAAATCAAACTACCTGGTATAGGTTAAAAATGTGTACACATGAAAAACATCATCATAATAGTCATGCTATAAATATATATATATATATATATATATATGTATATGTGTATATATATATATATATATATATATATATATATAAGCCCCCCCCCCAAAGAAAGAGAAACCTCAAAAAATAGAGGAGAAAAAGTATACTTCAGTTTGTATTCAAACACCATCAACTCTGTTTTTGGGATGGATAGCATTTTTTTGACCTAAGTCCATCAGACAAATGTGTCTAATTTTTTTCCCACAGTTGATATTGCTAGCTTTATTTCCCTCCATCCTATTTCTGCTACCCCTATTTATTCTATTCTCTCTCTCCTTTCATCCTATCCCATGATCTTCCCTATCTTCTATCACCTATATCCCTCCTCCCCTCTCCCTGTCACCTTTCTCCTATTCCTTTTATCTCCCATTTTCCTATAGGGTAAGACAGATTTTTAAACCCATTGAGTGTGTATTCTATTCCCTTTATGAACCACTTCTGATGAGAGTAAGTCTCAATTACTCCCTCTCACCTACCACTTCTTCCACTCCATAGCAAAATATTTTTCTTGCATCTTTTTATGTGAAATAGCTTGCCTCTCCTTTCCCTTTCTCCCCACACATTTCTTTTCTCTCCCATTAACTCCATCTTTTTAATATATTATACATTCAAATTCAAATCCCTCCTGTGCTTGTCTAAATATGCTCCTTCTAACTGCCCTAATAAGTGAGAAGCTTCACATGAATTATTAGTATCATCTTCACATGTAAGAATTCAATCAATTTGACCATCATGATTTCTCCTTCCTGCCTACCCCCTCAATGCTTCACCTGAATCCAATACTTGAATATAAAACTTTCTGTTCAGTTCTGGTCATTTCATGAGGAAAATTTGAAAGTCTCCAATTTCATTGAAAGCCCATCTTTTTCTTTGAAATAATATATTTGGTTTTGCTGGGCAGTTATCAGTTATAATCCAAGCTCTTTTGCCTTCTGAAATATCATATTCCAAACCATATGAGCCCTTGGAAGCATCTTAATCTTGAGTTATCCTGACTGTAATTCTACAATATGTGAATTGTTTCTTTCTGGAGGCTTGTAATATTTCCTCTTTGACTTGGGAGTTCTGAAATTTGGTTATAATATTCCTGGAAGTTTTCATTTTGGGATCGCTTTCAGGGGGTTATTGATAGTCTTTCAATTTCTGTTTTACCCTTTGCTTCTAGAATATCAGGGTCATTTTCTTGGATAATTTTGTGAAAAATGAGTTTTAAGCTCATTTTTTGGTCATGACTTTCAGGTAGTCCAGTAATTTTTAAATTATCTCTCCTGGATTGCTTTGACCAGGTCAGCTGTTTATTGAATGAGATGTTTCACATTTTCTTCTAATTTTTCATTCTTTTGATTTTGTTTTATTGTTGCTTGATTTCTCACAAAGTCATCAGGTTCCTTTACCTTCACTGTACAGTTGAAGGAATTATTTTCTTCAGATAATTTATGTCTCCTTTTCCATCTGGCCAATTCTGTTTTTTAAGGATTTTATAATGAAGTCTTAAGATAGTTCCTGCAGTGGACAGGTTTCTCTGAGGCCAGTCTCTGCTTATTTCAAGGGGAAAAAAGGAAATTTGAGGCTAGATGTTTGTTTGGAAATGTAATTTCATCACTAGCATTATATGAAGTTATGAATTGTGGGTGTGTAACTATCTTTGTATTAGAGAGAGAGAGAGAGAGAGAGAGAGAGAGAGAGAGAGAGAGAGAGTGTTTATGAGAGAGAGAGATGTACAAAAACACTCAGTATGATAGAAAGGAAATTTGTCCCTTTTTCTCTCTTCTCCTTTTCCATTCATTGTTACAGAGTAACTTTATAGATTAAAAAGATAGATTTATTTCCATTTTCCCATGGGTTTTGTTTGTTTATAAGGGTTGAGACTAGAATTGTGGTTCCATTTGAGAAATGAGAAAAGCCTTTCTACCAATTCAAGTTGTCATCAGTTCTGGCTTAGAAGTTCTCTAGAGGTTAAAATATTTACCTATAATCCTACTTTCAGTGTATACAGATATTTCTGCTTCTAAAGCCATTTCTTTATCCACTTTGCCATTCTGACTCTTGTTTGTGTATGAATGTGTAAATGTATATTATGAACATACATGGATATATTTTACATATAAACATACTTTATATCTTTATACACATGTATAGTATATTTGTTTATATATATTATAGTATAAACATATGCAATAAACATATCCACATGTCTCATACTGTATACATAGATGAACACATATGTGTGTATGTATAATTATTAACATCATTTAACTTCACATGGGGATTTTTATCCCCCTCCAATGAAAATTCTTGGAGGATTCTATCACAGAAATCCCAAAGGAGTTGTGTTGGAGCTATTAATCCCCATATCCTTTCTAGTTTGGGATAGAAATAAGTCTCAATGCAAAGATATACCCCAATCAGATTTCAGCAAAACTGAACATCTTAAGCTGCACATGTAAAAGGAAAATGATTTGGGATGTAAAGGAAGCACAATACTCCTTAGAAAGAGTCTGAGGTGTGAATGCATAAAATTGGACTAGCCTTTAGGGTAGAGCCTGTCTGGAGAGTTTGTCTTTAGAGAGAGTTAGGTGGCACAGTGAATAGAATATTGACCTTGGAGTGAGGGGGACTGAGTTCAAATTTAACCTCAGACATTTGATTATTAATAGCTCTGTGACCTTGGATGAGTCACTTAAACCTGATTTCCTTGAATTCATGGCCATCTCTCGTCATCTTGATTCATATCTGACCATTGGATCTAGATGTCTCTAGAGGAGAAAGTAAAGCTGGTGACTTAGCATGGCACCACTAACTTAAATCCAGTTTATGTGCTTGTCCTGGAATCACCTCCTTGTTGTCATGGTCTCCTTTGAGAATGAAGACTAAATATCATCATCATCATCATCATCATCATCATCATCATCATCATCAGTTTGTCCATAACCATTAATCTACATAAGACATCAGTTGGAATTCTAGAAGAATAATTGGCTCATCACTAACCTGTAAAGGTGAAGGATCAAACTGAAGGGAGATATCTCTGAATTATGGAGAATTATCAAAGGAAGTTAGGATAGGAGATGTCATTTATATGTAGCTCCCATCTCAAACCTGGACATAACAGATTTCAGAACCAAGTAAAAGCCCGAATGGATTCAGACTAAAGATTTTTGGAAATTCTAGCAAATACCTTGTAGAAAAATCACAGCACCCCAATTGAAAAGGAGATTGTAATCCTTCAACTATATAGAGCACAATAACATCTAGAAAAGCTAGAATTTAAATGGGATAATGACTACATTTGAGCTTATGAAGTCAAGTAGATTGGCTTTTCTAGGAAAGATGCCATTCCTTGTGAATAAGGTAAACCTTAAGTGAGAGATCTTGGTCTATTGGATCCAGCACCAAGGCTGGTTAGGAACTAGTTCCTCAACTTTTTGACCCACTTGATTTAGCTTCTGAATAGATTGAAAAATCAGAGTTGGATGCTATGCCCTGGGAATATCCATTTCAGTTGAGCAGTGGAGCATATGGGTGATTCACATGAAAACAATAAGAATTCTCTAGAAAGGAGATCAAGGTCACCTAGTTTCATATTTTTGAATTGTGTGGTATCCTTTCTTCTCTTCCATAAAACATGTATTTCTGAGAGAGGGTAACTCAAGTTTTGGTGGGAAATACTTTGCAATAACACTTCATGCTATGCCAATTGAATAAATATATTTACTAAGAGTAAAGTTTTTTTTACTAAATGTTAATTTTCTTTTAACTTGGTTCATATCAGGATTCCCTTGATCATATCTCTTATTTTTAGCAGGTTTTTTATTGATGTTATCTGATTCTTACATGATTGTTATTTGATTATGTCAAACATTCTTTCCTCAGGGACAGCTAGGTGCTGCAGCAGAGAAAGCACTGGTCCTGGAGTCTGGAGGACCTGAGTTCAACTCTAGTCTCAGACACCTAATAATTACCTAGCTGTGTGACCTTGGGCAAGTCACTTAACCCCATTGCCTTGGAAAAACTAAAAAAAAAAAGAAAAATATTTTTCCTCTGCCCCTCATAGAAAATCATCTCATATAACAAATAATATTTTTAAGAAATGAAAAAACATCAGCTCAACTAATTTATACTTTGGAAAGATCCAAAAATGTGCATAGTGGACCTCCTCTGCCTTCTTTAAAGGGTAAGTTGGAGATCTCTTCAAATCCTTTCATTCAAGTATTATTGATCTTAGTAATTTTTTTACATTTATTTTTATTTTTATTTATTTATTTATTTTTCCTACATAATTATTGTGTATATTTTCCTTACTTCTGCTTATTTTATTTTTCATCAGTTCATAGAAAATTTTCAAACTTATCTGAATTTATCATATACAATATTTTTACAACATATTAATATTGCATTTCATTCATCTATCACAATTTGCTTATCCAATCTTTAATTAATAGGTATCTACTTTGTTACCAATTTTGATTTATCATCAAAAAAATTCTTTGGGATATATGAGGACTTTTTTTTAATCATTGGCTTCCTCAGAGTATGATATCAGTATTTCAAAGGGTATGACACTTTAGCCATTTCATTTGAATAAATTCATAATGGTTTACAAAATGATTTGTGCCATTTCACATTCTGCCTGCAATGCATTCTTTGCCTATTTTTTCATACCCCCTTCAATACTGTTTATTAATTTTTATTTTTTCCCAATGTGCAGGGTTAAAACCTAAGGTTTGTTTTGGTTTGCATTTCTCTTCCTACTATGGACTTGGATCATTTTTTTGAGTGTGAATATATTTTGTACATCACACCCTTATAAGACAAATTTGGTGTAAATTATTTTTCCTTTTTCACCATTTTCCTTCTTATCTGAACTGCAATTATTTCATTTGGGCAGGATTTTTAAACTTTTTAACTTAACTATTTTAATTTTTTAAATTGCATCTTTCTCTTGCTTGGCTAAAACTATATCACCTATTCATAGCTGTAAGAGGTATATGATGTTTCCTCAATTAAAAAAAACTATCATTTTTAATATTAAGTACAT
Source organism: Macrotis lagotis (assembly GCF_037893015.1). Lineage (NCBI taxonomy): Eukaryota > Metazoa > Chordata > Mammalia > Peramelemorphia > Peramelidae > Macrotis > Macrotis lagotis. The sequence continues at coordinate 337,583,820 of NC_133658.1, read as the reverse complement.
TATCCATTAAGAATATATTACTTAAATTTTTTGAAAATATTAGTCTAAATATAATTTCTGCCAGGCTGCATTTTAGTTTTCATAGTAGGTATTGTTTAATGAAATAAGGAATTTTTTCTAATTTTTTTCTAAAGTTTTTCATTCTATCAAACATTAGGTTTTTTGAGTTCTCTTGTTTCTTAATCCCCTTGTCTAGTCTGTTCCATTGATTTATTTCTAATTTCACCAATAGCAGATGATTTTAATGATTTATGCTTTATAATCTAATTTGTTGTCAGAAATTGCTATTCTCTATTCCCCCTATTTTTATCATTCCCCTTTATATTCTAGACCTGTTATTTTTTTAGTAAATTTTGTTATTTTATCAATTTTTATAAAGTGTCACTTTGATAAATATATAAATTAAATTTTTATTTAGCCTTCTTTTTATTATATTGTCATAGCCTAGCTATGAACACTGCTTATTCCTCGAGCAATTGAAATTGTTCTGTGTATGTGTGTGTGTAGTACTTTGTAGATGAATTCATAATGTTCTTTCAGATACTTTGGGATGCTGATTCCCAGATCTTTTATGTATTTTGTAGCTATTTGGAGTGGAAGTTCCCTTTCCATTGTTGCTTCTTGGCTTTTGTTACTATTTTATAGAAATTGTATTGATTTTTGAGATTTTATTTTAAACTCCCAACTTTGCTGAAGCTATTAATTGTCTCAATTAGGACCTTTTCTAATTGTGTTGGAAGGTAGCCAGATGATATTGTTTTCAAGAGCACTGGGTTTAGAATTGGGGAACTTCATCTTCATGAGTTTAAATCTGGTCTCAGACACTTACTGTCTGTGTGACCCACTCATTTGTAAAATGAGCTGGAGAAAGAAATGGCAAATCACTTCACTCTTTTTGCCAAAATGCCAACTCATGAAGAGTTGGACATAACTAAATTGATTCTTTAAGATTTTCCAAGTAAATCATCTTATTGCCCCAAACAGGGTTAGTTTTATTTACTTTTGCAAATCTATCTTTACACTTTTAATTCCTTTCTGGGTTTTTTTTTTTTGTTGCTGTTGCTAGTCTTTCCAGAATTAAATTAAACCATTGTGAGTAGGGTGAACATCCTTGATTTATAGTCCCTTATTTATTGCAAATGGTTCTATTGCAGATACTACTATTTATGATATTTGAAAGGTCCCTCTATATCTATATTTTGAAGGGATTTTTAAAATCATAAAGCACTGTTGTACTTTACCAAATATTTTCTGCATCTATTTGAGATGATCATGTAGTTTTGGATGTATTGTTTTTATTTGATTATTTATATTGATTGTTTTCTTAATATTGAACCAACTTTGCCTCCCTGCCATAAATTCCCTTTCACTGTCATAAATAATATCATGGGTAAATTTCTGTGGTCTATTTAATAGTATTGTGTTTTAAATTTTTGAGTCAATGTACATTAATAATATTGACCTGGGGGTGAAGCCAAGATGGCAACAAAAAGGGATGGAGTCTTAGGAGCTCTCTGATAAAATTCATCAGCTAAGGACTCTAACTAAACTTTCGAGAGACAGAACACACAAAGGGACACAGTGAGGCAGTTCTCCTACTCAGGGTAACCTGGAAAAGAGCAGAAAGGCTCTGCTCCCTGGGGTCAGAGGGGCGGGCAGCTGGTGGGGTGGCCTGCCAGAGCAAAAGAACTTCAGCATCCTGGAGGCAGCCCCAGGGCCCTGGGAGTCTCAGCTCACAGCAACGGGGGAGTCTCCTGAGTTGCACCCCAGGGAGCACTGGGCACAAAGTGGGGGAACAGCGGGGGACCTCTGCCAGAGCGAGCACATGGAGCCCAGCTCTCAGGGCACACAGCAGGCAGCTTGGTCTTTCCCCAGCCCTGATCCAGGAAAGAGAAGCAAGTAGAGCAGGTAAGCAGGAGCCCCCAGGGCATGAGCTCATTGAGCTGAGGGAGGGGAGTGAAGAGAGACTGTGAGCTGGGTCCTCTGCCCCTGGAACAGGACTCTGGGGCTCTGACCACATTCAGATCCTGATTGAAGTCTAGGCCCCCCATAGAACAGCAGGCCCCCCCCCCCCCCACCTCAGCCCCGTGGCAGAGGGAGGTGCTTATGGTCATTCACAGAACAGGAGGGAGGACAGAGCCTCACACAATGAGACCCTTGTGGGAGTGTCCCAAAAGCTCAGGAAGCACCCCCAAACGAAGCCCAGGCTGGGAAAATGAGCAAGCAGAGAAACAAAAGGAAGACTATTGAAAAATATTTTGCAAATGAGCCCAAGAAGGATCAAAATACTCAGTCTGAAGATGAGGAAGCACAAGCTCCTGCATCTCAAGGCTCCAAGAAAAACAGAAATTGGGCTCAGGCTATGACAGAGCTCAAAAAAGACTTTGAAAATCAAATGAGGGAGTTGGAAGAAAAACTGGGAAAAGAACGGAGAGAGATGCAGGAAAAACATTAAAATGAAGTCAACAGCTTATTCAAGGCAATCCAAAAAATGCTGAAGAAAATAGCATGCTAAAAACCAGTTTAGGTCAAATGGATAAAACAGTTCAAAAAGTTATTGAGGAGAAGAATGCTTTAAAAAGCAAAATTGGCCAGATGGAAAAAGATATAAGAAAACTCTCTGAGGAGAACAAATCCTTCAGACAAAGAATAGAATTCAGGGAGATTGATGAATTTACCAGAAATCAGGAATCAATACTTCAAAACAAAAAAAAAAGAAAAATTAGAAGAAAATGTGAAATATCTCATTGAAAAAAAACAACTGATATGGAAAACAGACTTAGGAAAGATAATTTAAAAATTATTGGAATACCTGAAAGTCATGATCAGGAAAAGAGCCTTGACATTAAAGAATTACTACAGGAAAATTACCCTGATATTCTAGAAGCAGAGGGCAAAATAGAAATGGAGAGAATCCACCGATCCCCCGAGAAAGAGATCCCAAAAAACCAACCCCTAGGAATATTATAGCCAAGTTCCAGAACTCCCAAGTCAAAGAGAAAATATTACAAGCAGCCAGAAGGACACAGTTCAAATATCGTGGAGCTGCAGTCAGGATCACACAGGACTTAGCAGCAACTACATTGGAAGCTTGTAGGGCTTGGAATACAATATACCGGAAGGCAAAAGAGCTTAGAATGTAGCCAAGAATGAACTACCCATCATGGCTGAATGTCCTCTTCCAGGGAAAAAGATGGACTTTCAATGAACCAGGTGAATTTCAAATGTTCCTTTTGGAATGGCCACAGCTGAACAGTAGGTTCGATCTTCAGATACAGGACTCAGGTGAAGCAACGACATTGGAGGAGAGGGGGGAAATATGAGGGACTTAATGAGGATGAACTGCATGTATTCCTGCATAGAAAAATGACACTGATAATACTCATATGAACCTTCTCAGTTAATAGAGCAGGTAGAGAGAGCTTTTATAGTTGAAGCACAGGAGAAAGCTGGTGTAAAAATGGAGTCAATAGAAAAAAAGGGAAATGGAATGGGAGAAAGAAAAAGGAGAGGGGGAATAGTCCAAGATATTTCACATAAGATTTTTTTTTATTACAATGAGCTGTTGCAATGATATGGAAGGGGGGAGGCAAGGGGGAATGAGGGAACCTTTGCTCTCATCAGAGATGGCTAGGAAAGGAAACAGCATATATACTCAATGGGGTATAGACATCTGGAGTAAGAAGTAGTGGGGAGCAGGGGGAAGGGGTGGGGATGTGAATAAAGGAGGAGTGGATGGACCATGAGGGGAGAGTGGCCAGATATAACACATTTTCTTTCTTGCTTCTTGCAAGGGGCTGGGATTGGAAGGCCTGCCCAGGACCACAGGGCCGGGTGGATTCTGGGCCTAAGGGGTGGTATGGAGGCTCAGGGCTTCTTGGCCACAGGACCAGGGATCTGTCTGCTGTGCCACTCAGCGACCCTACAGCAGAGTCAGAGTGAAAGGAGAGAGAAAATAGAGTATATGGTAGTGGAGAAATAAAGGAGGGAGTTGCAATCAGCAATGGCAAAGGTGGAAAAATATGGAAATAACTTTTGTGATGGACTTATCATAAAGAATGAGATCTATCCATGACAGAGTTGTTGGTGTTGGAACAAAGACTGAAGCACATTTTTTGTTATTATTATTTGGGGGGAGGGTGCAGGGCAAGTGGGGCTGGATGGCCTGCCTGGGGCCACATAGCGGGGTGATCTTTGGGTGTCTGGACCCAGGTGCTCCTGGCTCAAGGGCCAATGCTCTGTCTGCCACCCAGCCATCCTTACTATTATTACTATTTTATTTTATTTTGGGTCTTTTTTTTTTTTTTTTTTTTTTTTTTTTTTTTTTTTTTTGGTTTTTGCAGGGCAGTGGGGATCGGGTAGCTTGCATGTCACAGGGCTGGGTGATTGTTGGGTTTACGAGGCTAGATATGGACTCAGGTGCTTGTGGCTCCAGGGCTGGTGCTTCGTCCATTGCGCCACCTGGCCATACCTACAATTATTACTATTATCTTTTTTTCATTTTAATATTTTTCTCTCCCCTTTACTTTTTTCACCCAAGCAAGTCTATCTATATTCATGGGGGAGGAGGGTTATTTTGTTTACTTGTAAACAAGAATATTTTATTAATGTAAAAAAACATTTGTACAAAATGAGAATAAAAAATAAATTAAAAAATAATATTGATCTGGAGTCAATATTGTATATTGTATATTTCATTTTCTCTGGTTGAGGTATGATGACTTCATTTGTCTCGCAAAAGGATTTTGATAAAATATTTTCCTCCAACTTTTGAGAAAAATTTGTAAAATGTGATTACTAATTAGTCTTTTAAAATTTGAAAGAATTCTTCTGTGAATCCATCAGGGTCAGGAGTTCCCATCCCCACACCTCATTCTCAGCACTTGTGGGAAACTCCTTTATAGCAAAATGAATTTCCTTTGATGACAGTAGATTAAAAAAGATCTTGATTTGCTTTTATCCTAATAATTTGTGTATTATATTCTATTTCTATTGTGCTTTCAGTTTTGTTAGCATATAATTGTGCATCATATATTCTAATTATTCTTTTAATTTCTTCTGGTTTGCTTTGATTTAGCCTTCCTCTTTTGCTATTTTATTGATTTTAATTTTTTTGCTTTTCTCCTAGGGTTTTCTTTTTATTAAGTCTTTCCCTAAAGTAAGTTTTTGGGATTATAATTTCTCTGGTTTTAGTCTATTTAAATTTATCTATTTCTTCTCCAAATTTTAATCTATAAATCATTTTGTGATTATATTATATTTGTTTACTTTTTGGTTTTCTAATTTTTTAAAAAAACATTCAGTTCATTAATCTCTCTTCTTCTATTTTGTTAATATACGTTTATAAGGATATGATTTCCCACAAGAAGACTGCATAAGCTACATTCCTCAAAATTTTGGTATGTTGTTTCATCATCATCATCATTTTATTTTATATAATATTAATTTGTTTCCTATAAGTTTTTTTTTGCACTTATTATTTAGGATTCCATTGTTCAGTCTCATTTTGAGTGTGTAACTTTTGTTTGTGATCACTGATTTAATTACCATTTTTATTATGATCTTTAAAGGAAGTATTATTTTTACCTTCTGTACATTCATTTGAAATATTTTGTGCCCCAATACACAATAATTTTTTCTTTTCTTGACTTCACTTTATGCACGGCAAGTATTTTTTTTTGCCAAACACTGAATTTTATTTACTATATGTCTTTGTTTTTCAAAATCCAATTTCTCTTTTTCATTTTATTGCTTTGTTTAATTCAGTAACATGCAATTATAAAAGATAGCTTTATATATTCCCCAATTTATTTGTTTTTTTTTACATTCTCATTGTTTTCCTCTTTGTCATAAAGAGAATATATCTTCATTCAATTACATTATTTTAATCCTTCTCTAATCCTGTTTCCAATGGTTTTTTCCCCCGCCCTTGACATCTTCCTTTTATCTATTAACTGTTTTTCTTTAGGGTTTTGCTTATTAGTTCTATTTTCTCTCAGTTTTTTTATCTAGTTATATATTTCTCCCCCATGTATGCTTTTACTTTCAGTGAGATGGAATGCCTTTCTTTCCCCATCAACTCTTCATTAGTTTTATTTTCCATTTTTTAGTCGTTTTTTTTTTTTTTTTTTTTTGACAAGGCAATGAAGCTAAGTGACTTGCCCAGGACCAAACAGCTAGATAATTATTAAGTTGAGGCCAGATTTGAATTCAGGTACTCCTGACTCCAGAGATGGTGCTCTATCCACTGCACCACCTAGCTGCCCCCCCTCCTTTTTTTGCCCTTTAAACAATATTTTTATACTTTCTGAAAAAAGTTTGTGAGTTCCTAATTCTGTTTTCTCCCTCTAACGTCTTTCCCACACACTGACAATATGATATCAATTGTACAAGGGCAATTATGTGAACTATATTTCCATATTTAGCTATATTGCAAAAGAAAGAAAGAAACAGGAAAGAGAGGGTGAGAAGTGAGAAAATTATGCCTCACTTTGTACTCTGTCTGTTGAAAGATAGCAATTTTTTTCTAGCATCAGTCCTTTGGTATTGTCTTGGATAATTGTATTATTGATCAGAGTAACTGTCTTTCACAGTTAACCATTATTACAATATTGCCATTATTGTATAAAGTGATCTCCATGTTCTGCTCATTTCAATTTGCAACAGTTTAAATAGGTCTTCTACTGTTTTTCCCTCTTGTTAAATATTCTAGTATGTTAGTATTCCATAAACTCATATATTATAACTTGTTTTTCCATTTCTCAGCAGATGTGCATTCCCTCAATTTCCAATTATTTGTCACCACAGAAAAAGAACTGCTATAAGATATTTTTGGATCAAAGAGTATGTGCAGGTTTTTTGGGGAAATAGTTCCAAATTATTCCCTGTGGTGGTTGAACCTGTTCAGAACTTTCTGAGCAATTCATAAGTGAAAACTACCTATTCAAATTGATTATTTATCAATTGGGACATTTAATAAATTTGATTTGATTTCCTCTATATTTAAGAAATGAAATTTTATCAGAAAAACTTGTAAAATTTTTTGATATTACTTCATGAACTTTGATTTCTCTGATTATATTTTTAATTAGCTCTTTTTATTTTGCTTTATATGCTACTTTGTGTTCTTTTACTTCAACTAAAGAAGCAAAAGTAATATAAACTTTGCTTTTTGAAATTTGTTTCAAGTTTGTGTCTTGTAAACAACTTATTGTTGGATTGCAGTTTCAAATTCTGTCTGCTCACTGCTTCCTTTTCAAGGATAAGTTCATCCCATTCACATTCACAGTTACAATTAAAAACTCTTTTCATCTGTTTATTCTTCCCTCTTTCTAACCTTGTCTTCCTTAAAATTCTATTTTGCTTTTAACCACTATCTCCCTCTTTTTCCCTCTCTTTTACTATTCTCCCCACTTTCCCTTATCCCCTTCCCCTCCTATTTACATTTTTTGTTCAAATAAATTTCTTTATGCAACTATATACATTCTTCCCATTTTGAACCAATTCCAAAGAGAATTGGCTTCAAGCATTGCCCACCACCCTGCACAATTTCCTTTCTGTTGTAAAATTATGTCTTATGTGCCTCCAGCTTTACTGAAATCATTGCAACATAATCAACTTACACTCATGTCCTCTGTTTAAGCAAACTCCTAAATGTCTACATAATAATAACATTCCTGTGTACCATGCATGACCTTCCCATATTAGAATATGAATAGTTAAAAGCTATTGAGATTCTCATGATTTCTCTATAATATTTACTTTTTTTAATGTTTCTCTTCAGTCTTCTGTTTATTAGGTAATTTTCTATTCAGTCTTTGTCTTTTTATTCGAAATGCTCAAATGTTCTCTATTTCATTAAATATCCTTTTTTGTCTCCTGAAGGATTATATAGTGTTTTTTTTTTTTTTGCGTGGGTTATTATTTGTTGCAATCCTAGCATTTTTTCTTTCTCAAATATTATATAGCAAGCCTTCTACAATTTTTACATGAAAATCTTGTGCAAACTTTGGTTGCTGCATCAGTTCTATCCTCTAAGCTCTGCCTTTTCTTCATGAGTTTTTAAATTTAATTGTACCCCTTTACAAAAAGTCTTTCATTCCTATGTCGTTACCCATTCTCTCCTTCTGACTCTGCTAATCCATCATTCATCTTCCCTGCATTTATTTGGTATCTCTTCTCTTTATTTCTCATATATTCAAAGCTTCCAAAGGATCTTTTTTAGGTGCTCTGACACAGTCAGTTTCTGTCATTGTCTTATAGGGCTTGGTACATGAATTCCCTCTTTCCATTGTTTCTCATTCATAGAATAATACAAGAGAGAATTCTGACCTAGGGTAACACCTTTCCTGGACCAAGTTTATGATGATTTCAGCATACTATTGATCTATTTCCTCTCCTAATTGTCTTTTTTCCCCTCTTCATTCACCAGATATTGTTTATCTCTAGGGGTTTTTAACTCTCCTCAACCACAAATAAGCTGAATAACCTTTTCAATCACCAAATCCCCAGATTACACTGAATGTGAGGTCCCTTCTTCCCTTTCACAGATTATATCTGTTTGCTCATAGCATTCTTCAATCATCAAACTAGGGCCTCCTTTCTTCCTCCTCCCACCCCCCCTGCCAACCTCACCTAGGCCTTCATATGTTCTAATCTTTGTGAGATCACAGATGTCATTTTGCTCTGACAATTACTCTTTGTTATAACCTGAACACATCTTGCCACATACTCCTTTACATTCCCCTTATCATTTTATACTACTCTGCCTTTTAAGTGCTCTCCAATGTTACATGTAGCCCCCCAAACCCCAAAACACTGAGTTACCTCTAAACAGGGTATTCTCAGGTTCTGTTCTTAATGTCACCAATTTACCTCTTCACTGTTAACCCCAGCTAGATTTTGACCCTTATCTTATTCTCCATGTGTACATTTAGAAAGAAATCTCTTACTGCATTATGTGGTCATTCTGTTACCATCCTTGCCTTCTGTCTTTCTTCATGTCCTTTTTTCTTCACTTCTTTGAGATGTTCAAGAAACAAATATTCACTTTTGGCTTTCTTTACAAAAAATGTTTCAAAGCTTTCTTGATTATTGAATAGCCATCTTTTTTTCCTTCATGTGTGCTTAAGCTCAAATTTGTAGGGTATGTCACCCTGGTCTGCATCCTGAGCTTCATTCCCCGTTGTAATACTCTGTATCATTCCCTGCTATAGTTCATAGTGAATAGTTTTTATATTATTTGAATACTGTTTCCATTATATTTGTACGTTTTTTTTTCTGATCACTTGTAGATGTTAGTGTTTCTGAAATGAAGTGTTAAATGTAAGCATATGTCTTGGAGTTTTCAATTTATAATTTTTTAAAAATTTATTTTGAGAGGTTCTGTGAATTCTTTCAAGTGCTATTTCATTTGCTATGTTTAGATGTTCTAAGCACTTCTGATATTTCCTTCATTATTGTCTTTAGGTTTTTTCCCTATCTAGTTCTTCTGCTAGACTTATGATCCTTAGATTGTCTCTATGCATCCTATCTGAGATCAGTGAGGATATTTTTTTTTATTTTAACAGGGTTTTTGTTTGTTTTGCTTTTCTTCTAGATTGTCCTTCACTTCCACATATTTTCATTGCCAATCTATTGTTTTCCTTTGCTTCTCAGATGAGGCATTGTTTTTTCTATTTTGCTCATTCATTTGGCTGTAAAAGCCTTAAATTCTACCCTTATAAGTCTCATTCCACTTTTAAAACTTCTCAGGGATAGATGTTATTGTTCTATAATCTTTTCAAATTTCACAAGATTCTTTTTCATCAACTTTGTGTTGTTTCCCTTTGTTTTGCAATATTTATTAATAAATAGTCAAACGTATTTACTAGATATGGAAGTCATATTTCTTCCTATAGTTAACATTTTTAATTAACCTTTTGTATTTAAGGTCTCTCTCTATATATGTATATACATGTCAACCTCCCATGTTGTCCCATTGTAATAACTCAAAAATGGGGTCCATGGATATTTGGTTTTGGAAAAGTATCCATAGATGCATCAGAATGGGATGGGGGATAAGAGTTGACATGATATCAGTTCTAGATGTGGGCTAAGAGATTGAAAGAAGAAAATTGGCTCAGGATCTAGCAAAACCTAGATGTCTCAGTTCTACCTTACAAGATTTTATAGATTACAGTAGCTTCTGAAAATGGTTTTCACCCCACCTAAATGTCAGATATTCACATTTCAATTTCACATCCACCAGGAGTCTGGCTTTGAAAGGTTTCTAGAGGTGCTATGATTGATTAAAGAAAGCGACCCCAATCTAGCTCCTTTCTATAGTATACTACCCCTTTCCTTCCCTGCTTAATATAGTAGGGAATTAGAGGGAGATAATCTCAGGTGTGAAAGGAGCAGTATATTTCTGCCAAGAACTCTATATGTCAAGTTTGATTTTAATTTCAGATAATGTCTAAAGTAGATTGGAGTTCTGTCATCCCTGTCAAGATCAAGCTTAGGCTTTGTTCACCCACTACTAACCTGGGCTTAGATCACAGCTAAGCTAAAAAGGGGCTCATCTGAATTCCACTTAAACCCTATTTTCACATCATTTTCCATACATATAGATTTCTTAACATATACTAGAGTACTACTGCCATATTCACCATAACATAGTAGATACCTAAGATTTTCAAAGTTTATGTCAATGGAATGTGAACTCTTGTAGATCCTACAAAACTAGAAAAGCTTGGAATATTAGATTTAATGGTTGACTTCTATCTGTTGACCAAGAACAAATCCACTTATGTTTATAGTGATATATCAGCAGGTTATCCATAGAATGGTGAATGTCTTAGTCACATAATTTCAGCTCCGTTGTGGAGATACTTTGAAATCTTGTAAAACACTCTTAGAGCCTCAACATTCTTTATTGTCAAATAAAACGATTCAGTGACTAGATGATTGGTGAAATCATGTCCAATTGAAATATTACAGTTTTTCTGGATCTCAGATGTTCCTTTTATTTCTTTATCCCATTTCCTCATTGAAATGTTCCTCTGACTTTAGCAGTGATAATAAATTTGAAGTAACACTTTTGAAAATGAGAGAAATAAGGATAGACAACAACTTAAATAGAATCATAGATTTGAAACTAGAAGAAATCTTGGAAGTCAATTTGCCCAGTACCCTCATTTTACATACTCAGAAGTATAGGTCCAGAAGAGGGAAAGGTGACTTTGTCTATGACACAATGTGACACAACAAGTGACAGACTCAGGATTTATACTTAAATCCTATTGCTCCAAAGCCAGATCTCTTTCTATTCTATCACCTGACCTCCTCTAGGAGGTATGATCAATATAAATCAATGTCATGACAGTGGACAAACAATAAGCATTTATTACATGTCAAGGTTGTTCTGGTCATGGTAATAAGCATTTGGGTTACAAAGACAAAGTTGAGATAATCTTTTTCCTTTCACATATTCTAATATGTGAAACACTACATATATGCACACACATGTGTTTTAATGTGAATTCAAGGTAGTTTTGAAATAGAAAAAACTAATATGATCTTAAATTGGATTTTATTAGAGAAATGATGACCATCCTTCTATAATCAGCCCTGGCATTTACAATGTTTCCTTCAAATTCTGAGTGCTACATTTTAGAAAGACAAATTTGGAAGCATTTTCAGTGGAAAGTTAAAAAAAAGATTAAGGGGTCTGAAAACTGTATCTAATGAGAGTCATTTAAAGAAAATAATGTTATTTAACCTGGAAAAGTGAAGATTTGTGGAGATACTACACCTATTTTCATGGATTTGAAGGCTTATTGCAGGATGATGGATTTTATCTTTTGTGCTTAACCTCAGAGGATAGATTAAAAACAAGAAGCAAAAAATGCACAAAAGGAAAATTCAACTTTAGGGAGAAAATATTTCTAACAACTTGTTCTGCCAAAGTGGAATGGACCATCATGGAAGATGATGGAATAGACCCCATTACTGCAAGTCTTCAAGTAGGTACTATTTGACCACTTGTTAGAGATGTTGTTGAGATGATTCTAGTTTTAGAAGGTGTTGGACTAGATGTCAGATTTCTTTCACCTCTCAGATTCTAATTCTTTGACTCTAGTCAAAAGCAGATTATGGCTTTTAATTTTCCTCTCCTGCTCAGCTGCTAAATCATGTTTTTCTGATCCTCATTGCCAACTCTCAGTTTATCTAGCTATTTTTAACAAATAGAAAGAAGATAAATTTTATTAAAAACATTTTTGATCTTTAATCACAGTCAAAGATAATTCAGAATGATCTTCATTATTGTTGGGCTTTATTGCTCAGCTTCTGTTGACCTGGGCTTCAGATAAACATTCTTCTGGTATTATTACAATGCAAGCACCACTATGAAGTGAGGGGGTAATTTAAAAAATATATATATATATATATGTTTTTTCTTTTCTCAAAAATATCATCCCATAGAATCAGTGTTATCGAACTTTTCATTACTTCTGCGTTATAAGAAATAAATATACAATTGACCTTTTAATTAGTTTTCCATATCTACAATACTGAGAAGCAAGAAAAACTCAGATCCTGAGATTATTAGGCGAAAATGTTATAAACCAATGAAATGTCCTGTGAGGTTGAAGTAAAAATATAAATGAGGTTAGAAGGAACGTGCATACATAGCTAAAGGTCAATCTATCGCAACCTCTTATATGCAACTTTAGTTTTGGGTAAGTGTTTTTTCTTGTTGTTCTTGTTTGTTTTTATTTTGTTTGGGGGGGGTTAGTGAAGAAAATAAATTTTTATTTCATTTTCTTTCAGGAGACATTTGCCTTGCTGCATACCAAGAAGATGATGTTAAAAGATGCACAGATCCAAAGCCTGTTAGAGCTAGGCAAGATCTTAACATCCATAATATCAGTGATGGAAGGTATTTTTAAGTACACAAAAAAGTTGAAGGAATTAGAGATTTTTGAGATTATCTTGTCTGACTCCTTCGTTACATAGACTAGAACAATGAAGGTAAGAAGAATCCAGTGACTTCCTTAAGATTAGTGTCAAAGCCAAGGCTCTAACTGAGAGTGTTCCTGTATGTTTAACAGCTGACTCTCCAAAGGGACATGACACACTTTTATGTTTAATCTGAATTAATAAAACAAACCCTAATTTACAGCCCTTCACTGATTTCTGAAGTATAAATGCTTACAATGAAAATTTAACAATCAAGTTAGGTTTGAGTTGGCTCCAGTACAGCCATTACTGTAACCCAAATGTACTGGTTTCCAGTCTATGAAATCTTTTTTTTCCCCTTCTAGTATCTGTTATAGATAAGTTTTTTTCCTCATATTGTCTATGCTACAGTACCAAATGTTGTATGCAAACACAGCTGGATTAGCTCATGTAGAATTGAATCTTGGACTGGAAAGCCAAAAAGACCTTTATACCTGCTGCTATTGTGGCACCACTGAGATACAGAAACATAATACAGAGTTATTTGCCAACCAAAACATTGCTGGGAAAATGGTTGCCCTGGGAATAGAAAAAAATTATCTGTAGGTGGGGAGGAGAGGAGAACTCCATTGCAAGCAAGAGTATCTAAATCTAGACCCTTATTACTACTAGCTCATGTCGATGTTCTAACAGTGATACACAAAGGAGTGTTTGAAAATGTTCCCATTGATCGGAAGTGAATAATTATTACCCTCCCTCTATTATGAAATCATTATCAGAAAGTGATGGTGGAAAAGATAACCAAGATTAATATACACTTTTCATTATTTTAATGCAACCTATTGATTTTAAAGTAGTGTAGGGTATGACAGTTTATTACAATAAGACAATAAAATAGATGATGTGAAATAATTGAGAATGATCTCTTCACTTTCTATTGTGGTTGCGGCACATTATGTGCTGTGCATGTGGAGACATTTATGGCAAACTCTATCCAGCAATGGCAGCTTAAGCACTCTATAAATGAGCACTTTGGAAGCAGAGTATTATAAAATAATAGGCAATAAAGCTGGTAAATGTGGTCTTAATTTGATTCCATTATGTCTTAGAATGACAAAGAAGGAGGGGGGTCCTGACATCAAAGCAACTTAATGTTGGGTTGAATACATCTGTGCCACGCATGATGTAATGGGAGAACATAAGATGATCTAGATAATTTAGTCCCTCATCTGATAGAAAAGTCCAATGGTGTTCTAAGTTGCAGAAATAAGAATCTGTGGTAGGCTATTCCTTATACATGGAGGTATATACTGTTTCTGACAACTTTGTTATCATCATTACTGATTTGTTCTTTAGCTTCATGAATCCTTGGAACTTTTCTATAATAAACACTACTTCCAGAATTCACCCCCAGTGATATTGGTTTTATTAACTTTTGATGCTTAATTTTCAAGTTTGCAAGAATCATACCTAATCCAAACTAGTTCTAGAACACAGATAACATTCTTAGTAGGAAGGATATTCTAATGGGTAGTAAACTCTGTTCTTTTTTTTAAAGATTTTTTTTATTTTGAGTTTTATAATTTTTCCCCTAATCTTACTTCCCTCCTCCCACCCTACCCAGAAGGCAATTTTCCAGTCTTTGTAAACTCTATTCTTAATTCTTGTACTTAAAAGTAATAGATTATCTCCACAAAAAAAAAAAATTCCTCTGCTGTCATAGCCTTCTTTCTTTTCTTTTCTTTTCTTTTCTTCTTAACTATTCTCATCAGTCCCACTCCTCCCATATTCCCCTCTACTTGGCCTTTCTTTTCAGTTGTGCCCTTCTTAACCTCTTTGTTTCATGTTCTTTTTTTCTCCTTTTTGCCCTGAATTCTAGCTTTCCCAGAAAGTTTCATCTCTGGCAACCCAGAAATACAGGGTTAAATAGAAATGTAGAAATGCTTTTTGTTCTTCAATATTACCTTTTGACCTTCCCCTTACCAATCCAATCCAATTCAATTACCTAACTTCTTTATATTTTGTGCCACAAAATGCTACCTATTCATCTTGTGCCTGATCACTAGTTCCCTATCTTATTCTCCCTTCTTAAAAAGTTCAATATTGGGCTGTCTTTCTTATCACCCCAACATTTGCCATCAAATTTTGGAAGTTGAAAACCACTTAAACATGCTTGCTTCCCAGTTCACGAAATGCCTTTGTTCTTTCTGCTTCTTTATTGTATCCCAATTGTACATAGGGAAGGCCATATTATTATATGATCACTTTTATTTAGTTTAAAATATTTTCTTTTATTTTGTCTTGTTTCTTAATTTGGATAGTATTTTTTTTTCTCATTACATAAAAAGTTTTCAACATTTTTATAAGATTTTGCATTGTAAATATTTTTCTGTCTCTCTTATTTCCTTTCTCCATAAGACAGCAAGAAATTTGATATAGGTATATGTGTACAATTATGGTAAACATATTTCCATATTGGTCGTGTTTTGAAAGAAAAATCAGAAAAAAGGGGAAAAAACAAACAAAAAAGTGAAAATTTGCATTCAGTCTCCATAATTATTTCTCTGAATACGGTTAATAGTTTCCATTTTGAGACTTTCTGAATTGTTTTGGCTTATTGTACTGTTGATGAGAACCAAGTCTATCATAGCTAATCACAGCACAATGTTACTTTTCCTCTCTATATTGTTCTTCTAGTTCTCTGCTACATCATTAGCAGCAATTTAGGTAAGTGTTTCCAGGTTTTTCTGAAATCCACTTGTTCATTATATCTTATAGCACAATACTATCCAATATTATTCATATACCACTACTTGTTCAGTCATTCCCCAATTGTTGGGGATCCCTTCAATTCCCAACTCTTTGTCACCACAAAAATAACTGCTATTAATATTTCTGTACATGTGGGTCCTTTTTCCTTTTTATAATCTTTCTGGGATGCTTGTAGTGATTTTGTTGGATCAAAAGGTATGTGCAAATTTATAACCTTTTGGCCATGGTTATAAATTGTTCTCCAGAATGGTGGAATCAGTTCACAACTCCAACAGCAAGACATTGTGTTCCAATTTCCCTACATACTCTCTAACATTTTTCATTGTACTTTTCTGTCATATTAGAAATCTGCCAAAAGAAATGTAAATTTGAATTTTGGACATGTGCAAGATGTGTTGGTGTTTACTAGGGCCAAATCACTCTGATTTTCATCAATTGGTCAACAATAGGTTTCAGGTCAAGTCCCAATTTATCATTGTTTGAGTCAAGATTGTTTTAGATTAATGTGAATAGAAACTATTTCTATTATGACCAAAAACTCTGATTTTTTTTTTGACCAGGTAAAAGAGGCCAATGCTTACTTAATTTCTTTCTTATATCCCTAATATGTTTGGACTAAGTAAATGAGACAAAACTTGATTTCTTTCTTACATAGATTAATCCCTGAATGGACACTGCCAATCAAACTGAGGCCTTTTAAAAAGCTTAGTTTGAAAGGGCTAAAATCTCTCACTGCATCCAGGGCTATCTCCAGTTATCCTGATCCATATCTGGCCACTGGACCCAGTGGTTCTCAAAGAAAAAAGTGAGACTGGTGGCTTTGTACAACCCTCCCTCACTTAAATCCCCCCAAATTTACATGCCATGACATCATATCCTGATGTCATGGTCCTCTTTGAGAATGGAAGATAAGCACAAACAACAAAACCAATCTTAAAGATGTGAAGTGACATCTCAGAGTTGTTTTAGATTTCATTTCTGAAATCAATATTGATTTAGAGCATTTTTAATATGACTATACAAAGTTTTAATTACTCAATTTGAGAAGTGACTGTTCATATCCTTTTGCAATTGATCAATTGCGAAAATAACTTGCATTCTCATAGATTTGATTCAGTTCTCTCTATATATTTTAGAAATGAGATCTTTTTCCTTTGCTAAATTTTCCTTTTTAAAAAATAATTTATTTATTTATGAATTTTACAATTTTTCCCCTGATCTCACTTTCCTCCCCCAAACCCCCCACAGAAGGTAATTAGTTTGTCTTCACTTTGTTTTGATACATTGATATAAGTTGAATGTGTTGAGAGAGAAATCATATACTAAAGGGAAATATATATATATATATATATATATTATATATATGAAATAACAAAATTACATAATAAGACATAAATTAAAGGTAATAATCTTTGGTCTTGGTGCAAACTGCAAAATTCTTCTCTGGATATAGATGGCATTCTCCATCACAGATACTCCATAATTGTCCTTGATTGTTGCACTGATGGAATTAGAAAATCCATTAAGATAGATCATCAACCCCATATTGCTGTTCTAGTGTTCAATGTACTTCTGGTTCTGCTCATCTTGCTCAGCATCTCTTCATGCAAATCCTTCCAGGCTTCTCTGAATGCCTATCCCTACTGGTTTCTAATAGGATAGTGTTCCATAATGTACATACACCAGTTTGTTCAGCCATTCCCCAATTGATGAACATTCACTCAGTTTCCAATTATTTGCCAACAAAAACAGAGCTGCTAGGAATATTTTTGTACAAGTGATGTTCTTATTCTTTTTCATGATCTCTTCAGGATATAGACTCATTAGTGGTATTGTTGGCACAAAAGGTATTCATATTTTTTATTGCGCTTTGGGTGTAATTCCAAATTGCTCTCTAGTAAGGTTAAATAAGTTCATAGATCCACCAACAATGTATTAGTGTTCCAGATTTCCCACATACCTTCCAACATTGAATATTTTCCTTTCTGGTCAAATTGGCCAGTCTGAGAGGTTTAATTTGCATTTCATTAATAAGTAATTAGAGCAATTTTTCATATGACTATGGATCACTTTGATTTCCTCATCTGTAAATTGCCTCTGCATATCCTTTGACCATTTGTCAATTCGGGAATGGCTTGCTTTATTTTTTTTATAAATTTGATTCAGTTCTCTATTTATTTTAGAAATGAGTGTTTTGTCTGAAATACTACTTGCAGGGTGGCTAGGTGGCACAGTGCATAGAACACCAGCTCTGGAGTCAGGAGTACCTGAGTTCAAATCCGGCCTCAGACAGTTAATAATGGCCTAGCTGTTTGGCCTTGGGCAAATCACTTAACTCCATTTGCCTTGCAAAAACCTAAAAAAAAAATACTAGTTGCAAAAATTGTTTCCCAGTTTACCACATTTCTTTTGATCTTGGTTACAGTGGGTTCGTATGTGCAAAAGGTTTTTAATTTAATGTAATTGAAATTATCTAGTTTTTTTTAAATGATCTTATTTCTCTTCCTTGGTCATAAATTGCTTCCCTTTCCATTGATCTGACAAGTAAACAATTCCTTGATGTCCTGTATTGCCTGTAATATTATCTTTTATGTCTAAATCCTGTATCCATTTTGATCTTATCTTGGTAAAGGGTGTGAGATATTGATCTAATTCAAGTTTCTTTGATACTAACGTCAAATTTTCCCAACAGGTTTTTTTTTATTTTTTAAAAAATGTTTATTTATTTGTTTGTTTGTTTTTTGCAAGGCAAATGGCGTTAAGTGACTTGCCCAAGGCCACACAGCTAGGCCATTATTAAGTGTCTGAGGCTGGATTTGAACTCAGGTACTCCTGACTCCAGGGCTGCTGCTCTATCCACTATGTCACCTAGCTGCCCCCCAACAGTTTTTTTAAAAGAGAGTTTTTATCCCCAAAGTTGGACTTCCTGGGTTCATCAAGCAGAAGATTACCATAGTCATTTCTGACAGTTGTACCTACTCTATTCCACTGATCTATCACTCTAATTTCTAACCAAGTTCAGAAAGTTTTGATGACTCCCAAGTATTTTATTTTGTGTGAAATTACTTTGAATGGAATTTCTCTCTAGCTTTTTCTGCCGCATCTTGTTAGTCAAATATCGAAATACTGAAGATTTCTGTGACTTTGCTAAAGGTGCTAATTGTTTCTTGTACTTTTTTAGAAGATTTTTTTTTTGATTCTCTAGGCATAGCATCATGTCATCTGCAAAGAGTGAGAGTTTTGTCTCTTCCTTCCCAATTCTAATTCCTTCTATTTCTTTTTCTTCTCTTATTGCTGAAGCTGATATTTCTAATACAATATTGAATATAGTGGTAATAATGGATATCCTTGTTTCACCTCTGGTCTTATTGGGAATGCTTCTAGCTTATCGCCATTGTACATAATGCTTGTTGATGGTTACAGGTACAACTACTTATTATTCTAAGAAACAATTCATTTATTCCTATGTTCTCTAGTATTTTTGTAGGAATGGGTGCTGTATTTTGTCAAAGGATTTTTCAGTATCTATTGATAAAATCATATGATTTCTGATAGGTTTGTTATTGATGTAATTATTTATACTGACAGTTTTCCTAATATTGAACCAACCCTGCATTCTTGGGATAAATCCTACTTGGTCCTATTATCCTAATGATAACTTACTGTAATCATTTTGCTAAGATTTTATTTAAAATTTTTGCATTTATATTCATCAGGGAGATAGGTCTATAATTGTCTTTCTCTGTTTTGATTCTTGAGAGTTTAGGTATCAGAACCATATTGGTGTCATAGAAAGAGTTAGGCAGTGTTTCATGTTCACCTATTTTTCCAAAAAGTTTATATAAAATTGGAAACAATTGTTCCTTAAATATATGACATAACTCACCTGTGAATCCATCTGGCCCTGGAGATTTTTTCTTAGGGAGTTCCATAATGGCTTGTTGAATTTCTTTTTCTGAGATAGGGTTATTTAGGTATTTAATGTGCTCTTTATTTAACCTGGGCAATTTATATTTTTGTAAATATTCATCCATTTCACTTAAATTATCAAATTTATTGGCATAAAGCTGGGCAAAATAATTCCAAATTATTATTTTAATTTTCCCCTTATTGGTGGTGAGTTCTCCTTTTTCATTTATGATACTAGCAATTTTGGTTTTCTTCTTCCTTTTTTACAATCAAGTTAGCCAGAGGTTTATTAATTTTATTGGTTTTCACAAAAGCTACTCTTGGTTTTTTAATTATTTCAATACTTTTCTTGCTCTTGATTTTATTAATTTCTCCTTTAAATTTTAGAATTTCTAATTTGAATTATGCTCAAAGGGTAAGAAAAATGTGCATGCCCTTTGATCCAGCAATACAGCCACTGAGTCTATACCCTGAAGAGATTATGAAAAAGGGTAAAAATATCACTTGTACAAAAATATTCATAGCAGCCCTGTTTGTGGTGGCACAGAATTGGAAATTAAGTGAATGTCCTTCAGTTGGGGAATGACTTAACAAACTGTGGTATATGTATGTCATGGAACAATATTGTTCTATTAGAAAACAGGAGGGATGGGAATTCAGGGAAGTCTGGAAGGATTTACATTAACTGATGTTTAGTGAGATGAGCCGAACCAGAAAAGCACTGTATATCCTCACAGCAACATGGGGATGATGATCAACCTTGATTGACTTGCTCATTCCATCAGTGCAACAACCAGGGACAATTTTGGGCCAGCTGCAATGGAGAATACCATCTGTATCCAGAGAAAGAATTGTGGAGTTTGTACAGAGAACTATTACCTTCAAATTGGAAAAAAAGCGGTTAACTTCTTATGTAATTTTGCTTTCTCATACTTCATTTTTCTTCCTTAAGGATATGATTTCTCTCTCATCACATTCAATGGAATTTGGAAAATGTAAAACTCAAAATCAATAAAATCTTTCTTAAAATTTTTTAAAAAACATGCAAATCAAAAAACAATTTCTAATTTGATATTTAATTGGGGATTTTTAGTTTGTTCTTTCTTTAATTTTTTTGTTTCATGTTTAGTTCATTGATTTCCTTGTTCTCTAATTTATTCATTTAAACATTTAAAGATTAATACATCCCTTTGTAACTGCCTTGGATGTATCCCATAAGTCTTGGTATATTCTTTTGTTATGGTCATTATCTAGGATAAAATCATTAATTTTTTCTATAATTTGTTCTCTGATCAATTTATTCTTTAAAATGAGGTTATTTAGTTTCCAATTAGTTTTGGGTCTATCTGTCCCTGGCCCATTATTGCATGTAATTTTTATTGAATTATTATCTGAGAAAGATGCATTCAGTATTTCTTCCTTCCTATAACTATTAGGTTTTTATGCCCCAGCATATGGTCAGTTTTTGTGTAAATGCCATTAAATTTCCTCCATAGGTCTATCATGGCTAGGTTTTATAACAACCTATTTATCGCCTTAACTTCCTCCTTGTTGATTTTATGGTGAGATTTATCTAAATCTGAGAGTGGGAGGTTGAGGTCTCCCACTAGTAGAGTTTTACTAGCTATGTCTTCCTGTAACTCCTTCTTCTCCTCTAAGAATTTGGATGCAGGACTTCCAGGCCAAGATGGCAGACAGAAGACACACACTGTGTTAAGTGCTCCTCTTTCCTCTCAGAAATAACATAAAAATCCTCTTAACAGCACATTATTCAAGGTCAACTCAGACCCTGCTGCTGAGGGCTGCAAAACACTCCATAGAAAGCAGGTAGTGCTCCCTACAGTTTGGGCCTTGGAATTACTAAGCCAAGAGAACAAAGCCTCTAAGATTGTCAAAAGGAAACCTCTGAAAGCCAGCCCTCATCCACCCAACACAAGATACTAGAAATATGAAAAAAGACCAGCAAAAAGGGGGAACATGGAGAAATATTTAGCAGAAATAGATTCTAACCTGGGACTAAGCCAGCACTTCTGTGGAGAATATGAATTAGTCTCCAACCCAGAAACACTTCCTGGAAGAAATCAGGAATGAGTGTAAAAATCAATTGGAAAAATTGGGAAAAGAAACTCAAGAGAAGATTAACACTTTGCAACAAGGAAAGAAATCCTTGGAAAATACATTTGTGCAAATTCAAAATGAGAATAACTCTCTCAGATCTTCAACTGGGCAAATGCAAAAAAGAAAATAATTCTCTCAAATTCTGAATTGGGAAAATGCAAAAAAATGATTCTCTCAAAATTACACTTGGGCAAATGGAAAACTCCTTCAAAAATAGAATTAACCAACTGGAAAAGTAGTTACAAAAGGTAAATGAAAAATATTCTTCTCTATAAAAAAGAATGGAATCAGTGGAAACTAATGATTTCATGAGTCATTAAGATTCTTTTAAACAAAACCAATAGAACAAAAAAATAGAAGAAAATGTAAAATAGCTCATCAGCAAAAACACTGACCTTAAGAATAGATCAAGAAGGGACAACCTGAGAATTACAGGCCTTCCTGAAAACACTGAAGAGAAAAAAGCCTGGACTTAATATTATAGGACTTAGTGATGGAAAATTGCCCTGATATCATGGAACCAGAGGGGAAAATAGTGATTGAAAGAGTACATTGATCCCCTCTAGAAAGAGATCCTAAAATGAAAATACCAAGGAATGTTGTGACCAAATTCCAGAACTATCAGATAAAAGAGAAAACCCTGCAAGCAGCCAGAAAGAAATTATTTAAATAGCAAGGAGTCACAATCATGAGTATGCAGAACCTAGTGGCAGCAACATTAAATAATCAAAGGTCCTGGAATAAAATATTCCAAAGAGCAAGGGAGCTTGAAATATAGGCAAGAATACAATAGCTGGCAAAGCTGAGCCTTCTCTACCAGGGGAAAAGGTGGACATTTAATGAAATTGGAGATTTCCAAAATTTCTTGATGAAATGACCAGCTAAATAATAAATTTGGACATCAAACAGGAGGCCCAAGAAACACATGAAAAAGGTAAAATAAATGGTCAAGAAATAAAAAAATACCTTGCTATCCCATAAGATGAAACGGGCTATATACCCACTTATGAGGAAAATTCTCATAACTCTTGACAATTGTAATTCTATTAGAGAGAACATACTTAGCCAGAAGTGATGGACACTCATACCTTTGTGACTCAGAATGATTTAAAAACAATTCCTCCATAAAAAGGGGGACAGTAAGGAGATAGGAGGATGGAGGAGACTGAATCTGCATAAATATCAAAAAGTACAAAAGATGTGGGGAAGAAGGGAAGAGATGAGATCCACCTGAATTTTCATTTCATCAGACTTGGCTTAACATTAACTTAGACAAACTCAGTTAAGTTAAGAAACTTATCTTACCTTTCAAGTATTAAAAGTGGAACAGGGGAGGATAGAAAGGAAAGGGGGAGGAAAAAGTGTACTAATAGAAGGAAGGGGAGAAGAGGAAAGGGGAAAGAAATGGGAGGGCAGTTGATATAGGAGGGCAAACACACTGAAGGTGATGGTATTCAGAAACAAAACATTGGGGAATATGGCTTAAGGGGAAAGGGGGAAAATACAAACAGACGGAAGATAGCATGGAGGGTAATAAAGATTTAGTAATTTTAACTTTGACTGTGAATGGGATGAACTCTCCCTTAAAACATAAATGAATAGCAGAGTGGATTAAAAACCAGAATCCTACACTATGCTGCTTAAAAGAAACTCACTTGAAGCAAAAAGATACATATAGAGTAATGGAAAAGGTTGGAGCAAAATATATCATGCTTCAGTTGAAGTGAAAAAGGCATGGGTAACAATCCTTATCTCAAACAAAGCAGCTACAAAAATAGGTAACATTAAAAGAGATAAGGAAGGAAACTATATACTCCTAAAAGGTACCATAGACAATAAAGTAATTTCAATACTAAATATGTATGCACCCAATCATATAGCATCCAGATTCTTAGAGGAGAAGTTGAAAGAGCTAAAGAAGACATATAGAGCAAAACTTTACTAGTGGGAGACCTTAACCTCCGACTCTCAGATTTAGATAAATCTAACTATAAAATAAATAAGAAGGAAGTTAATGAGATAAATAGATTTTTAGAAAACCTAGATATGATAAAATTATGGAGGAAACTGAAAGGAGACAGAAAGGAATATACTTTTTTCTGTAGTAAATGGTACTTATACAAAAACTAATGTGCTGGTGCATAAATACCTAATGATGAACTGTAGAAAGGCAGGAACAGTGAATACATCTTTCTCAGATCATAATGCAATAAAAATCATATGCAATACTGCAGCAGGGGAGATAAAAACCTAAACCAAATAGGAAACTAAATAACGTCATTTAAAAAAAATGAGTGGATCAGGGCAGCTAGGTGGCACAGTGGATACAGCACCAGCCCTGGAGTCAGGCGTCCCTCAGTTCAAATCCAGCCTCAGACACTTAATAAAGACCTAGCTGTGTGGCCTTGGGCAAGTCACTTAACCCCATTGCCTTGCAAAAACCTAAAAAAACTCAAACAAACAAAAATAAGTGGATCAAATAAAAAATCAGAGAAATTAATTAATTATTTTATTCTAGATAATGAAAATAATGAAATGACATACCAAAACCTATGGGATTCACTCAAGGCAGCTGTCAGAGGATATATCTATAAATGCTTACATGAATAAATTACAGAAAGAAGAAATCAATGAGCTAAATATGCAACTAAACAAGTTAGAGGAAAAAATTAGAGAAAGTACAAATTGAAAACCTCCAATTAAATACCAGATTAGAAATTCTACAAATTAAAGGAGAAATTAATAAAATCAAAAATTTGAATTAATAAATAAAAGCAAGAGCTGGTTTTATTGAAAAACAATAAAATTGTTAAATCTCTAGGCAATTTGATTAAAAATAAAGAAAACCAAATTGCTTGTATCATAAATGAACAAAAGTGAACTCACCACCAATGAGGAGGAAATGAAAGTAATAATTCAGAATTCTTTTATCCAACTCTATGCCAATAAAATTGACAATCTAAATGAAATGGACAAATATTTACAAAAATATAAGTTGCCCAGATTAAATGAGGAAAGAAATTAGAAACCTAAATAACCCTATCTCAGAAAAAGAAATTCAGCAAGCCATTATTGAACTCCCTAAGAAAAAATCTCCAGGGCCAGATTGATTCACAAGTGAATTCTATCAAACATTGGAGGAACAATTGTTTCCAATTTTATATAAACTCTTTGGAAAAATAGGTGAAATCGGAACTCTGGCTAAGTCTTTCTATGCACCAGTATGGTGTTATTACCTAAACCAGGAAGAGTTAAAACAGAAGGAGACTTATAGAGCTATCTCCCTGATGAATAGAAATGTAAAAATCTTAAATAAAATTTCAGTAAAATGATTACAATAAGGTATCACTAGAATAATATATTATGATCAAGTAGGATTTATCCCAGGAATGCAGGGTTGGTTCAATATTAGGAAAACTGTTAGTTTAATTAATTATATCAATTAAAAACCTGTAAAAATTATATGATCATATCAATAGATGCTGAAAAAGCTTTTGACAAAATACAGCACCCATTCCTGCTAAAAACACTAGAGTGTAGGAATAAATACATTGTTCTTTGAAATAATAATCAGTATCTATCTGAAACCATCAACAAGTATTATATTCAACAGAGATAGGCTAGAGGCATTGCCAATAAGATCAGGGGTGAAACAAGGTTGCCCACTATCACCACTACTATTCAATATATTAGGAATGTTAGCTTCAGCAATAAGAGAAAAAAAGAAACTGAAAGAAATAGAATTGGAAAAGAAGAGACAAAACTCTCACTCTTTGCTGATGACATGATGGTATATCTTAGAGAATCCCAAAAACTCATCTAAAAAACTACTAGAAATAATTTGTAACTTTAGCAATGTTGCAGGATATAAATTAAACCCTCATAAATCCTCAATATTTCTATATATGACTATCAAAATACAGCAGAAAGAACTAGAAAGAAAAATCCAATTCAAAGTAATCTCAGACAATAAAAAATACCTGAAAGTCTACCTTCCAAGGCAGACTCAAAATTTTTTCTGAAAACAATTACAAGACACTTCTCACAGAATTAAATTCAGATTCAAATAACTGGGCAAACATCAACTGCTCATGAATATGTCAAGCTAATATAATAAAAATAACAATTCTACCAAAACGAAATTACTTGTTTAGTGCCCTGTCAATCAAAATTCCAAAAAATTTTACTTTAATGAATTAGAAAAATCTGTAAGTAAATTTATATGGAGGAAAAAAAGGCAAGAATTTCCATGGATTCAATGGAAAAAAGTTCAAATAAGTTTGGCTTAGCCTTACCAGATCTAAAATTATATTATAAACTATCAGTCATCAAAACTGTCTGGTATTGGCTAAGAAAAAGAGTGGTGGATCAGTGTAATAGTCTAGGTGCAATAGCAGCAAATGATTATAGTATCTGCTGTTTGATAAACCTAAAGAGTCCAACAATTGGGATAAAAACTGTCTCTTCGATAAAAACTGATGGGCAGCAAATTGGTAGTTAGTATGGTAGAAACTTGGATTAGACCAACATCTCACACCCTATACCAAGATAAGATGAAAATAGATATAGGATTTAGACATAAAAAATAATATTAAAATAAAACTTGAAGATAAAGGAGTATTTTACCTATAAGATCTATGGAAAGGGAAACAGTTTATGACTAAGGAAGGGATGGGAAACATTTCTAAAAACAAATGATGTTTTTGATTAAATTATTATTATTATTATTATTATTATTATTATTTTAGTTTTTGCAAGTCAATGGGATTAAGTGGCTTCCTCAAGGCCACACAGCTAGGTAATTAGATTACATTAAATTAAAAAAAACCTTTTGTACAGACAAAATCACTACAACCAAGATCAAAAGAGATGTAGTAAATTGGGAGACAGTTTTTACAACTAGTATTTCTGACACTAGACTCATTTCTAAAATATACAGAGAACTGAGTCAAATTTTCAGAAAAACAAGCCTTTCCCGAATTGACAAATTGTCAAAGGATATACAAAGGCAATTTACAGCTGAGGAAATTAAAGCAATCCATATTCAATGTGAAAAATTGTTCTAAATCATTACTTGTTAGAGAAATGCAAATTAAAGCATGTCTGAGATACCACCTCACACCTCTCAGGTTGGCCAAAATATCCAGAAGGGACAATGATCAATGTTGAATGGATTTGGGAAAGCTGGGACACTAATACATTGTTGATAGAGCTGTGAACTCATTCAAAATTTCTGAAGAGCAATTTGTAATTATTCCTGAAGGGCAACAAAAATGCACATACCCTTTGATCCAGCAATACCACTACTGGTTCTATACTGTAAAGAGACTATGAAAAGGGTAAAGACATCACTTGCACAAAAATATTCATAGCAGCCCTGTTGTGGTGGAAAAGAATTGGAAATCAAGTAAATGTCCTTCAATTGGGGAATGGCTTAGCAAACTGTGGTATATCTATGCCATGGAACACTATAGTTCTATTAGAAACCAGGAGGGATGGGATTTCAGGGAAGCCTGGAAAGATTTTCTTGAACTAATGCTGAGTGAGATGAGCAGATCCAGAAAAATGTGGTATATACTAACAGCACCATGGGGGTGATGATCAACTTGGATAGACTTGTTCATTCCATCAGTGCAACAACCAGAGACAATTTTGGAGTATCTGCAATGTAGAATACCATCTGTATCCAGAGAAAAAAATGTGGAGTTTGAATAAAGAACAAAGTCTATTACATTCAATTTAGAAAAAAAAACATTATCTTAATATATAATCTTGCTGTCTCGTATACTTTATTTTTCTTCCTTAAGGATATGATTTCTCTCCCATCACATTCAACTGAGATCAGTGTATACCATGGAAACAATGTAAAGGCTAACAGAATGCCTTCGGTGGGGATTGGGGGGGGAGGGAAGCAAGAATGGGGGGAAATTGTAAAACTAAAAATTCATAAAATCTTTCTTAAAAAAAGGATTTGGATCCTATACCATTGGATGCATACATATTTAGTATTGAAATTACTTGTCTGATTACAGTACCATTAGAAGTATATAGTTTCCTTCCTTATCTATTTTAATGATATCTATTTTTACAGCTGCTTTGTGTGTAATAAGGATTGCTACCCTTGCTTTTTTCACCTCAGCTGAACAAAACATATTTTGCTCCAACCTTTTCAATTACTATATATATGTATTTTTTTCTTCAAATGTGTTAATTATAAGCAGCCTATTATAGGATTATGGTTTTAATCCACTCTGCTATTCTCTTACACTTCATGGGAGAGTTCATCCCATTCACATTCAAAGTTATAATCACTAATTCTTTATTATCCTCCATGCCATCTTCCCTCTGTTTTTATTTTCCCCTGTTTTTCAATTTATCCATATTCCCCAGTAATTTGTTTCTGAATTCTACCATCTTTGGGGTGTATGTCCACTTCTATAGAAACACCCTCCTCTTTTTTCCCCTTTCCCTTTTCCCCTTCTTCCTTTCCTTCCTTCTATTAATTCCTCTTTTTCCCCCAACCCCCTCTCCCTTTTTATACTTGAAAGGTAAGAAAAGTTTCTTATTTTTTAGGTTTTTGCAAGGCAAATGGGGTTAAGTGACTTGCCCAAGGCCACACAGCTAGGTAATTATTAAATGCCTGAGGCCGGATCTGAACTCAGGTACTCCTGACTCCAGGGCCAGTGCTCTACCCACTGCACCACCTAGCCACCCCTAAGAAAAATTTCTTAATTGAATGTGTGAATGTAAACTTTAAGCCAAATCTGATGAGAGTAAGATTCTTCTTCCCCTCTAATTGAATAGGTCCTTTGTACCTCTTTATGTATTGTGATTTACCCCATTTAAACTCTTACATCCTCCTGTCTCTTTACTGTCCCCCCTTTTAAAAGAGATATTGCTTTTAAATCATTCTATCAGAGTCAAGGTTAAGTCATGAGTGTCTATTATTTCTGGCTATGTATATTCTCTCCAATAGAGTTACAATCCTAGAGAGTTGTGAGAGTCTTTCTCCCAGGTAGGGATATTGTAAGTTTCATCTTATTTGAATAACAGTTTTTTTTCTTTACCCTTTTATTTTTAGCATTTTCATGTTTCTATTTGGTCTCCTGTTTGAAGTCCAAATTTTTTATTTAGCTCTGTTCTTTTCATCAAGAAAAGTTGGAAGTCTCCTATTACATTAAATATCTATCTTTTCCCCTGTAAAAGAAAACTCATTTTTGCCAGATAGTGAATTCTTGCCTGTATTCCAAGCTTCCTTGCTCTTCAGAATATCACATTCCAGACCCTTCAATCCCTTAATGTTGATGCAGCCAGGTCCTGGGTAATCCTTCCTGTGGTTCCTTGTTATCTAAATTGTTTCTTTCTGGTTGCTTGCAGGATTTTCTCTTTTATCTGATAGTTCTGTAATATGGCCACAATATTCCTTGGTGTTTTCATTTTAGGATCATTTTCTGGGGGGGATCAATGTATTCTTTCTTTCTTCTTTTTTTTTAGTTTTTTTGCAAGGCAATGTTGTTAAGTGGCTTGCCCAAGCCCACACAGCTAGGAAATTATTAAGTGTCTGAGACTGGATTTAAACCCAGGTACTCCTGACTCCAAGGCCGGTGCTTTATCCACTGTGCCACCTAGCTGCCCCAATGTATTCTTTCAATACTATTTTCCCTCTGGTTCCCTCAGATGGTTATCCAATATAGTTCTTCCCTTTCCCTATCAAATTCATATGCAAAAATCTATCTAATTTCAGAGTCTTAACTTTCTTTCCTCTCACTAATTTTTCTATCCTTTTATATGATTTCTCCCATAATCATTCAACTTAAATATCATCCTCTAAAGTCACCAATGATCTCTTATTTTCTATATATTATAACCTTTCCTCAGTCCTTAATTCTCTTGGTCTCTCTGTACACTTCATAACATTGGCTTTCCACTCCTTCCTCAATGTATTTTCCTACCTTTAGTTTTCATGACAGTACTTTCTCTTGGTTTGCATCCCACATATTTGACTACTACTGCTCAGTGCCCTTTGCTCTATCATGAACCACATTCACAACATCTTTTCAACCACAATATGTGAGAACATCCATGCTACAGTCCACATCAATCTTTTCTTTCTCTATACTTTCAGTGGTTTTATCATCACCCACATTGGTGAATTATTATCTCTTGTTTTATGGTACCCTCAATTTCCCTCTTGAGCTCTTGTGTTTCATCAACAACTGACTGCCAAAGAAATCTCCCTGGAAATGCTGTAATCATTACTACATGTCTAAAACACAACTCATTTTCTTTTTCTCCAAACTCATTACACTTTCTAACTTCTATTTGTCTATTGAGCAGTTCAACATCCTTCCAGTCACCTTATTTCATTATTTGGGTGTCTCTTGATTCTTTAGTCTTCCTCCTCCCTATTTCATACTTAGTTAATGAACAAATGTTATTGATTTTTCCTTTATAATATCTCTTATCTCTTTCTTGTTCCCTTATTTCAACTCACAAAACTCCCACCAATTTCTCATCCTCTTTGGTCTAAATTCTTGTAATTGGCTCCAACCTACTCTTTTTACCTCAAGTCTTTTCTTTTTACCTCAAGTCTTTCCTTTTATGGGCAAAGCTGCCAAATTGATATTACAAGCACAAGTTTGACCACATTACTCTTGTGCTCAGATCACTTTGGTGTCTCTTTATATTCCAGGATATCTTAAACATTCCTATGTCATTTAAAGCCCTTTACAATCTGGTTCCCAACTATATTTATAGGTTGATTTCACATTACTCCTCATGAACACCATATTCCAGCCAAAGTGATGTACTTGTTATTTTTTACATAGACTATTCCATTCTCTGCCTCCTTTTCTTTACATACATTCTCACCACCCAATCTTTCTATTCTAAGAATACCTTCTTATCTAAGTCTTTTGCATTTGACTTTAAACTTAGATGCTACCTCCTACCTTTGCTGATTCTTCAGAATATTATTCCTCTTTTATTTCATTCCCATTGTATTCTTTGTACATATGTGTGAGTGTGTGTTTATTTGAGTTCATGCTATTAACTACTATAAATTTTGAACTCCAAAATGTTAGGAAGTATTTGCTTTTTGCCTTTTTAATTCCAATTTCTAGCAAAATAATTCATAGATCACATATACTTAATGAAGGCTTATTGAATTGAATTGCATAGATTTAAGCTATATTGAATTGAATCATCTTAAGCATAGCCTCTGAGAACTTTAAAGAAATAAGGCATTTAGAAATAGTATAATCCAATACCTTCATATAGCCTATGTAGAAATTAAGAAAGGGGTTGCTAAAGTCATACAGCTATTTAATTGTAAGATTTGAAGTTGAATCAAGGAGTTCTAACTTTAAGGATGGCATCCTTTTAAATATGTCAAGATGATATACTTCCAGGGAAAAAATAAATTAAAGGAACAGAATAGCAAAAGATTGGAGCAAAAGATTCAAGTTAACAAAAAATTCAACAGTAAAGAAATAATTGTTTATTGATCAAAATCACTAAAATAAGGGATCTTAAATCCTAGCCCAGTGCAAAAGTAAGGAGCATATTTCTCTGGTTATTTCTGATGACTGGACTGGATTAGTGAAATTATGTTGATTTGATAGGGAAAATGACACAATTATTTAATTAGCAGGAAGTTATTCAACATACATCATGTATCTATCTCCCCTAATCCTCAGGATTTTATAACTTTTACATTTAACCATCTGACTTCTGAATTTTCTCTTCATTTTCTTTATTTACCAGTATTAGTGTGCTAGTGAAAAAAAGTTATAGATTCACACTGTCTGCTCTAGACTACCATACCCGCATTACCTATCATTTTTTCTCTCTTGTCATATTATGGTTCTGGGTTACCTTTACCATATGCTTTATCTTCTCCTTTTCACATGTTATTCAATGGATCTAACTACATTTATGACAACAAGGTTGTGCTGATACCTAAATGAGGAAGAACTAAAACAGACTAAGAAAATTATAAACCAATCTCCCTAATGAAAATTTATTTGTTTCCATGTTGTACATTGATCCAAATTGAGCATGATGGGAGTGAAATCATATCCTTAAAGAAGAAACATAAAGTATAAGAAATAACAAGATCAGACAATAAGATATAAGTTTTATTCTAAATTAAAGGGAATAGTCCTTGAACTTTGTTCAAACTCCATGGTTCTTAATCTGGATACAGATGGCATTCTGCATTGCAGACAGCCCCAAATTGTCCCTGATTGTTGCACTGATGAAATAAGCATGTCCATCAAGGTTAATCATAACCCCCATATTACCATTATGTTGTAAAGTATTTTTCTGGTTCTGTTCATCTCACTCAGCATCAGTTCATGCAAATCCCTCCAGGCTTCCCTGAATTCCCATCCCTTCTGATGCAAAATCCTAAATAAAATTTTAGCAATGAGACTACAGGAAGTTATTACTAGGATAATACATCATGATCAGGTAGGATTTATACAGTTAGGCAGGGATGGTTCAATATTAGGAAAACACTCAACATCATTGAACATATCAGTAGCACAACCAACAGAAATCATATAGTTAGCTCAATAGATGCTGAAAAAACCTTTGATAAAATTCAACATCAATTCCTATTAAAACACTGGAAAGTTTAGGAACAAATGGATTTTTCTCTTAAAATAATAAATAGTATCTCTCCAAAAACTGTCAACAAATATTAGATGTAATGGAAATAAACTTGGAGCATTTCCAATAAAATCAGGGGTGAAAAGGGGTGCCCATTTAATATAGTATTAGAAATGCTAACTGTAGCAATAAGAGATGAAAAACAAATTGAAGGACTCAGAATTTGGCAATGAAGAAACAAAGTTTTCCCTCTTTGCAGATGATAAGATGCTATATTTAGAGAACCCAAGAAAATCACCTTAAAAGTCTTTGACACAATTAACAAATTCAGCAAAGAAGAAGACATCAATTACACCCACATAAATCATCAGCATTTCTATATAGGAACAACAAGGCCCAAGAACAAGAGATAGAAAGAGAAATTCCATGTAAAATTACTATAGACAATGTTAAATACTTGGGAATCTAACTTCCCAAGATAAACTCAGAAACTGTATGAACACAATTATAAAGCACTTCTTATCCACAGAAAATCAGGTCTAAATAATTGGAAAAATATTTATTGCTCATGGTTAGTTCAAGTTATCATAATAAAAATGATTATTCTACCCAAATTAAATTACTTACTCAATGCCATACCAAACTACCAAATAAATAATTTATTATGTAAGAAAAAAATAGTAAAAAAATTCATCTGGAGCAACAAAAGATCAAGAATAGCAATGAAACTTATGAAAAAAAATATAAAGGAAGGTGACCTAGCTCTATCAGATCTAAAACTATACTATAAGGTCGCAGACATCAAAACTACTTGGTACTGGTAGTGGATTATGATCTGTTAAAAAAAACAGTAATAAATGACTACAGCAATTTACTATTTGACAAATCAAAAAACAACACTTTCTGGGATAAGAATTCTGTATCTGACAAAAATTGTTGGGAAAACTGGAAAATAGTATGGCAAAAACTTGGCATAGACTCACATCTCACAACTTATATCTAAATAAGGTCAAAAATAGGTACAATATTTAGACATAAAGAATGACACCATAGATAAATTAATAGACCAAGAAATACTCTATCAGATCTATGAAAAGGGGATAAATTTATGGCCAAACAAGAAGTAGAGTACATTATGAAATGCAAAATGAATGATTTTGACTATATTAAATTAAAAAGTTTTTGCACTAATAAAAGCAATGCTGCCAAAATTAGTAGAAAACCAGAAAGCTGGGAAAAAATCATCACAGCTAGGAGTTATGATAAAGGGCTCATTTCTAAAATATATAAAGAATCGTATCATTTTTATAATGTTACAAGTCATTCCCCAATAGATAAATAATCAAAGGGTATGAACAGACAGTTTTCAAATGAAGAAATTAAAGCTAAAAATAATAAATGAAAAAATGTTACAAAACATTATTGATTAGAGAAATGAAAATTAAAACAACAATGAGGTATCATATCACCTCACACCTACAGATTGGTCAACATGAGAAAAAGGGAAAATGATTAATGTTGAAGAGGTAGTAGGAGGATTAAGACATTGATGCATTGCTAGTAGAGTTGTGAATGGATCCAAGCATTCTGAAGAGCAATATGGAACTATGCCCAAAGAGCAATAAAAATATTCAAACCATTTGATGTAGCAATTATAATGCAAGTTCTACATACATTTTTCTGCAGTAAATGGAACTTAAACAAAAACTGACCATGTATTACCATAAAAACCTAATGATAAATTGCAGAAAGGCAGCAATAGTGAACATACCTTTCTCAGATCATAGTGCAATAAAAAATCACATGCAATATTGGGCCAGGTAGATATAGAACTAGAGCTAATTGGAAACTATATAAC
This sequence comes from Macrotis lagotis, assembly GCF_037893015.1. NCBI lineage: Eukaryota > Metazoa > Chordata > Mammalia > Peramelemorphia > Peramelidae > Macrotis > Macrotis lagotis. The sequence continues at coordinate 337,549,607 of NC_133658.1, read as the reverse complement.
CTCATTTTAAAGAATGAGTGGATCAAGCAACAAATTAAACAAAGAATTATTTATTCATTCTAGATAATGACAATAATGAAACAACACACCAAAACCTATGGGATACATTCAAGGCTGCTGTCAGGGGATATGCTATATCTTTAAATGCTTATATGAATAAATTAGAGAAAGTTGAAATCAATGAACTATATATGCAACTAAAAAATTAAAGAAAGAACACATTAAAAACTCCCAATTAGATAGCAAATTACAAGTTCTAAAAATTAAAGAATAAATTATTAAAATTGAAAGCAAGAAAACTATTGAACTAATAAATAAAATCCAGACTTGGTTTTATGAAAAAAAAACTCAATAAAATTGATAAACCTCTGGTCAATTTGATTAAAAAAAAGAAGGAAGAAAACCAAATTACTAGTATCATAAATGAAAAAGATGAAATCACCACCAATGAGAAGGAAATTAAAGTAATAATTCAGAATTATTTTGCTCAACTCTATGCCAATAAATTTGATAACCTAAATGAAATGGACAAATATTTAAAAAATATAAGCTTCCCAGGTTAAATGAAGAGGAAATTAGATACCTAAATAACCCTGTCTCAGAAAAAACGAAATTCAACAAGACATTGTTGAACTCCCTAAGAAAAAAATCTCCAGGGTCAGATGGATTCACAAGTGAATTCTATCAAACATTTAAGGAACAATTCTTTCCAATTCTACATAAACTCTTTGGAAAGACAGGTGAAGACAGAACTCTGACTAACTCTTTCTATGACACCAATATGGTGCTGATACCTAAGGAAGAATCAAACCAGAGAAAGGAAATTATAGACCTATCTCCCTGATGAATATAGATGCACAAATCTTAAATAAAATTTAGCAATATGATGACCACAAGTTATCAGTAGGATAATACAATATGATCAAGTAAGATTTGTCCTAGGAATGCAGGGGTGGTTCAATATTAGGAAAACTGTAAGGATAATTAATTACATCAATAACAAACCTATCAGAAATCATATGATTATATCAAGATATGCTTAAAAAGCTTTTGAGAAAATACAGCACCCATTCCTGCTAAAAACACTAGAGAATATAGGAATAAATGGATTTTTCCTTGGAATAATAAGTGGTATCTACTTGAAACCATTAACAAGCATTATATGCAATATGGATAAGCTAGAGGCATTCCCAGTAAGATCAGGGGTGAAACAAGGATGCCTACTTATCACCACTATTACTCAATATTGTATTAGAAATGTTAGCTTCAGCAATAAGAGAAGGAAAAGAAATTGAAGGAATTAGAATTGAGAAAGAAGAGACAAAATTTTCATTCTTTGCAAATGACATGATGGTGTACATATAAAATCCCAAAAAATCATCTAAAAACTAGTAGAAATAATTGGCAACTTTAGCAAAGTTGCACAATACTAAATAAATCCTCAGAAATCCTCAACATTTCTATATATGCTTGCAAGATACAACAGAAAGAGTTAGAAAGAGAAATCCCATTCAAAGTAACCTCAGGCAATATAAAGTACTTGGGAGTCTACCTTCCAAGGTAGACTCAAATACTCTTTTTAAACAATTGCAAAACACTTCTGACACAAATAAAATCAGATTTAAATAACTGGGAAAACATCAACTGCTCATGGATAAGTCGAGCTAATATAAAACAAATGGCAATTTTATCAAAACTAAACTATTTATTTAGTACCCTAACAATCAATATTCCAAAAAATTACTTTAATGAGTTAGAAAAAATTGTAAGGAAATTCATATGGAAAAATAAAAAGTCAAGAATTTCCAGGTATTCAATGAAAAAATTGCAAAACAATGTGGCTTAGCCTTAACAGATCTAAAATTATATTATAAAGCATCAGTCATCAAAACTGTCTGGTATTGGCTAAGTGGTGGATCAGTGGAATGGACAAGGTGTAATAGCAGGAAATGATTATAGTAATCTGCTCTTTGATAAACCCAAAGAGTCTAGCTGTTGGGATAAAAACTCTCTCTTTGATAAAAGCTGTTGTGAATATTATAAGTTAGTGTGGAAGAAACTTGGATTAGACCAACACCTCACACCTCATACCAAGATAATACCAAAATGGATAAAGGATCTAGACATAAAAAACAATATTAGAAACAAACTAGAAGATCAAGGAGTAGTTTACCTGTCAGATCTATTGAATAGGAAGTAGTTCATAACCAAGGAAGAGATGGAGAACATCATGAAAAACAAACTAGATAATTCTGGTTACATTAAATTAAATAGCTTTTGTACAGACAAAAACCACTGCAACCAAGATCAAAAGAAATGCAGTAAATTGGGAAACAATTTTTCAACTAGTATTTCTGACAAAGTACTAATTTCTAAAATATACAGAGAACTGAGTCAAATTTTCAAGAGAAAAATAGTGATTTACACTTCTTATTAGAGTAGTGAGGTACCACCTGAGGTACCACCTCACACCTCTTGGACTGGCCAATATGACCAGAAAGGACAATAATCAATGTTGGAAGGTATGTGGGAAATCTGGGGCATGATTGAATTCTTGGTGGAGCTGTGAACTCATCCATCCTTTCAAGAGAACAATTTGGAATTATGCCCAAAGGGCAACACAAATGTGAATATCCTTTTATCCAACAATACCACTACTGGGTCTATACTCTGAAGAGATCATGAAAAGGGGTAAAGACATCACTTGTAGAAAAAAATCATAGTAGACCTGTTTGTGGTGGCAAAGAATTGGAAATTAAGTGAATGTCCCTCAACTGGGGAATAGCTTAATAAACTGGGCTATATGTTTGTCATGGAACACTATTGTTCTATTAGAAATCATGAGGGATGTGAATTCAGGGAAGCCTGGGAGGAATTTCTTGAACTGATGCTGAGCGAGATGAGCAGAAGCAGAATAATATTTTACACCCTAACAGCAACATGGGGGTGATGATCAACCTTGGTGTACTTGCTCATTCCATCAATGCAACAATAAGGGACAATTAGGGGCTATCTGTGATCGAGAATACCATCTTTATCCAGAGAAAGAATTGTGGAGTTTCAACAAAGACAAAAGACTATTACCTTCAATTTAGGAAAAAAAAATACTTATGAAATTTTGCTATCTCTTATAATTTATTTTTCTTCTTTAAGAATATGATTTCTCTCTCATCTCATTCAACTTAGATTATTGTATACCATGGACACAAACAAACAAACAAAACGATTCAGGTGGTTCTCACTTCCTACCTTATTCCCATCTATTGCAATAGTTCCTTTGAACTATTAATGTAATGAGTTTTACCCCCCCCTTCCATCTCCTCTATCCCTCCATCTCTTTACTGTCCTCCTTTTAAAGAGGTATTTTTTAAAATCTGTCTCATATAATTCTTTATTGTACAAATGTGATCTTTTAAATCTTAGTATAAAATAAACAAGAAGGAATTTTAGAAGGTAAAAGGATTGTTAGAAAACCTAGGCATGATAGACCTATGGAGGAAAACGAATGAGGATAGAAAGGAAAATACTTTCTTTTCTGCAGTACATGGCACTTACACAAAAATTGACCTTGTACTAGGGCATAAAAACTTAATCATCAATTGCAGAAAGGCAGAAATAGTGAATAAATTTTTTTCAGATCATAATGCAATAAAAATCACATACAATATTTGGCCACAGAGATATAGAACCAAAAATATTTGGAAACTAAATAATCTCACTTTAAAGAATGAGTGAATCAAACAACAAATTATAGGATGTATTAATTATTTTATACTAAGTAATGAAAATAATGAAACCACATCCCAAATCCTATGGCATACATTCAAGGTGACTTTCAGTAGAAATATTACAACTTTAAATGCTTATATGAATAAATTAGAGAAAGAGGAGATCAATGAACTAAATACACAACTAAAAAAATAGAGAAAGAACAAATTAAAACCCCCAGTTAAATACCAAATTATTGATTCTAAGAATTAAGGGTGAAATTAATAAAATCTAAACTAAGAAAGCTATTGAACTAATAAATAAAACCAAGAGATGTTTTTTTAAAAAAACAATAAAATTGATAAACCTCTTGTCAATTTGATTGAAAAAGAAGAAAAACAAATTGCTAGTATCAAAAATGAAAAAAGTGAAGTCACCATCAATTGGGAGGTAAATAAAGTAATAATTCAGAATTATTCTGCCCAATTCTATGACAATAACTTTGAAAATGAAATGAAATTGATGAATATTCACAAAAATATAAGTTGCCTAGTTTAAATGAAGAGGAAATTAAATACCTAAATAACACTATCTCAGAAAAAGAAATTCAACAAGTCATTATTGACCTCCCTAAGAAAAAATATCTAGGGCCAGATGAATCCATAAGTCAATTATATTAAAAATTTAAGGAACAACTGGTTCAAATTCTGTATAAACTTTTTGGAAACATAGGTGAAGACAGAACTCTGACTATTTCTATGACACCCATATAGTGCTGACACCTAAACCAGCAAGAGTTAAAACGGAGAAAGAAAATTACAGACCTATCTCCCTGATGAATATAGATGCAAAAATCTTAAATAAAATCTTTGGAAAATGACTACAAGTTATCACTAGAATAATACATTATGAACAAATAGATTTTATCCCAGAAGATATTATTTTTAAATTATTCTATCTGAGTCACAGAAAAATTATGAGTGTCCATCTCTTCTGGCTAAGTATATTCTCTCTAATAGAATTACAATTATTGTGAGTTATTAGAGTCTTTCTCTCAGGTAGGGATATAACCAGTTTCATCTTTTGGGGTAGCAGTTTTTTTATTTTTTTAGCCCTTTTTATTTTTTACCTTTTCGTGTGTTTCCTGTTTCTTGTGACTGAAATCCAAATTTTCTATTAAGCTCTGGTCTTTTCATCAATAAAAGCTGTAAGTGTCCTATTTCATTAAATGTCAAGCTCTTGTCTTTGAAGAAAAGGCTCAGTCTTGCCAGATAATGACTTCTTGACTGCATTCCAAGCTCCCTTGCTTTTTGGAAATTTGCATTCCAGGTCCTTCAGTCCCTTAATGTTGATGCAACTTGGTCCTCTGTAATCCTTACTGGGGCTCCTTGGTATCTAAATTGTTTCTTTCTGAATGCTTGCAAGATTTTCTCTTTTATCTGATAGTTCTGGAATTTGGCCACAATATTCCTTGGATTTTTCATTTTAGGATCATTTTCTTGAGGAGATTAATGTATTCTTTCAAAACTATTTTTCCTCTGGTTCTATGATATCATTGCAGTTTTCCACCACTAAATCCAGTAATATTAAGTCCAGGCTTTCTTTTTTCTTTTCAATGTTTTCAGGAAGACTAATAATTCTAATTTTTTTAATGATGTTCTCCTCCTTGGACATAAACCCCTTCCCTTTCCATCCGTCTGACAGGTAAACTATTCCTTGATCTCCTAGTTTGCTTATAATATTGTCTTTTATGTCTAAATGTTGTACCCACTTTGATCTTATCTTGGTATAGGGTGTGAAATGTTGTTCTAATCCAAGTACCTGCCATACTAATTTCCAATTTTCCCAACAGTTTTCATTGAAGTGAGAGTTCTTATACTAGAAGCTGGACTCTGGGTTTATCAAAATGCAGATTATCACAATTTCCTGCTCTCTCTTTTGAATATAAACTAGTTCACTGATCCATCACTATTTCTTTCTTTTTTTGCAAGGCAATGGTGTTAAGTGACTTGCCCAAGGCCACACAGCTAGGTAATTATTAAAGTTCTGAGGCTGGATTTGAACTCGGGTACTCCTGACTCAAGGACCAGTGTTCTATCCACTGTGCCACCAAGCCACCCCCCACCACTGTTTCTTAGCTCATACCAGGAAATTTTGATGACTGGTACTTTATAATATAATTTTAGGTCTGGTAAGGCTAAGTCACCTTCTTTTTCACTTTTTTTTTCATTAAAATCTGGGATATTATTCACTTTTTGTTGCTCCATATGAATTTAGTTACATTTTTTAGCTCATTAAAATATTTTTTTCAAAGTTTGATTGGTAAGGCACTAAATAAGTATTATACTTTGGGTAGAATTGTCAGTTTAATTATATTAGCTTGGCCTGTCCATGAATAGTAAATATTCGCCCAGTCATTTAAATCTGATTTTATTTGTGAGAAGTGTTTTTGTAATTTTCTTTCATAGTGTATCTGAGTCTTTCTTGGCAAGTAGATTGACAACTAATTTATATTGTCTGAAGTTACAGACAAAAAAGATCCTGAAATATTAAGTTCAGGCTTTTTTCCCCTCAATTTGTTAAGGAATCCCAATGATTCTTAAGATGCCTCTTCTGGATCTATTCTGTAGGTCAGTAGTTTTTCCGATGTGATATTTTTTGTTTGTTTAACAGATTATTGTTGTCTCATGAAGTCATTATTTTTCATGGATTCCATCCAATTTTTTTAGATTTTGCAAGGCAATGGGGTTAAGTGGCTTGTCCAAGGCCACACAGCTAGGTAATTATTAAGTGTCTGATGACTGATTTGAACTCAGGTACTCCTGACTCCAGGGCTTTTGCTCTATCCACTGAGCAACTTAGCCACCCCCATTTTTTGTTTTAGAGAAGAATTTTCTGCATTTACCTTTTGTACCAGCTTTTCCATTTTTCCATTGAGAGAATTATTTTCTTTTTTTCACTTGTCCAATTGTATTTTCCAAGGATTTGTTTTCTTGTTGCAAGGTGTTAAATTTCTCTTGCAAGTTGTTAATTTTCTCATGGGTTTAGTTTCCCAATTTTTTTTAGTATTTTTTTTGCAAAGCAATGGGGGTTAAGTGGTTTGCCCAAGGCCATACAGCTAGGCAATTACTAAGTGTCTGAGGCTGGATTTGAATTCAGGTACTCCTGACTCCAGGGCCTGTGCTCTATCCACTGTGCCACCTAGCCGCCCCCACCCAATTTTTCCAATTGACTTTTGATCTCCTTCCTGATCTCTTCTAAGAATTCTTTCTGTGCTGGAGACCAATTCATATTCTCCTCAGAAATTCTAGCTCTCTCTGAGTTAGGGTCTTTGATTTCAAGGTAGCTTTCAATGAATTCCCCTTACCTCTGGCTTTTCTTCATTGTCTAGAATCTTGTGTTGGGGAGGAACTGTTACACCGACTTTGGTTTTGAAACCCTCAGAGGCTTTGCTCATGGAGCTTAGTAACTCCAAGTGGGCTAGCCAATAGGGAGTGTTAGAGGCTTTCTCTGAATTGTCTGTGATCTTTATTTGTGATCCATTCACTAGATCCAAGGTATGGGGGGAGCAGCAGGATCTGAACTATCCTTGAAAAATATGTGCTGTGCTCTTGGACTATAGAGGTAATCTTATTAGTCACTCAATACTGAGAGAGATGTGCTACTCACACCTGACCCTGGGGGATTGGGGAGGTTATTACTGTTTTTGCTGTGGGAAGAGTTCCTTTCTCCAGCAGGGATGAAGGGAGGGGCTAAAGTGAAAAATATGGGGCTTGTTGCTTTGATCTTCTAGGCCAGCAGAGTTGACCAGATTAATATCTATCCATTGTGCTGGAGCTCTCCCACCCTCTACACTGGAACTTTTCCTCCAACCTCACTGGAGCTATCCTGCCTGCTTACAAAGCCAAAGATTTTGATGCTGTTCTCAGATTAGACCCAGGTCTCACCCTACCTTCCTTGTATTGGGTCTCTGGTCTCTGTCCCTGGCTCACCCCCATTCCCTTGAGACAGACTTTGTTAGTAGATGTTCTTCTCCTTTGCTCTTTCAGGATTTTTTAGATCTGAATTCTATTAAGAGGATTGATTAATATTAATTCTGAGGAAAAGCCAGGAGACCTTAGGAAAGTGCCTGCCTTCTCTCCACCATCTTGGCCAGAAGTCCTTTGCAAAATTTTTCACATGACTCCTCTCTACAAATAAGCCTCTACCTTTGCTTAGATCCTTATAACTTCTTGCCTGGAAGAGCATACTACCATCATGACTGATTCACTCTTAGCATATCTCTACTTTCTAATCTATTCTGCTGATATCTTTCACTTTATGGATGATTTCATGTAATTCACATTCAGAGTTCATAGTTAATAGTTTATTTCCCTTCATTCTCTTTTCTTATATTTTATATTTCCTATATTCCTCATTCCGTATTTATTTCAGGTTCTTGCTTTTACTTATACTGTTTTAAAATTTTCTTCACTATCCCTGTCCAAGTCTACTTTATTTTATTTATAAATAATCATTCTTTCATTCTCATCTATCCTGTTACCAATCCTTTGGAGTTGAATACATTGCTATACCAAACTCTGCTATGTATCAAACAGTTCAGATTAAAATTAATTAAAAAATTAAACCAAGATTATTTTATAATTATATCAGTTGTCAGCTAATTTTAATAAACAGAAAAAAAGAAAAGCAAATTCCCAACATCAAAAATAGAGAATTCACAAGTAAATGAAAAGATATTAGAAACTCTCACTATATGCTAATGAAATTGACAATGAAATTCATGAAATGTATATTTATTTAAATAAATAAAATACCTGAATTAACAAAACAAGAAAGAATAATTTAAACAAATCAAATATAAAATATTGAATGAACCATAAACAATATGGATTCACAAGTGAACTCAATAAAATATTTAAAGAAAAATTCTCTTGTTGAATAGACTATTACTACTATTACCATTCCAACAGATTCATTCTATGATATAGATATGGTTTTGATTCATAAAAGAAGTATAGTTAAAACAGAAAAAGAAAACTATATACCGGGGCAGCTATGTGGCATAGTGAATAGAGCACCGGCCCTGGAGTCAGGAGTACCTAAGGCAAATCCAGCCTCAGACATTTAATAATTATCTAGCTGTGTGGCCTTGTGGGCAAGCCACTTAACTCCATTTGCCTTGCAAAAACAAAAATAAAAAAAACTATATACCAAAACAATTAATTAATATTGATGCAAAATTTTTAAATGAAATATTTGTACAATAGCCTAAACATAGTTGTTTTCCTTCATTGAAGTAGAGGATCAAACTAACATCACAATGTCAAGTATAAGATATATTCTGTCTAACTGTGGCTAAAGAAATCAATACAAGTTAAGAAGTTTCTATCATACCTTAGACACAAATAGTCCATATTTGGAGTGGAGATAACTCTAAATTTGTGCACTTTTTTGAGTTACTGAAATCTTATTTTGCTAACAGAGTACATTGGTAAAGAAGCTAAAGCAACATAGCACAAAAATTTATGATCCAATTGGGTTTATTTCACTAATGCAAGATTTACTTAATATTAAGGAAACCATATTAGCCATATTAGTAATGAAATGAACAAAATCATAAGCTACATGATGAGGTAAAGAAAGACAATTTTGACAAAAAAATAGAAATTTGCTAAAAAAATCAATTTGGAGCAACTAGGTGGTGCAGTGGAAAGAGTACTGGTCCTGGAGTCAGAAGGACCTGAGTTCAGATCTGGCCTCAGACACTTAATAATTGCCTAGCTGTGTGATCTTGGGCAAGTCACTTAATCCCATTGCCTTAAATAAAAAAAAATTTTTAAATAAACTTAGAAAATAATAGGAACAAATAGATGTTTAATTAAATGATAAAGGATATCTAACCAAAAGATACATACATTCATACATATGTAGGTATATATGTATGCATGTACATATATAAAGAGATGTGTCTGTATACTCACATATATACATACATGTGTATATATGTATATATGTGTATATACACATGTATATATATATATACATATATATATATATATATATATATATATATGAATGAACTGTAATTCTTTCCAAATAAAATCAAGTTTAAAACTGATGTTTATTGTTGTCATTTCAATTTTACATTGTGCAAAAAGAATTGGCTGGGGTAAGAAGATAAGAAAAAAGAAATTGAAAGATTAAATGTATTTCACAATGGAAAAACCAAGATTTTGGTATAACAATGCATTATTTGGTAAAAGAAAATGTTGGAAAAATTAGAAAGCAGTATGAAAGAAACTAAGCATAATCCAATATCCCAAACTATTTACCAAAATAAGGTCAAAAATGGATATATGACCTAGATATAAAGAGAAATATTATAAGAAAATTAGATCATGGAACAATTTCTTATAAGACAGGTGTAAGCAAACAAGAGGTAGAAAACAAAGTATTATAAAATAGATAATTTCTAAAATATTAAATTAAAAAGTTGAATTTTTTGGTTGGTTGTTTTTTTGTTTTTGATTTTTAAAAATAATTATACTCCAAATCAAAAGTAAAGTAGAAAATTGGGGGATTATAGACAATCAGATAAAGGTCTCATGTAAAAAACATAAATCAGTGTTTTTCAAATCTATAAGAATATGAATCATTCTCCAATTAATAAATGTTTAAAGGATATTGATAAACAATTTTCAAATGTAGAAATCAAAATAATTTGTAGTCAGATAAAAATGCTATAAATCATTATTTAGACTAGTAAAATTAATTATTTAGATTTAAATCATTTTTAGATTACAAAAATTGAAATTAAAAAATCAACCTTGAGAAATCATTTAAACCTACCATATTATATAACATGATCAAAAGAGAAAGCAACAAGTGTTGGGAGTGGAAAAATGGGGCATATTAATTTAAACTATGTATACCCTTTGATTCAGCAAAAGCACTACTAGTTCTATTTCAAATGATGATTAGGAGAAAAGGAAAAGTGAAATATATTCTAAGATATATATATATATATATATATATGTATATATATATAAAACAGCTCTTTTTGTGGTGGCAAAGAACTGGAAATTGCAGTTTCATCAATTGACAAATGACTTAAGAAGTTATGGTTTATGCTTATGATGGAATACTATTATGCTATAAGAAACAATGACTTCAGCAGTATCAGAAAATATGGAAATACTTGCATGAATTAATGGAGAATAAAATGACTTGAACAAAGAGAAATTGTAAAAACTAATAGCAATAATGTTTTAAAAAATGAATAATTATTTTGACACTTATAAATCTCCCACTTGGCCATAAAGGTTATATGAAGAAAGATACTATCTTCATTCAGTGAAAGAACTGAGAAATAGAAGTATGTGTAGAATAAATTTACATATATAAATACATAAAGACATATATCCATACATAGACACACATTTGGGTATATATGTATGTGGTAATCCTGCATTATTGAAATAAGTTCAATTGGATCATTCTTATTTGTTTTTAATGGTACCCATCTCCAGAGTGGTCTGAGAGATGGAAAAAGAAGAATAAAAATAAATTTACATGATTATTTTGCTGTTTATTTCAAACAAATGGCAAGTTGTACATAATAAATTTGCATTTTCATTCAGAATCATCTGGAAATGCTTGCTCTACTCTACAAATGTTTATTAATATAACAGGAGGTAAAGAAAAACAGAATTATTGTTTTTTCAGAGAACAAAAGGATGTGTTTAAAGAATTATGATGATTTAAATAGTTTATAGCTTCAAGAAATTTTCAGAAAAATAAAATTAATACACACAAATCATTTGAAAGATTAAATAATTAATCCTTGCCATTTGTTTGCATTATCAATACCTCTCAAGTAGAAGAGATTGTAAAGGATATTCCACTTGAAATAATTACAAAATTTATAAAATACTCGGGAATCTATCTACCAAGATATGCATGATAGCTACATAAGCACCATTATGAACCACTACCTAAAGAAATAAAGAAAAAGCTAAGTGAGTAGAATAATATTAATTGCTCATGGCTAGGATGAGCTAGTTTAATAAAAATGACAATACTATCAAAATTAGTTTACATAGTTAAGGCCATATCAAACTACCAAGAAATTACTTTCTAGATTAAAAGGAGAAAAAAACAAATTGATGAATTTCTCATGGAGTCAAAAAAAGATTAGGAATTTTAAAGGAAATTAAAAAATGGAAACAAAGGGGGATACTAGTACCATATTTCAAACTAATATACAGATTCTTTTTTTTTTTTAGTTAGAATTGGGATCGTTTTATTAGTACTCCATTCCTTTCTTTCTACCAGAAAGATGTCATCAACACTTACTGGTTGGTCATGACTAACAAGACTCAGAACGAACTAGAAACAAGCTTGGACTGCTGTGGCCTCTTCAACTCTACAACCTTGTACTCCCAGGATTATAACTTCTGCACTGCTGTGAGGATATGGGGCTAGGGATAGTGACAGTGGACAATGTCCAGATTAGGGAAGAGGATTAGCATCATGAGATTACAGAAACTGTATGAATGTATGAATGGCTGGAAAAGGTTTGAGTGATAATCAGTGAACATTAATACTGGTTAACCATTTCCCAAGCTATATGGCCTCTTGAAAAGGGTGGAACAGGGCCTGTTCTTTTATCCACCAAGAACCATCATTTTGAATCCTCTTATTTCTAGCTCTGCAAGACCCACGGCCCAAAGTGCCAGGTTTGTGGAGACAAGTTCATTAAGCATTCTGATGAAGCACTGAAAATCCTGGGCGGGTGTTGGACTCTTCTTCAGCTTTACAGAGGTGAGGTCTTCCCTTCTTGTTGGACTTATCTTCCACATCACTCTCCTTCTCCTAGTTGGAGCTATAAACTGTGGATTTGAGTGCATCATACACAGGTGTTGCTATTTCTTTCCTTCTAAAATGTCCCCATTTCCTCCCCCAGATCCTAGGTGTGTGGTTAGCAATGAGATTCCGGAATCAGAAGGACCCTCAAGCAAACCCCAGTGCCTTCCTATAGAGATCTCTGGATGCCCCTGACCCATCTTTTCCCTACTCCTTTGTGGTGGGGACCCCAGGGCCTTTTCCATGTAAGGAAATAAGAAGAGGCCCTTTTTTTTACTACAATCCCTAAGCTGATTGGACAGTTAGGCTTCTGTCCTTGACATGAGGTTTTGGGGATAGGCAGAGTTGGGAAGATTCTGAGAATACCCCCATGCTCCCAGGAAGCAGGATGCTATTTATCAAGTGCATGTGATTGAATGAGGCAAGAAGCTCCCTGTAAACTCCAGCCCTGCCAGCCTCCTTCTAGACTGACTTGATCTGTCTTACCCTGCCCAGGATCTCTCCTCTCCAAGGTTAATCACAGCCAAGGCACAGCCAATCATTAATGGAAATAATGTTCCTTAGGGGTGAGGTGAGTGGGTAACAATCCTCCAAAGGTGACAACTTTCTCACATCAAGAGCATATAGGCTTTGTATTTTTGGATAATGTAGTGAATGTAAAAAAAAAATAAAGCCTTTTTAACCCTGTATTTGCATATTTTTTTCTATTTTCTCAAATGAAGACTGTATTAACCTTAAACCCTATACGATTTGTATTATTCCATAAAGACCTTATTCATTCACTTTGAACTACCACATTGTCTATTTTCATCCCTCACTAATTTGCAGATTCACAGTTAATCAGAGAGTCAGAAACATAAAAACCAGACCAGCTTCGTGTTTTGCTTTTTTCCCCCGGTATAAACCATCCTCTACCCTCTCCTCTCCCCCGCAATCTAGGGGGTTAGGGTGGGAAAGAGAGATGTCTCACAAAGGGCATTGGTGGTAGGGAATGTCCTTAAGGCAGTAAAAGATTCTGTGTGTAAAATGGTTAAGGATTTGGGAAGGGTATGTGTATGGAGGATCGTGTTCTCCCTCCTGCCTTGTGATGTTGAACATCACGGTGGCGGTAGGAGTGATCCCAGTGTCCGTGGGGAGCGGAAATGGTAGCTCTTCTTCCTTTTGTATTGGTCCTGGATGTAGTTCTTCCAGTGGTCATTCTGGGTTCCCTTGCCCAGCTGTCTGTAGGTAAGTGTGTTGCAGAGCTCGGAAGGCAGAGATTCGTTTGTGGGGGCTAAAGGTTAGCATTTTCCAGCAGCAGTTGTGCTCCAGGTCCCTCAAGCTCAGGCACGACAGATTGTAAAGGCTGGGGACTACAAGGAGTAAAGGCTCCTCGGGGCAGAGAAACATCAGGAGGCCAATCATCTTCTACTGGCAGCCCGATCAGGTCAAAGATTTTGCTTAACTGGTCAGCTTCAGAGTTTCCACAGAAGAGAGGCTTCCTACGGAACATCTCTGCGAAGATGCAGCCAACACTCCAAATGTCCACAGGTGTTGCATATGCTGACTGCAGGAGAACCTCAGGAGCACGGTACTAGAGAGTGACTACCACAGGTGTGAGTGCCATCTGGCAGCTGTAGATCCGGGCTAAGCCAAAGTCAGCTAAGTTGACGGTTCCACTACTGGTCACAAGTATGTTTTCTGGCTTCAGGTCACGGTGGACAATGCAGTTGGAATGAAGAAAGTCTAGGCCTCTTAAAAACTGTCTCATTAGGTCCTTAATGGTCTCCAAGGGCAGCCCTGGTGGAGGGGCCTTGTCCAGGTACGTCCTCAGGTCTTGGTCCACATGTTCGAACACCAGGGTCACCTTGGTCTCTCGGTCAGTTCGGGCGGTGGCACAGACATCCCTCAGCCGGACCACGTTGAGATGCTCGAAGGCCTTCCAGCCTCCTCAGGAGGGCGGACCGTGCTGACAGGCAGTCCCCCCCTTCCTCCTCCCGTGGGGACCTTCACACTCTTGAGTGCCACGAAGTGGCCGCTGTGGGGGTCCCGGGCCTTGTAGACCGGCCCGTAGGCACCCACGCCGATCTCGGCCACCGGTTCATACCGAGGGATGTCCGTCCTGAGCCTAGGAGGAGGCGGCATGGTTACCCTGGCCCGCCGGGGCCCCGGGATAACGGGGGATCCTCCGCCCCCGCCGGCACCCCGCCTGGGAAATGACAGGCCAGGCGCTGCGGGGCGGGCAGGAGCCGCGGGGCAGCCAGGCGCCAGGCCGGTCCAGCAGCCCCCGGCCCCGGCCCCTTCCCGGCCGGCCCGGCCCTTACCCGGCGGCCCAGCTCGCTCGGCCTCCCGCTCGGGCACGCGGGGCGCCGAGTAAAGTACAGATTCTTAAAGCAATTTAACAATTGTTGAAAAACAACAGATGAATCAGTGGGACGTATTAGATACATAACCTAACAAATATAGCTAATACACTTAATAACAATAATGATAATAATGATGATGATGATGATGATGATGATGATGATAATAGATTCCAATTACTGGGACAAGGACTAATTATTTTTCAAAATCTTCTGGGAAGGGGAAGCTAGGTGGTGAAGTGGATTGAGCACCAGCCCTGGAGTCAGGAGTACCTGAGTTCAAATCCTCAAAGCCTCAGTCACGTAATAATTACCTAGCTGTGTGGTCTTGGGCAAGCCACTTAACCCCATTTGCCTTGCAAAAACCTAAAAAAAATCTTCTGGGAAAATACATAGAAGACATTAGATTTATATCACAACTTCAAAACTTTTACAAAGACTAGCTCCAAAGAGATTCATATGTACATATAGAAGATATAATAGCTAGAAATAAAAGATACAATAAAGAGCAAAAAAGTCACATCATAAGTCAATTACTAAAAAAAGGAAATATCAAGACCAAAAAGAGACAGAGAAGATTATAGGATATAAATTTATAATATCATGAAATGTGAACAATAAAATCAATAAAGTTAAGATTAAAAGGGAAATAAATAGAAAGTAGGAAGTTAAATTGATAAAGGTCTTCTTTCCAAGCTATACTGTTGTCCCAAAAGATTTAGTGCAACTTTAAATTTTAATAGAGAAGAAACAGACAATCTATAGCCAAAAATTGAAAAAAAATCCCAAATCATTACTAATTGGTGAAAATTAAAACAATTCTAAGTTTCCAACCTAACACTAATTCAATCCATAAAAATGATTTAAAAGTATAATGATAAATATTGGAAGGGTTATGGAAAAACAAACATATTGATATACTGTTTTTATACTACAGATTTGTTCTACCATTCTTAATTGTAATTTGGAGTTATCGGCAAAATGTTATTAAATAGTGCATATACTCTGCTCTAGCTATATCACTGGAAAACCTATAAACAAATAAAAATCATTAAATAGGAATATGCTATAGGTACAATAAAACAAAACATATTGTGGTACCAAAAAAAACTAGAAATTAAAGGGATATTCACCAATTAAGAATTGTGACTAAGTTGGGAGAACAAATTGTTGAGTTTCATTGTGCTAAGTATATCCAAGTAATCAACAAAAGCTATTATGCAGAATTTTTTATTATTTAGACTTAAGAATATGTTAATAATGGAGACTAAATTAAAATATTTTATATACATACATATATCTATTATCTATCAATCATATATCTATCTATTCATTCATTCACCAATCCAGCCAGCCAGCCAGACACCACCCATTCATTTACAAATATATCCCTATATTTCTTTATTAATCTTGTTTAAGCATGATGGAAGTATAGTAGTTGTCTCAAGGAATGAATTTCTCATCATCAGATTGGAGGCCTAATTAATACTATTGCTACTGCTGCTGCTAGTACAGGTATTACTACTGCCATTATTATTATTACTATTACTCCTTCTCCTCCTTTTCTTCCTTCCTTTCCTTCTACCTGATATTATATATTGCATTTTGAAGTTTGAAAAATACTTTACATCAATTATTTCTTTTGAGCTTCACATCACCATTGGGAATGACTGGATAAATTATGGTACAGTAGATTCTCATCCTTCATGGTATTTATGTTATATAAGGTCACTGTGAACAATGTATTAGCCAATTCTGAACCATTGCTCCTAGGAGAAATGTAAGGTTCGTTTTTGTGAATCTTTAGTCACAGCATTTACTTTAGTACTTTCCAGAGAGACCTTATATACAGCAAATTTCCATTTACTTTTTCTGGATGAATCATATTTTTGATTCATTAACATTGAATTCATAGCCAACTGCACTATAATCCATGCCTCAACAAAGTTTATTTAACACATATTTTCCATAATTCACATCATAGTCTTCTTCTGCTTATAAGCACCATACAGCACTTTAGCATTACACATGAGGGCTATTTTAAATAGTGAAATCACTAACAAAAAGAAGAAAAATGCAAAAAAAAGGAAATGCTCAGTAGACTATTAAAAGGATGTTTATTTACATTAAGAGAGCTGAATCAAGAAGTTAGCACATCACTTTCTTTGACCTCAACTGGGAACTTGTATGTCAGGTGACTAAAATCATTGACATTCTGCACATGTCAAAAATGATCTTGAAGTCATCCTGAGAATCTATTATAAAAAATAAATATTAGTAAATATGGAATCCACAAATAATGAAGATTGACTATGATTGTGATGAATTCTGTTGTACTTCAAGAAATGAGGAAATAGATGATTTTAAAAAGACAAAGAGGGGCAGCTAGGTGGCACAGTGGATAGAGCACCGGCCCTGGATTCAAGAGGGCCTGAGTTCAAATCTGACCTCAGACACTTAATAATTACCTAGCTGTGTGACCTTGGGCAAGTCACTTAACCCCATTGCCTTTAAAAAAAAACTAAAAAGATATAAACAATCTTTAAAACTTTTATGAACTGATGAAGAATAAAATCAGCAGAAAAAGATTAATACTTTTTTCAACAACTTGAAAGATAACAACAGTCTTTGGAACCTATAAGAATTATGATCATCATTACACTGAACTTCTATGATTCCAGAAGAATGTGATGAAATATACTATGCACCTCATGACAGGTAATGGATTTACAGTAATGTATGAAACATTATTTTTAGATTTTTGCAAGGCAATGGGGTTAAGTGACTTGCCCAAGGCCACACTGGTAGGTAATTATTAAGTGTCTGAGCCCAGATTTGAACTCAGGTACTCCTGACTCCAGGGCTGGTTCTCTATCCACTGCACCACCTAGCCACCCCAGAAACATATTTTTGTAAACAGCCAATGAAGAAATGTATTTTTCTTGACAAGGCTTTCTTCTTAAAAGGAATGTGTTTTTCCTTTCTTTTTCTTTTCCAATGATGTGTGTATTCGGGGAGTCAAAATAGCTTTATGTTTTTAAAACAACCACTTTAAAATTATTGCTATTGATGTATAATGTTGGATGCACTTTCAGGTGAAAGTCATATTATTGGCTTCATTAATTGCTTCAAGTTGTTACAGGAAAGTGGTCATGGAGTGGGGGAAATAAACTGGAAATGTTGGTAAGGTGAAAGTAAAATATGTCAATACATCTTTTAAATTATTTTTCTTACAAGCAGTTCTGACTATATTACTTTCTTTTTTTTAGGTTGTTGCAAGGCAAACAGGGTTAAGTGGCTTGCCCAAGGCCACACAGCTAGGTAATTATTAAGTGTCTGAGACCAGATTTGAACCTAGGTACTCCTGGCTCCAGGGCCGATGCTTTATCCACTATGCCACCTAGCCACCCCTATATTACTTTCTCAATAAACTCCAGTGACTTCCTATGGCATAAAAAGTCCTCTGCAAACCTATCTTGTCAACTTTGTATATTACTCCCCTTCTGGAGTCCTGTAATCCAATCAAACTGACATTGTCTCTATTCCTGACATATCACTCTATTTCCCCTTTCTGGGCCATCCTCTATGTTTTAAATGTTTGAATTCCCTCTCAAACCTTGCTTCACAGAATCTCTGTTCCTTCCTTTAAGATGAAGCATAAACCCCATCATCTACATCAGTGTTTCTCAAACTTTTGGGGCTTAGATCTCTTTTACATTCTTAAAAAATCATTTTGGAGAGCTTTCATTTTCTTCATTATATTTTTATATATTTATCATATTATATATTACATCTTATATATTTAAAATATGCATTTATTAATTCATTTAATAAAAATCAACATATAG
Source organism: Macrotis lagotis (assembly GCF_037893015.1). NCBI lineage: Eukaryota > Metazoa > Chordata > Mammalia > Peramelemorphia > Peramelidae > Macrotis > Macrotis lagotis. The sequence goes on along the minus strand of NC_133658.1, from coordinate 337,530,841 downwards.
CATGTTAAAAACACATTTCATGAGAAAAGCATTATTTTTCAAAAACAAAAAAGTGAGAAGAGTCACAATGTTTTCATAATTTTGCAAATCTCTTTAGTGTTTAGCTTAATAGAAGAGAGCTGGATTTTCATATCTGCTTTTATATTCAATCTGTTGAAATGTTACTTTGCTTGAAGTATATGTAAAAAAGATGGTCTCATATAACTGTGTAGTTGGAAATGGGAGGACTATTTCAATAGACAAATAGCATCTTTGTGTTTTTATGAAAATAAATTTTACCTTAGACTGTGCTTTGGGAATATCTGCTCTGCATGAATCCTTTTCCTGCTCCCCATAACCGTTAATGCCCTCCCTCTGTTGAATTTGTTGTATGTATATTATCTTTTAAAATGTTTTTTTCAAATATTTAGCATTTTTTTCTCCTCTGAACCCTTCTCAGAAAATTAGAAATTCATGATTCTTGTTTCTTATAAGGATAGTCATGTAAATAAGTGCCTACATTAACTGTGTCCACTACTTCTCTCCCATGTGGTGTGTAGCTTCCTTCATCATCAGTCCTTTGGAATCAGGATTGATTATTGCATTTATCAGAGTTCTTATGTCTTTCACACTTCTCTATGATTTTTTTCCATCAAGAATCTATGAGTAAAAATTAATTCATTTCTTTGTACTTCTATATCCAACTCCTAGAAGAATGCCTGAAATATAATAGAGACTTAATAAATGCTTATTGTTTTTAATGCTAGAACTATTGAGAACATAGAACAGCAGGAATAGTTCCTTCAAACATTTGTAAGTTTGTTAGGACAATGAGCTATATATTACCTTAGCTAATTAGCATCTTTAAGGCATTGTGTACAAAACATCATATACAAAGAGCTAAGAGATATATCATATAGTTCATAATATAACTTCAGAAAAGATAAATCATTGTAGCTTTCAGTATTATGAGGTTACTTTGAATTGAGAATTATAGAACAGTAACTTTCCCTTGATGTCTAGTCATTCATTCTAAATTGTCTATTGGATATAGATACCTTAGAGAAATAGATAGGAAGATAAGGATTTCAGATTGTATATACTGAATTGTTATGCCAATAATCCATCCTTTATACTAATTTTCTCTATCTACTGGATTGTGGGTTCTTTGAAGGCATGGAATATCTTGCTTTTGGAGGGACTTTCTTATATGGCATTTCCTACACTAAAAAATTAGATAAAGTTAAAAAAATAATATTTAACATAAACATTTGAAAAATGGTAAATATTTGTTAAATGTCTTTCATTCATCTTACTAATGATTTCTTGTTTGCAAAATCCGATGATCTTTATTTTTTGAGTTCTCATTCTCTTTGAATTTGCTACAGTCTTTGACATTTGTGACTATTTCTTTCATACACTGTTCTCTCTAGGTTTTAGGATACAGCTCTCTCTCTCCTCCTTCTCCTCCTATCTATTTGACGACTCCTTTTCTATCCCCTTTGCTGGATCCTTCTTTATATTATATACTCTAACCATTGGTATACTTCAGGGCTCTATCCTAGTCCCTCTTTTCTTTCCCTCACATGGGAATTTCAATACTTCTCTGTGATTTAATTACCATCTCTATACCCATGAATCCCAAATATTCCTTTCCTACTCCAATACCTCTTCTGACTCAACCTTACATCTCTGTGTTTCAGACATCTTGAATTAGATGTCTAGTAGAAATCTTCAACTCAATATGTTCAAAATGGAACTCTCCCCTTGCTCTTCTATTTTCTCTCTTATCATAGAGGGCAACAACACCATAATTCCAGTCCCTTAGTCTTAAATTTCAGAAGTCATCCTTAATTCCTTACTATATCTCATGCTCCATGTGGCTAAGGCTTTGTGGATTTCACCATTGCAATATCTCTTGAATCTGGTCCCTTTTCCATTTAATACTTCTAGCACTCTAGTTCAGGTCCTCATCATCTCATATTTGGATTATAGTTATGGCCTATTAGAGGCTCTGCCTACTTGAAGTCTCTCCCCACTTCAATACATTTTCCATTCAGACTTAAGTGATTTTTCTAAAATACAAACTTCTCACCATGTCACCCTCTTACTCAGAAACACTAGTGACTCCATATTGTCTTCAGGATCAAATAAAAATGCTCTGTGGGATATCCAGCATCATTCATAACCCTGCCCACCCCCACACACACATGCACTACACCTTTCCATTACCATTATAGTTTTCTTCCTGCCATATATACTTTTCAATTCAATTATACTAGATTCCTGGCTGTTCCACAAATAAGGTATTTCATCTTTTGATTCCAGGCATTTTCTCTGACTGCCCCATCCCTACTTAAGATTCTCTCCCTCCTCTTCTCTAATTACTGATCTCGATGATTTTCTTTATGCACTAATTAAATCCTACTTTCTATAAGAAGTCTTCTCTAGCCTCACTTAATTCCTGTGCTTTCCTTCTGTTAATCATTTAAAAAAATTTTCTGTAAACCATTTGTTTTGTATTTATGAGTTGACATAGTCTCCCCCATTAGGTTGTGGACTTCTTGAGGTCATGGACAGTTTTCGCCTCATTTTGATTTCCCCACAGTGTTTAAGCAGAGTATTTGGCACATAACAAGTTTGATTCTTAAAAAAAAAAGGGTTAACTGATTAATTGATTGATATTTATTCAGATAATTCCCAGAATGACATATCTATCTCTAATCTTTCTCCTGAACTCCACTGCCTATTACTTAATTGCATCGGTCAAAATGGATGTCTCACAGATATCTCAAACCTAATACACACAAAGCAGAAGTTGTTATCTTCCACCTCTACAACTGACTTCTCTTTCTTAGTTATCTATTTCTATAATAACTATTTTAGATGCCAGACGTGCATTTGGAGTCATCTTTGTTTCTTCACTCTCCTTTACTCCCCTTGGCCAATCAGTTAAGAACTCTTATTGATTTTACCTGTATAATTTTACTCTCATTCTTTTCACTCACATTGCTGCCCTATAGTTCAGGCCTTCATCACTTCTTACCTGGACTATTGTAAATGGACTCCTAATTGATGTTTCTTTGCCTCAAAAGTCTCTCATCTCTAATCCATTCTTCATATAGTTGCCAAACTGATTTTCCTAAAGCACAGATATATGTCACCCCCTTTCTCAAGAAACTCCCAAAAGCTTTCTATTAACTCTTTTTAAGTTTGTCCATTTGTAATTTTAAGATTTTAAGAATATAGCTCCATTCTATTTTTTCATGCCTATTAAACATTATCCATTTTCATATATTCTATGTTTCAGTCAAACTGGCTCATAATTTTGTTTCTTCTATATGAATTTCTATTTTTTGTCAATTCATTTTTCTAGGCAAAAATCAAAGGACAGTCCATTATCACACCTTTCCCCATAAAAATTGTAATAATTATGTGAATACTGCTCTCAGGACAAGGTAAAGAAAGGAGAAAGTAGAATGGGTGAGGCAATGGAGTGGATACCAAGGAGATGACTGGCATGGATGTTCAAATAGAATATGAAATATGGTCTATGTCAAGCTAGATATGATGAGTCTTGTGCATTTCTGTTTGTTGACACAAGCCAGGACTGGATGTTCTTAGGGTAATGACTTCAAAGCAAAAATGGATCATCAGTCAGGTCATAGTCTTAGGTCTGATGCTCTGGAGGGAGCAATGGTGGACTAAGAAGAAAGGAGATAGCAATTCACATTGTGGGAGCTAATGAAGTCTGCAGGGCAGAGCATGTAGAGACAAAAGATAAATGTCCAGGTCAGAATATTGGATTATGCCTATAATTTACAGGAAATGAATAATGATTTCCAAAAGAAAACTGAGAAATAGCAACCAGACAGAGAGGAGTAGAATTAAGAGTATTGCCATGAAAATCTGCAGAAAAGAGGGTATCCACATCTTGAGGATTACAATCAATGCTATGTGCTAAAGAGTGTTCAAGAAATGAGTGGACAGAGAAAGGTCAAATGGACTTAGCCATTGAGAAATCATAAAGAGATCAATTTAATTGAGTCTTGAGGTCAGAACTTCGATTCCAAGGGGCTGAGAAGAGAATGTAAAAAGAATTGAAGGAAGCATAGCAATCTGTACCCCACCTCCCGGAAGTTTGACTGTGTAAGAGAAGAGAGATGTACTTTTAGGGGATAGTAAATCTCAATGAAAAATTCTTTTGTTGTTGCTTTAAGTGCAACTACATTTCCAATCAAACAAGTAATGTTTTATTTGCTGTATTTGTAGAAGAATTGCCTCCTGATTCAACAATTATCTTGAAAGTGATAGTCACAGAGAGTTGCCTATAACACTGAGGGGTCAAATGACTTTTCCAGGGTATCACACAGGGTATCAAGTATAGACTTGAGCTTAACTTCTTTGACTTTGAGGCCAGTTCTCTAACCAATCTACACTACCTCTCTGATCTGTAAAGTCCCTTGCTTTTCTATGTTAAATGACATGGTATCTCCAACACAGGAACACACTTGATTAAAACCAGTTTTAAAAGAGCTCAATGGAAACTAGGCAACTGTGGTTCAAATATAAGTCTTGTTGTAAAGGATCCCTTCAGACATTTATTCCTCAGTGTTACAGAAAATAAGTGGAGTAACTCCATGTAGTGGGGTCTACAGGATTGCCTCTGATATCACCACCCAGTTTGCGACTGGGTATCATTGATTTCCCCTCATGACAGAACTGTTATATCACCAGTTTGATCTCTCAGCATCTATTTATGAATCCTATGGAGTTAATAGCATAGTCATGGGGAAAGAAATGATACATTTTCATTCCTATTGAGTATGCCTTCCCAATCCCTCTCTTTAAAAACAAACTTTTATATCCCCTACAGTGGTTTAAATATCACACTTCAGGGGTAGCTCACCATATATAGTAACCATGCCCACATTGTAGCTCCTATGTGGTCATATAATTATATTTTATGTCTAAGTCTTTATTTGCATCTTCCAAGAGACTAGGTCACATTTCATGCTAATTTTGGTTTGAATTAAAGAGTTGTAGAATATTAGAGCTTGATGATACATCACAAATCATGGAATTCAGGAGAATGAGAGTTCTTATGAAGAATGAGAAATTAGAGATACTTCTTGGGGGAAGTGAATTGTTAAAGTTCTCAAACCTATTAAGCAGAATCACCTGAACTTAAAAATTGGGTATTATGACTTCAAGTTAAGTTCCCTTTTTATGGTGACAAGGGGAAGAGGATTTGGTTTTAAACTTCAACCCCACATTAATGGGAAATAAAAATATCTATCTTTAAACCAAGAGCCTTTGAGGCTGAATCTACTGAATCTACTGAATACTAAATTATCAGAAAAATACATTTTATATTTATTAGAAGAATACTAAGGAATAGAAAATTTAGTTAACACCTATAAAGGCAATGTATGAGAACACTACAATCACATGATGAGTTATTAATGTAGAAGTTTTTTTTTAAAACTAAATACAATGTACAATCTTTAACAAAAGGTATCTTTGGGGAAGTTAAAAAATACAAAGAAATCTTCATGTTCAGAGCATTTTTGAGATGAGTGTTTTGTTAAAACCTCCCCAAATTAATTGCATCCAAGTGAAGTTTTTTTCAAAATATTTATCCATTAATTACTTACATTTATAAAATGTGGTCTTCAAATAATTATCTTCATTTTATTCCTGAGGAGAAAGAAATCGAAGATATTCAGTGACTCATCAAAAGGCATTCATAGTAGCTGGCAGATCTGAGACTTGAATTCAAGTGCCAGTAAACTATGCTGGTACTCTAGCATTACTTTTCAGACTTCACAGTGTTTCAAGGCAAAGAATATTCAATTATTAATTATGGAGTTCTCCCAAATAAAGCATCAGGATAGTTAGAATAACAGAAATCTCAAGTTGAGTTGAGGAGTTATCTTTTTTTTTTTCCATTTGCTAAATCAAGTTAATCAATGGACTAATCACTTTATCACTCCATAAGATATAAAAGTAGAAAAATCATTGTAATTAGGGAAATAAATCCATTGGACTCAGATACATTTTATTTTTGTATCACTACTTACCTATTTTAATTTTTGTCTTTTTAAATTTTGAATTTCAAATTATCTCCTCCTTCTAACCCATTCACCAGCTACTGAGAATTCAAGTAAGTAAATATCAATTATATATACGAAATCAATCAAAATATGTTTCCTTCTTATCCATATTTCAAAAAAAAGCAAGAAAAAGAAAGAAAATGGGAAAAATTTACTTCAGTTTGGGGTGCAATTCATCAATTTCCTCTCTTCAGATGCAAAACATTTTTTCATCACAAGTTCTTTCAAAATATCTTGGATTATTGAATTGAAAAGAGTGGGACACTCACAATTGATCATCTTTACCTGATATTTGTCCAGTAATTTTCAACCTAACTCTGCATCAGTTCCTAAAGGTCTTTCCAGGTTGTTGGGATTTTATTCCTCCTGAAATCATCTGCTTAATAATTTTATATAGTACTATATTACTCCATAAAAACATATATCACAATTTATGCAGCCATATATTCTTTTTCTCTTTCTTTGATATCTTTAGGTATACAGATCAAGTAGTTTTATTGATTGATCAAAGGATATGCTAAGTTTTATCCCCTTTGGAGTCTAGTTCCAAATTGTTATTTTTATAAATTTAACTCAGTTCTTTACTCAGCATATATTTGAGAAATGAGTCCTTTATCAGATAAACTTTCTGTAAAAAAAATTATTACTTCATTGTCTATGATAACTTTCAGCAAAATGTAGGTTATCTGATTACATCTTAATTATATTTATTCTTGCATTGACTTTATTTTGAGACCATGATTGCCATCCCTGCCTGTTTTTGTTTAGGTAAAGCATGTCAGATTTTACTCTACCCCTTTATTTTAACTCTGCATGTGTCTTTTCATTTTAAGTGTATTTCTTACAAACATCATATCATTGAATTTGTGTTTTGAATAATTGTTATACAGTTTCATTTCACAGGCTAACTCATCTCTCATAGTCACAGTTATGATTACTGTGTATTTCCCTCAATTCCTTTTTCTTCTATTTCTTCCTCTCACTCTCTATTTTTTCTTTTATTTCTCCTCAAAAGCCTATTTTGCTTGTAACCAATGCTTGCCATAATTTGTCTTCCTTTCTACCTTATCTTTATCTTATTCTCTTCCTGTCCTATTTCCCTATTCTTCCATTATATAATTGTACATACATTCAGGAGTGTATATTCTTTCATCTTTGAACCAATAATGATGAGAGTGAAGTATAAGCATTGTTTGATATCATTCCCTCCATTTCATTCTCAATTGTAAAAGTTCTTTCTTGAGCAACTCTTTTTATAAAATTAATTTATTTATTTTCACAATATTACAATAATCTTGTTGTAAAAGTAAACATAATTCTCCTCCCCCAAGAAAGATAGAGAAACCTCAAGAAAAATAAATTGAGAGAAAAAAGTGTACTTCTTTCTGTGTTCAGAAACCATAGGCTTGCTCTCTCTCTCTCTCTCTCTCTCTCTCTCTCTCTCTCTCTCTTTCTCTGAGATGACTATATATTTTATTATAAGTTCATCAGAGGAATTGTGTTAAAATCTTTTCCTACCATTTCTACTGCCAGTTGTATTTCCCTTCATCCTATTCCTCACTATCCCAATTTACTCTATTCACTCTCCTTTCACTTTGTCCCTCTCAAAAGTATTGTATCTGCCTACCTTCTCTCATGATCTTCCCTCTTTTTTTATCACCTACACCCCCCTTCCTCTCCCTGTCCCTTTTCTCCCATCCTTTTTTCCCCTTTTTTTTCCTCTAGGTTAAGGTAGATTTCTATACCCTACTGAGTGTGTATGTTATTTCCTCTCTGATTCACTTCTGATAAGAATGAAGACTCACTCATTCCCCTTCACCCCTATCCACTCTGTTACAAAAGCTTTTTTTTCCCTCTCTTTTTTTTTTAGGTTTTTGCAAGGCAAGCGGGGTTAAGTGACTTGTCCAAGGCCACACATAAAACAATTTTCCTGGAGAATTTCTTGATAAATGAAGCCTAGGCTCTTTTCCTGGACATGACTTTCAGAAAGCCTAATAAGTTTTAAATGATCTCTTCTGGATCTGTTTTATAAGTCAGTTGCTTTTCTAAAGAGATGATTCACATTTCCTCTTAGTTTTTCATTCTTTTGGCTTTGTTTTAATGTTTCTTGATTTCTCACAAAGCCATCAGCTTCCCTTAGATCCATTCTAAATTTGAAGGAATTATTTTCTACAGAAAGACTTTGTATCTCCTTTAACATCTGGTCAATTCCGCTTTTTGAGGTATTCTCAATGACTTTTTGAACTTTTTTTATTTGACCAAAACTAGTTTTCTTAATGCTTGAAAAATGTCTCACTTTGAACTTTTACTGGCTCTACTATTCCAAAATTTGATTTGAAGCATTATTTTAAAGTTGGTGAGATGGAAATCTTTAGAGTTTCCATCTGGGGTACCTCTAAACTGCTATTTTGATTCTGCCCCCCAGCTTAGATAAGATTAAAAATCTCATCTCTCCAGAGAATGCATTGTTAAATGTCACAGTTGATTTGATAAGGAAATTGGATAGCTCAAGTTATAACTTTCCGAAACAAGATAATTATATTCTGAATAATTAAAAAACAGAAAGAATGGTTTTTCATTCTGATAATTAGTGTTATTTTAATAGCCCCTTTTTTCTGTAATATTTCATTTGTATTAAGAGAATTAGGGGTTTATAACTGGTATTAATGACTGGGGGAACAAAGAAGCCAAGGTGGTGAAGGGAATTTTACTCTCTGTTTCTAGGATCTTAGGACAACTATCCTTACAAAGTGTTTGAAATACAGCATTAAAGCTCCTTTATATAATGACTTTTAATTACTACCGTAATTCTTTTTTTAGGTTTTTGCAAGGCAATGGGGTTAAATGGCTTGTCCAAGGCCACACAGGTAGGTAATTATTAAATGTCTGAGGTTGGATTTGAACTCAGGTACACCTGACACCAGGGCTGGTGTTCTATCCACTGTGTCACCTAACCACCCCTACTACATTAATTCTTAAAATTATTTCTCCTTGACATGTTTTCCATATCACCTTCTTTTCCTATGAGATATTTCACATTTTCATTTCTTTATTTATTTGTTTGACTTGATGTCATAGAATCATTAGTATCCAATTGCCCAATTCTCAATTTTTAGGAATTATTTTCTTTAGTGATTTTTTGTTAACCTCTCTTTCCATTGGGGCTATTCTACTTTTTGGGAAGTTCTCTTAAGTGGATATTTATGCCCCTTTTACCATTTTGCCTATTCTTTTTTTAAGGTAATGATTAGCAAACCATTGACTCTTTTTTTCATTTTTTAATATCTTTTTTACAATTTATTTATTTATTTATTTATTAAAATTTTCTTTAATTTATATACTAGTAAAATATTCCTGTTGTAAGAGTAAACATAATATCCCCTCCTCCCACAAAAAATAAAACTGCATGAGTAATAAAGTGAAAGACAGACTGAAACATCTTTTTTTTCTATGTTCTGATACCATTGGCTGTCTCGAGTGAATCATATTATTTATCCTAGTCCATCATAGAAGTTACTTCCATATTTTTCCACAATTGCTGTTGAGTATTGTAATTCCCTCCCTCCATTACTCCCCACTGCCATCTATTATAGTTTCTCTCTCTTTTCCCTCTGTCTGTTTTCTAAATTGTGCTGTGATGTAGCTGAGTAGCACAGTGGACAGAGCACTGGCCTTTGGAGCAAGAGGGCCCAAGCCTACATCCCATCCCAGAGACCCAGCAACCAGCCAGCCCTATGGTCCCAGACAGGCCACCAAATTCTACCAAACAGCAAAAAGTAAAAAAAGAAAATGTGTCATATCTGACTATCCTCTCCTCTATCTCCAACATCTAACCCTCCCCCATCCCCCTTCTCTCCTTTTTCTTCTAGATTTCTATACTCTATAGAGTGTGTATGCTTTTTTCCTCAGAGCCATTTCTGTTTAGAAGGAAGGCTCCCTCATTCTCCCTCACCTTTCCTCCCACATGAAAAATCTTAGCCTATTCTACCTCTCCTTTCTCTTACTTCCAGTACATTTCCCTTTCACCAATTGACTCCATTTTTATAATACATTATAACTTCAAATTTGGCTCTCTCCTGTGCTTCATCTATAAAGGTTCCTTCTACCTGCTCTGTTAAATGAGAAGTTTGATGAGTATTATCAGTATCATCTTCCCTGCAGGAATATACACAGTTCATCATCATTAAATTCTTCATAATTTACCCCTTCTCATCCATCCTTTCTATGCTTCACCTGAGTCCTGCTCTTGAAGACCAAACTTTCTGTTCAGCTCTGGTCATTTCAACAAGAACATTTGAAATTCCCCTGTTTCTTTAAAAGTCCTATTTTTCCCCCATGGAAGAGGATGTTCAGTTTTGCTGGGTAGTTGATTGTAAGTTGCATTCCAAGCTCTCTTGCCTTCCAGAACATTATATTCTGAAGTCCTATGAAAACCTCAATGTAGTTACAGCTAAGTCCTGTGTAATCCGGACTGTAGCTCCATGATATTTGAATTCTCCTTCTGTATGCTTGCAATATTTTCTCTTTTACCTTGGAGTTCTGGAACTTGGCTATAAAATTCCCAGGGGTTGTTTTTATCTGGATCTCTTTCTGGGAGAGATCAGTGGATTTTCTCAATTTCTATTTTACTTTCAGCTTCTAGGATATAAGGGTAATTTTCCTATAGAAATTCTTTAAAAAATGAGGTCAAGACTTTTCCTGATCATGATTTTCAGGTAGCCCAATAGTTTTTAAATTATATCTTATGGATCTGTTTTCCAGATCAGTTGTTTTTTCAATGAGATAGTTCACATTATCGTGTAGTTTTTCATTCTTTTGTTGTTAAATTATTGTGTCTTGATTTCTTGCAAAATCATCAGCTTCCTTTAGCTTCTGAAGAATATGTTTTCCTCAAAGAGCTTTCTTATCTCCTTTTCCATCTTGCCAATTCTGCTTTTTAAAGCATTCTTCTACTTATTAACTTTTCTTAGAAAGATTTTACTTGAGTTTTACAATTTTCCCCCCATTATTTCTTCCCTCCCTACACCCCCCACAGAATGCAGTCTGTTAGTCTTTACATTGTTTCCATGGTATACACTGATCTAAGTTGAATGTGATGAGAGAGAAATCATATCCTTAAGGAAGAAAATTAAAGTATAAGAAATAGCAAAATTAAATAATAAGATATTTTTTTTCTAAATTAAAAGTAATAAACTTTGTTCTTTGTTCAAACTCCACAATTCTTTCTCTGGATACAGAAGTTATTCTCCATTGCAGATAGCCCAAAATTGTGTCTGATTTTTGCACTAAAGGAATGAGCAAGTCATTCATGGTTGATTATCACCTCCATGTTGCTATTGGGGGTACAATGTTTTTCAGGTCCTGCTCATCTCACTCAGCATTAGTTCATGCAAATCCTTCCAGGCTTCCCTGAATTCCCATTCCTCCTGGTTTCTAATAGAACAATAGTGTTCCAAGGCATACATATACCACACTTTGTTAAGCCATTCCCCAATTGAAGGGCATTCACTTAATTTCCACTTCTTTGCCAGCACAAACAGGGCTGCTATGGATATTTTTGTTCAAGTTATGCTTTTACCCTTTTTCCTAATCTCTTCAGGGTATAGACCTAGTAGTGATATTGCTGGATCAAAGGGTATGCACATTCTTGTTGCCCTTTGGGCATAATTCCAAATTACTCTCTAGAAAGGTTGGATGAGTTCACAGCCCCATCAACAATGTATTAGTGTCCCAGATTTACCATATCCCTTCCAACACTGATAATTGTCCTTTCTGGTCCCTCATTAACTTTTTGAATGGTTTTTATCCATTTGACCTAAACTGGTTTTTAACATGTTATTTTCTTCAGCATTCTTTTATCTCCTTGACTAAGCTTCTGACTTCATTTTCATGTTTTTTCCTGCATTGCTCTCATTTCTCTTCCCAATTTCTCTTATACCTCCCTTACTTGATTTTTAAAATCTTTTTTGAACTCTTTCATAGCCTGAGCCCAACTTCTATATTTCTTGTAGTCTTTAGATGCAGAAGCTTGCAATTTCTCATCTTCAGAGGGTGTATCTTGATCTTCCATGTGACCAAAGTGTTTGTCTATGGTCAGGTTCCTTTTTTCTGTTTGCTCATTTTCTGAGCCTGTTTGGGGCTCTTGAACTTTTGAGTATCATTGAGACACCCCCGAAAGGACCTCAGTTCATTCAAAATCTTATGGGAGGCTCTGACTGTTCTCTTTGGCCCTCAGTTCAGGGGCTGTGAGAAAGGTCCCTGCTCCATGGGGGTCCCAGACTGCCACCAAGGTCTGGGTATGGTCAAAACCCCAGAGTCCTGTCCAAAACACAGAGGACAGACCTTGGTCATTTCCTGGGATGGGGCTGTGCTAAGGATTGTGGCCATGCTGAGGAGGGTCATGCTGGCCTGGGCTTCATTCTTGCTCTGACAGAGGTCTCCCTGCTGATCTTGCAAGTTGTGCTTGGTACTCCCTGGGGTGGCCAAGAAACTACTTCTACTGCTGCAAGCTGTAGCTCCTATGGACCCAGGCACCTTGGGGCTGTTCCTGCAAGACTGAAGCTCCTTTGCTCTGGTTACACTGTTGCCCCCTCCAACTCCACTATTTTCCAGGCTACTTTGGGCTGGAGAATTAACTCACTGGATCTTTCTGTGGGTTTTGTCTCTCAAAAATTTAGTTACAGCCACAATTTTAAGGTTTTTGAAATATTTTGGAGAGAGTTCCTAAGAAAGGCTGTTCTCCTGTCACCATCTTGGCTCCACCCCTATGGAGGGTGAGTTCCCACACAGAGCTTGGAGAACAACCAGCTTGACCAGGGACCTGAGTTCCATACTTTCAGTAGAGCCCTTTGGCCAGAACAAACAATAAGGAATAAACAACTAACCCCTCAAACCACCACCCCTCAGGGAAACAGAGATTAACTCCTTTCCCCAAGGCCCAGCTCAGTGTTCAAGGTGAACTCAGACCCTGCTGCTGAGGCTATCAAACACTCCAGAGAAAGCAACCAGCACTGCCTACTGGGTGGCCCTTGGAATTACAAAGCCAAGTGAACAAAGCCTCTAGGATCTTCAAAAGCAAACCTCTGAGAGTCAGCTCCTCCCCAATACAAAATCCTAGAAAGATGAAGAAAGGCCATAAAAGGGGGCCAATGGAGAAATACTAAGAAAAGACAGATTCTAACCCAGAGAGATCTAGCATTGTTGAGGAGAATATGAAATGGTCTCCAGTCCAGAAAGACTTCCTTGAAGAAATCAAGAAGGAGTTCAAAAATCAATTGGAAAAACTGGGGAATGAAACTCAAGAGAAAATTAACATGTTCCCAGAGAAAATTAGCATCTCACTACAAGAAAACTAATCCTTGGAACATACAATCAAACAAATACAAAATGAGAATATCTCTCAGATCTTCTATTGGGCAAATGCAAAAAGAAAATGATTCTCTCAATACTAAACTTGTACAAATAGAAAAATTCTTCAAAAATAGAATTATCCAACAGGAAAAGGAGTTGCAAAAGACAAATGAAGAAAAATATCATTCTCTTAAAAAAAGAATGGAATCAGCAGAAGCCAATAACTTCATGAGACAACAAGATTGTGTTAAACAAAACTAAAAGATCAAAAAAATAGAAAAACAAGGTAAAATACCTCATCAGCTAAACCAGTGATCTCAAGAATAAATTAAGATGGGAGAACCTTAGAATTATCAGCCTTCCTGAAAACATTGAAGAGAGAAAAAAAACCTGAACTTAACATTATAGGATTTAGTGATGGAAAATTGCCCTGATATCATGGAACCAGAGGGCAAAATAGTTATTGAAAGAATACATTGTTCCACTCTTGAAAGAGAACCTAAAATGAAAACACCAAGAATATTGTGGCCAAATTGCAGAACTATCCGATAAAAGAAAAAATCCTACAAACAGCCGGAAATAAAAAAAAAAATAAATACCCAGGACCCACAGTAAGGATTTTGCAGGACCTGGCCACAGCAACATTAAGGGTTTGAAGGGTCTGGAATGAGATATGCTGAAGAGCAAGTGAGCTTGGAATGCATCCAAGAATCCACTAGCCAGAAAAGCTGAGCATTCTATTCAAGGAAAAAGATGAACATTTAATGAAATGGGAGACCTCTAAGATTTCATGATGAAAAGACCAGCGCTAAATAGCAAATTTGGGCATCAAAAGGAAGGCTCAAGAGACACATTAAAGTAAAAAAAAAAACTTCTATCTAATAAGATGAACCTGGCGATACACCCACATGGGAGAAAGAGTCTCATAACTCTTGAGAATGGTAACTCTATTAGAGAGAATATATGTAGCCAGAAGTTATGAACACTCATAACTTTTCTGTGACTCAGATAGAATAATTTAAAAACAATACCTCCTTATAAAGGGGGGGGGCAGTAAGGAGAAGGAAAGTTGGAGGGAGACTGAATGGGGTAAACTCATTGCATCAAGAAGTACAAAAGACCTATCGTAATTAAGGCAAAGAAGGGAGGAGGTGAGAACCACCTCAATCTTCATCTCATCAGACTCGGCTTAAAGTTAAATAAGACATATTTGGTTAAGTTAAGATACCCAACACCTTTCAAGCATTAATAGGGGAAAAGGGGAGTGGAGAAAGGAGGGGGATAAAAAGGGGAACTTACAGAAGGAAGGGAAGAAGGAGAAAAAGGAAAGGGGAAAGAAAGGGGAGGAGGGTTGATATAAGAGGTGGTGGTATTCAGAAACAAAACCCTGGGGAATTATGGAGAAAAGGAGAAAAGGGGGGAAAATACAAACAGAAGGAAGATAGCATGGAGGGCAATAAAGAGTAAATAAATTTAACTTTGAATATGAATGGGATGAACTCTCCCTTAAAACATAAGCGAATAGCAGATTGTTTTTAAAAACAGAATTCTACAATATACTGCTGACAAGAAAATAATTAGAAGCAAAAATATAGAGTGAAGGTAAAAGGTTGGAACAAAATAAAGTTTGCTTCAGCTGAAGTGAAAAAAGCAGGGGTAGCAATCCTTATCTCAGACAAAGTAGCTGCAAAAATAGATAGAATTAAAAGAGATAAGGAAGGAACCTATATCCTCCTAAAAGGTACCATAGACAATAAAGTAATTTTAATATTAAATACGTATGTACCCAATGGGACAGCATCCAAATCTTTAGAGGAGAAGCTGAAAGAGCTACTGAAAGACACAGCAAAACTCTATTAGTGGGAGACCTCAACCTCCCACTCTAAAATTTAGATAAGTCTAATCTTAAACAAGAATGAAGTTAAGGAGGTAGACTGTTAGAAAACATAGATATGATAGACCTATGGAGAAAATTGAATGGGGTTAGAAAGGAATACACTTTCTTTTCTGCAGTACATGGCATGTATACAAAAATTGACCATGTACTAGGACATAAAATCCTAATCATCAACTCTAGAAAGGCAGAAATCATGATTACACCTTTCTCAAATTATAATGCAATATATATCATATGCAATACTGGGCCAGGAAGACATAGACCCAGAACTAATTGGAGACTGAATAACCTCATTTTAAAGAATGAATGATCAAACAACAAATTATAGAAAGAATTAAGTATTTCTTCCTATATAATGACAATAATGAAACAACAGACCAAAACTGATGGGATACACTCAAGGTGGCTATCAGGGGGTATATTGTATCTTTAAATGCTTACATGAATAAATTTGAGAAAGTAGAAATCTATGAACTAAATACGCAACTAAAAAAAAATAGAAAAAGAACACATTAAAACCCCCCAATTAAATACCAAATTAGAAATTCTAAAAATTAAAGGAGAAATTAATAAAATTGAAAGCAAGAAAACTATTGAACTAATAAATAAAACAAAGAGCTGGTTTTATGGGAAAAAAACAATAAAATTGATAACCCTCTGGTCAATTTGATTAAAAACAGAAAGAAGAAAAAGTATAGTATCATAAATGAAAAAGGTGAACTCAACACCAATGAGGAGGAAATTAAGTAGTAATTCAGAATGCAATGAAGAATAACATCTGTATCCAGAGAAATAATTATGGACTTTGAACAAAAACCAAAGACTATTAGGTTCAAATTAGAAAAAAAACTATCTTATTATGTAATTTTACTCTTATACTTATTTTTCTTCCTTAAGGATGTGAGTACTCCGTCATCACATTCAACTGAGATCAATATATAACATGGAACAAATGTAAAGACTAACTGAATTCCTTCTGTGGGGGGGGGGGAGGGAAGCAAGAATGGAGGAAAAAACTGTAAATAACAAAATAAACAAAGTCTTTCCTAAAAAAATAAAAAGATAATATTTATCTTAAACCTAGAGCAGTTATTACTTATAAGCGATAAACTAGAAATCTTTCAATAAGTTCAGAGATTTGTAATGTCCATATTTACTGTTATTACTCAGTATTTCACTGGAAATCCTAGCTATAACAATAAGATAAGAAAAGGACTCTGAAGATGATATGATGGTATACTTGGAGAATCTCAAAGAGTCAAGAAACAGAAGAAAATAAAACATGCTAAAATAATTAACAATCTTGGTAAAGTTTTAGAATATAAATTAAACTTACATAAATCACCAGCATCTCTATATACTAGTAAAGTCCATTTGAAAGAGATAGAGAAGTTCCATTTTAAATAGCTGCAGACAGATTAAAATGCTTATGAATGTACCTGCCAAGACAAACCCAAAAAATATAGGAACACAATTACAAAATGGTTTTCATGAAATAAAGTAAAATAAAATACACACACACACACACACACACACACACACACACACACACACACACACATATATATACATATAGAACTGGAGAAATAGTCATTGCTAATGGGTTAATGCTAAGTTAATATAATAAAAATGACAATAAAACTAAATTCAATGCTTATTCAGTGTCATACCAATCAAAAGACTGCAGGATTATTTTATAGAGGTAGAAAAAAATTACATAATTCATATGGAACAACAAAATCTCTAGAATATCAAAAGACTCAATTATAAATGAAAGAAGTTAATCAAATGAACCAGATATCAAATTTTACACAAAGTGCTAATAATCAAAAGAATCTGACATTAGATTAGGAATATAGTTTTCACTCAGTGGAATAGAATGATCATAGAAAATACAGAAGGAAGTGACCACAATAAAATAATGTTTGATAAATGATTTCAGACTATTTGACAAAAATTTCCAGGAAAATTAGAAAGAAAAAAGTAGACAGAGACAAAAGATCTCACAGTGTATACCAAGATAATGTAAAAATGCGTGAATCATTTAAACACACAATGGTGAAGGAATGATACATTCCCTATCAAGTTCTTTCTTGATTTTTGAACTTCAAAACAATGTCTTTTCTATTGTTTCATTCTCTCTCTCTCTCTATTGACTCTCACTGTCTCATGCCTTCTTGCCTTGGAACTTCTGACATCTAACTGTGGCTTCCTGAAGACCTGCTCATTTCTCCCATTGATAAGTTCCTTCTGGGCTCTCCATTTTATGAAGCCCAAGTTAGTCTCCCTCTATTTTCTGATATTTTAACTTCAAATATCATAACATTGAGCTGGGTATTTTAATATTTTTCCTTCATTTCTACCTTAATTTTCAGCTCCCTTGGGGATCCTGAATGCAACCTCCTTGATAGCAGTCTGCCTTTCTTTTTTTAATTATATTTATTTTCCCAGTATTTGGCAAAATGTCTGATATATGCTAAGTTCTTAAGAGATATTTGTTATCGTCCTTTCTTCCAAAACCTAGTTCCCTGGTTTTGATTAAATAAAGTAAGCATATACATTTAGTAAAGGTTTACAAAGACCTTGGCATATTATCTAATTTGATATTTCAATCAAGCCAAGGAGGTGCATGTTACTATTATTTTAATTTTATGATTGAATAAATAGAGGCAAATTAAGTAACATGTCCTTCAGGATTTGAATTTAGGGTTTTCTGTCTCCAACTCCATTGCTGTATATATCACATCACCTAGTGACATCAAAATTTTCACTACTTTTTGTTTTTGTTTTTGTTTTTGTCAGTCTTTATCCAAATGTTCTTAAAATGTTTTACTTGGTAAGTTTCTAGATCTCTTCATATAAGTTAATCTTTCTAAAATTCAGTACTACTAACCTACTTTTCCTTTTTACCTGTTGCTTTGCAACTTTTATACCCTCCCATTGATTTTATATATATATATATATATATATATATAAAATATATATATTAATCATTTTCCTCATACTAGTTATTCTAAGTCATAATAACAAGACTATATAACTCTGACTGAATTTTGTTTTATTCAAAAGACACATAATAAGCAAAGGTATGGGATGGATTTTAGTACATATTAATAAGTTAAAGTCATTAACTTCCAAACCATATAAGCAACAAGATGAAAGTTTGAATTTTTCTCCAAATTTTATGACCTCTTAATCCTCTCTAAAATATAATTATGCATCAAAAATACAGTAGCACCAATTTTTCCATGGTCTAGCACCCACAGTGTCCAAAAACATGAAAAAAATACCATAGGAACTGATGCTTATTGGTCCTAAGCTCATTTGCCATAATTTCCTCACCTCCTAGGTGACTAACACAAATTCACACTGCCAGACTGAAGGAAACCACACAGGTTTACATTAAAAGCTACTCCTACAACTAATTTTCTCACTCAGCTTTTCAGTGCCAAAAAAATCCTTGCTCCAATCTAAGAAAGTTTGCTCAGGCCTTCAAAGTTCTTTCCTCAGGTCATTTATGACCACTTCAAAATTAATTGGGGCAGAGTCTGGGGAACCATGACTTGCCCACTGTGAGAGGAGTTTGAGATCTTGTAAGAGCTTGACCCCAAGGAAATTGTAATAAGAATGGAAGAATTCAGGAGGTGAGGGATAAGAAAAATAAAAGGGGGAAGGAGAAACTGAAAGTGCCAAAGTTTTTAGAAGAAGAAATCTCAAAAACATTTAATATAAAAAGAAAAAAAATATTTAGCAGGACAAAGAATAATAGAAGGAAATATGATCTCCAGATCTAATAAATGCATTATTTCTCTATGAATAAATATTGCTACATGGAGAAAAATGATCCAGAATTTGAAGAGACGCAGTACCCTTTGAAAAAAAGGAGGGTATGAATCCATTATGTGATCTTCAAAAGTTATGAGAGCAGTATATATAACCTACACAGCAAAAATAATGATCAGCGTAGAAAAGTGGAATTCTCAATCTCAAGACTCACTAAAGAAACAAGAGAAAGAACATAAATTGGGACTACAAATACATAAAAATGAAAGGAAACAGAAGATGGGAATCAAAAATCAAAATTTTTAAAAGTATATACTCACTATGCCAACACAACATACTCATCTTGAAGGTAGGATCATAGGTATTCTCCCAGATAAATACA
The DNA here is from genome assembly GCF_037893015.1 of Macrotis lagotis. Lineage (NCBI taxonomy): Eukaryota > Metazoa > Chordata > Mammalia > Peramelemorphia > Peramelidae > Macrotis > Macrotis lagotis. The sequence goes on along the minus strand of NC_133658.1, from coordinate 337,511,334 downwards.
ATAAGCCAAAATACTTACTAGAAGAAAAGCACCCAGAACTTCCAAACAGAGAAAAAAATAAAGCCAAAATTGATAGAATTCATAGATGGTTTTCAGTTTTAAAAAGTGGCAGCAAACTTCAAATGACTGTTAAATTTATCAATTCTAATCAAAAACAAGACATGCAAGTTATCAAAAAAATCAGGCCACTACAAAAAAAAATGTGAATATTACAAACCTATTTTGGACCCATTTTTCAAAAAGGAGAATGCAATGGAATAATGTTTTCTGAAAAACACTAGAGCCTAGGATACAACCCAGTGATACTGCAAATTTGAGTTTATCTACAATGTGCTAAAGATGGACTTTTAATAATAAAACATATTTGAAATAATTTTTAGAAAGAAACATTGTTAGAATTGTTGAGACTATTTGCTTTTTTTGAACACCTTCAGTAGAATTGAAATTCGAATGAAGAATTGTAGACAGAATCAGCATCAAAGTGACAACAGAAATACTTGTGAGAGCCCTCATTCTAAGGAACTCAAGGAGATAGGTAAAGGGAAAAATCTGGTAAAGCTAATGGTAACAGGGCATTATGGACTAAACCTAGTGAAATCATGCCTACTTGTGAATGCTTTACATTACAGCATAGGAGTATGCATGAAAATGAGAAACTATATGGGGAATAAAGAATGATGATGTGCCAAGGTTAAATAAAGGTCTAGAAATGAAAAAGGGTACCCTTTGTAGGAAAGGAAAGAGCCATATGGGGAAAGGAGTAAGGGGAAGAAAGAAGACTGAAAATAAAGGGAGAGAAAATAGACCATACTTTGGAAGTAAGAGAGAGTCTTTGATGACTTGGACCAATATTTTCTATGTCCTACACAGCAATTGGCATTGTTCTGAGAGTGAGACACAATAGAAAAGAGTAATCCATGGTTTATGTTATCATTACACTGTGCAATGGACACTTTGTATAATGAGTACAAGGAAAAGAGAGAGCAGATGAAATTATGGGACCATGAATCAAAGAATAAGAGTCTACAGTAAACCAAAAGAAAATATAGATAATGAAAAGATTGAAAAAAAATTTTTCAGAAAGTATTGCACAAATGAAATATTAAAAAGCCTAATTAATAGGGCTAGTTGAAGGGGTGGAGAGGAAGAGAGGAAGTGACCCTGATATGGGGGAAAGAAAGGAAACTATAGATGGGGTGTTAGAAAGAGAGAGAGAGAGAGAGAGAGAGAGAGAGAGAGAGAGAGAGAGAGAGAGAGAGAGACTAAAAGAGAGAAGCAAATGAATGAAACTATAAATAAATGAAAAGAGGGGATAGGGGATGGAAGGGAAGAGAGTCAATGGGAATAGTCATTATTAAAGTACAGTCATTGAAGGAAATTTATAAAACTATAAGGATAATATAACATAAAAACCACATCTTTCAAGACAGATGAAAGTAAAAATAATTGTTATTTTTAAAACTGAATAGATTAAACATTTCAATAAAATGAAAAAAGGTGACAGGCAGGATAAGAAAACTACTTTCTTTTGCTTATTAGAAACAAATTTAAAAGACAAAAACTCAAAAATTAGGAAAAGAAAAATTTTCTACACATTTATTGAATCTAGAAAATCAAGAGTTGTCAACATTTTATTAGAAAAAAACTGTTTTAAATGCACAAAGAAGTAAATTTATCCTAAATGAATCATAGACAACAAACTAATAACAATATAATTCAAATGCTTTATCATCTAAATGTATTTTTTTTTAATCCTGAGCTTCTGACATAGGCAGTAACACCAAAGACTTCAATATTCTTTCAGATTTATAAAATGCAAGAAACACAAGCAAAAAAAGGAAATAACCTTCTAAGAAGCTTTTTCGAAGAAACTAGAGTTAAATGATTTATGCTATTCCCGAAGTTGGACAGAAAAACAATAGATTACATAGCTAGCTAGCTAGCTAGCTAGATGATATAGATATAGATATAGCATTTATAGGCATAAATATACTTCTCAGTACCACATGGAACTTTCACAAAAATTGACCATGATCTAAATGGTCAAATAGTCACAACATTTTTATATAAGATAATCAAATAAGAATAGAAATTGTTTCAGAAGCCACAAAATGTACAGACACAAATGCAAACAAAATGTAATCTTTAATAATGAATGGGTTATATTTTTATTTTTCTTTCACATCATAATTAATATGTATCTATGTTTAGCATATTTATACACATAAAGCCTAGATTGTATTGCTTTCTTTTGAGGGAGGGGAGAGGGAAAAGAGGGAGAGAAAATACTATGAAACTCAAAACTTTGCCAAACAAATGCTCTTTGAAAATTACCTTTGCATGTTGTTGGAAAAAAATAAATAAAATATAAAAAATAATGATTAGTTAAAGAATAAATTGTAGAAATACCTAAATACCTATATAAAAATGATGATTAAATAGCATACAAACATTTATGAAATCCAGCAAACACAATTCTCATAGGGGAAAATCAAAATATTTAATTATTCATCAACAAAATAGAAAAATAGATTTATACATTAAATATACATTTACAAAATTTCAAATTCAACAAATAAACAAACCTGAAATAAATACAAAAGGGAAGATATTAAAATTAGAAGGGAAATAAACTTGAAACAAGACAATAAAGTAATAATAAAATTAAATCAATTTCTTTTAAAAGTTTAATAAAATTGATAGCTATCAATAATATGAAAAAGAATGCAGAAAATCAAATCAATAAAGTAACAAATTAACAAGGTAAAATTACAACAAAACCAGAAGAAATTTAACAAATTATCAGAATATATGCAATTATTTACTAAATAAAACTGAAAGCACAAAGAAAATAGAGTAACCAATTCAAATTGTAAATTACTCTAGAAGTTGTAGTCATGTGAAGGAAAATAGAATTTTAAGGGGAAAACAGGTTATTTAGAATTTGAGTGAATAAAATGAAAGAAGACACTATGTCATTTCTAAAACCTGGTCATAATATATAAAAATATTAATAAATATGTTTTCTCACCTGGGCATGCTATGTAAATAATATTAATGAGGACCTTTCCCTCCCTCCCCACCCAAATCACTCAATTTCTCTCCCCCCAACAATTTCCTGGAACTGAGAGGGGATGGGTCACTGCTTCCTTGTGGGGATAGAGGAAAGGAGAGCAATTTAATTGATGACATGCCTACTAGATTTGAGGAAAAGTGATTTCAAAGAGCTGCAAGGAAGGAAAGGAGGATAAGATGTAATTAAATTCTATAGAGGATATGTCTCTAGAAGGAATGGTAACATCTCAGAAATGAAATTCTAAAGATACCAATAGAAACAATTTAAATGTGGAGTCTTCTAAAAACATCAATGTGGAGAATAGAAAGATCACTAACCAGCTTAGATCTTTTTTTTTTTTTTTTGCTTTTTTTGCAGGGCTATGGGATTAAGTGTCTAAGGTCACCTAGCTAGGCAATTAAGTGTCTGAAGTCAATTTGAACTCAGGCCCCCCTGACTTCAGGGGGTGCTCTATCGAATGTACCACCTAGCTATCTGTTACTTAGATTTTAAAATGTCATTTGCAGAAGAGCAACAATAGAGGTAATAAAAGTATGACAAGGTACACTAATACTAGTATTAAGAGAATTACAATTCCAAATGCTCTGAATATAGTGAGGAAATCTCAAATCAACTAAAAGAGCTTTTAAAAAAGGTCAAGTTTGTAAGGAGGTGGGGTCAGGGTGGGGGCAGAATGAGGACTAATGAAAATAAAAAACCCAGTCAGGTTTTAGGGTAGAATGAATAATAATGACAAATCCATTACAGTTCATCGTGGGGGCTTTTTTCCCCAAGGAGAATGAGTTTGGGATTGGAATGAAAGGAAAATGTTAAGTAAAAGACCATATATGATTGCTAAGAAATTGTCAATGATCATTGGAAGATTTTGGAGATTGAGAATCATAAAAAAACTAGAGAAAGATAGCTATTATTCTATTTTCCTAGAAATTGACAAGAATGGAATTTGCAATTCTATTTAGGGAATTTTACTTCTATTCCTGACAATACTTTAGGATTCATTAACTAAAAGATATTTAGTGAACATCTAGAAAAGGAAGCAAGGATAACAAAGAATCAACAAAGTTTCATTTAGAATGGTCATTTCAGACTTATCCCATTTCATTTGTAGCATTTTCATGTGAAAAGATCTGAATAATGCTATACATATAATTTGCACAGATTTTAGCAGAGAAGCTTGCAAGATATTTTATGATATTTTCATTGAAATGTTAGAGAGGTGTTGGATAGACAATAATAAGTTTAGTTTCATTAGGAACCGATTGAATGGCTAGACTCAAAGAGTAGACATTGGTACTTCAGTGCCACCCAGGATAAAAGACTTCAATGAAATGTCCAAAACACTAATCTTTGTTCTATACTCTTTAACTTTTTTATTGATCATTTGGGGAGAGATAGCCAAAATATCACATGTCAGAAAAAGCTCTCAAAATTTTGTTAATAGGTAACATTTGCCCTTAATCAAATGAAATTCAATTTAATGGAGAGAAATAAAAGATTATTTTAGGGTCATAAAATGACTTCACAAATACAAAAATGGGAAAATATATTTAGACTGTAGTTTGCAAAAGGTCTGAAGGTTTTAGTTTTCAAAATACCTTAATAGGTGTCAACACTTTTGATATAAGAACCAAAATAGCTATGTGATCTTATAATAAATTAAGAGATGGAGTTTCAGGAATAAGAAATGATTATGTACTCTTTCTAGTAAGACTGTACCTAGAGTATTATGTTCTTTTGGGGGAGCATGAGTTTAGGGAAGATGATGATGAAAAGGTGATAATCCACAAGAAGTTACCCAAGACACTGAAAAGAACCTATATGCATACCATTTAAGGTTTAATACATGCAACTAGAAATGTTTAGTCTGGATAAAAAAAAATGAAAGAATATATGATCCAGTGTTTTACTTCAAAAACTTGAAAGGTTATCAAGGTGACAGGAGATAAGATTGTTCTCCTTAACCTCAGAAAGAAGTACTAGGAGCCTGGAAATGACTACAAATAACCTGATATATAGGATATTTACATATATACACATGCACATGCACACAACACACACAAAGATATATACATGTATATATACATACATATCTATGCACATGCAAACACTGCATACTCAATATACCCAATACATATATATGGGTACATACACATAATACATGCATGCAATATATATGTGCATATATATACACACACAATGCAATATACTTGCACATATAATACATACAGATATCATAATTCATGTGTGCACACTCATATGTACACATTTTATATATGTATATATGTAAATGTGTGCATGCATACATAGTCCTATATGTTTCTATCTATGCTTATATAAACATCCTAACAGTGAAAACTACTTCCAAAGTAGAAAGGAATATCTGAAAGGTAAAATATTAAAGTTCTTCAAGTAAAGTTTGGACATTGATATTGGTCTTTAGTGTAGTTAGACGTTCATTAAGTTTCCATCAAACTCTAAACTTGTGTAATTTTGAAGTCCTATGAAATATAATTCTTTTTATTAAAATCTCAAGTTTCTTTTGTTATCTACAATGTGTGCATTTGTACAAAAATATTTTGGGCAGTTGCTCTATTATTAGCTCTTTTCTTGTATTTTGTCTTCTGATATTTCTTATAGCACTTTATAAACACAATTCAAAAACTCTCTATGATATTTATGATGCTAGGTATCTACTAACAATCCTTTCCCAGCCTTTTCATTTTAACATACATAATGTAATTTTGATTAATTTCATAAAAATTTTGGACAAAAATATAATTTCTAGATTTGTTAGGGAACTGAATCACTGATTAGAACCCTCTCATGCTCTGTAAACTATGTTCCAAAAATCTAAATTCCATGCCATGGTCTTAATTTTTTCCAAATCAGTCAATCAGCATTTATTATAGTACCAAGAACTGTGCTAAGAAATAGATACAGAGAAATATAAAAATCAGTTATGAACCTCAAGGAGATCACAATCCATTGGGGGAGACAATGTGAACAACTTGTTCAAATAAGACAATTTACTAGATGATTTGGAGAAAATTTCAGTCAGAAGATACTAAATTTAAGGGCTGGAGAAGCCTTCTTACAGAAGGAGTCACCTGCCTTTTTCTTCCGAAGGCCTTTCAATTTGATGGGGAACAGTGATGAGAACAGTTAACTTTAAGGTCTTCACTGTCTTGCCAGGACTTCATAAACCTTAATAATCCTTTCCAGGTTACTTTTGGCAATAACATCTGTTTTCTGATGTAATACTAGAAATAGTGTAATAGTCATTAAGTTTGCTGGATCTTGGGTGGTTTTCCATCTTTGTGTTAATGAAGCAGCAGAACTTTCTAATATCATGTTGACTATTTAATAAATTATTTGTTAATTTTCTTATTTTTAATTCAAATCATGCTGCTTCCCTCCTTAGGAATACTCTCTGATTTCACATTGTTCATATTATGTGAAGGAAACTCACCTTGACATTTTGACCTTCTAAGCTAATTTTCCAGCTTGATTCCATTTTACTTTCCTTCATCGCTAAATACAAGTTAACTGATTTGTGCCAGGAGGCATTCCCAATTCTTGATCTCATATTAATTCTATATATTCTACAGTTTAAGATATGCTTTTCAGATGAAAGAATGGTTAATTTCTGGAAATAGCACAGTGCAGTGGGGAAACTGCTGAATCTTGAAACAGAGGACTTGGATTCAAAGTCCAACTCTGCCACTCATTATTTCTGCCAATGTGAACAGAATATTTTACCTTCTAAGTCTTAAGGTATTCATTTCCAAAATTAGGGGCATCAGATTAATAGACCATTGAGGTTTTCTACTGCCTTCCATCTATGATTAACTTTATGGCATTAGATTTTAATTCCCATTGATGAATCTCTGAATTTGGTTTAAACTGCTTTGGGAACTGTTGTCACCCCTATTTTTACCATACCTCCAAACAGATAGACATTTCCAAATTTTATTTCTTTGGTAACATGAGCATCCTAGGTGGGAGGATGTAGTCACAGATGTGCTTCTGAGAGATTGAACTGTAGCCCGAGGCTATTCCATATGTTGGTTTAAATCTGCTTTGAATTTGTGACCTTAATGTTATTTAAAATTCCTTTGTTTTTGAGATAGGTTTTTTCGCAAGGGGAAGAGGCAATATTTTAACTCCCATATCCCTCTTTGTAAAGCAGCATTTTTCATGATTGTTAGGACAACACTGACTCTGGTCCAGTCTCTCACCTAAGTACTTAATCAGATAGTTCTAGGCCTTTTGGAGAGGGGATTACACACACAGTAATATTGAAGAGTCTCTTTGGATATATTCCAGCTTATTACATTCTGGATCCTATATCATGTCAGCATCTGAGAGACTTAATGAACTCTATTTGCTAAACAAGTTTACCCTCATCCCCACTCTCCCACTTCAAATACATTAAAAGTATCCTTTTTGCTAAAAGGATAGCATCCAAATCCCATTGTCAAGGTCATTTCCAACATCTTGCCTGACTTTATTTTCGACTATTAGTTTGCATGAACTATCTATTTTGACGAAAATGACCAACTTCCATTTTCCTAAATTTCCTTGAAGCTTTCATTCATCTTAGTTGCTCTCTTTTCCACTCATCTAAGTGCCACCTATCATATTCTTTAAAAAAAATCTGTTCTTTAGAAGTGATCTAGGTTGAAGTCTTTTTTTCTTCCTATAAGACACTAATGCAGGGGACATGAAGGTAGACATTCCTGTGAGTGAACTTGGTCAGGGAAGAATTGACAGTGAAAGTAGGAATTAACCTGGAACTTGATGAATGACAAAGTAAAAGGAGCACTGGGTATAGAAACCCAGGACCTATATTTCAAGTCTGCTTCTTACAACCTGTGGTTGTTTGATTATGGGAGGAAAATGAAGAAAGAAAGACATAAATAGAAAGAGAGACAAACTAGCAAAAATTATGTTGCAAATAGAATATGACAATACTTTAAGTAGATGGCAAGACAAAGACAAAAATGAAAATTCTTACTTTCAAGTACCTCACATTTTAATAGAAGAGACAACATGCATTCACTATATATATTTATATATATATATATACACACACACACACACACACACACACACACACACACACACACACACACATATATATATATATATATATATATATATATAACTCGAATCCCAAAACCCTTTTTTTCATTGGGGAGTTCAATGATGCTCATTTCACATGAGGGTGAAATGGAGTTGGAGAGAAAAAAGTGTTTCTTCAAACACTGCAGGCAATATTTAGGGGTTTCTGGCTTCTAAATTTTATAGAAAAGCTGGATGATGCTAACTCCACTTTGAAATCTTTTAAGGGAGAATGTTCAGGTAAGAGGGTGACATGAAAAGAACTGGCAATTTCCATTATGCTTCTATCTCCAGATTGACAAAAGGGACTCTGGAAAATTTTCCATTGAGTGAGATCTTGGACTCCTTTTGTTAAGATGAGTTGCCTTACTCCCAAAGGCAGAACCTCTTCAATCTGTACTGTAGTCTCCAACATATGCTTTCTCTGATTTCTATTTTTCTATTGATAGGTAAATGGGTTTCTTTAGTAACTGTTACGTTTATTTTTGTTGTGCAAAAGTTATGTGGAAGGGAGGAAATTAAGTCATACATATCTATTCATCCATCTATCTCTATTTACCTAGTTTGGGATTTTCCTTTCCATATTAATGAAGAGAAAAAGTAAGTTTTTGTTTGAATTTAAAATCATGTCTTCTAGACCAATATTATTTAAGGGAACAGATGGATATAATTCTATTTTGATTTATTATCTCTCTGAAGAGAGAAGAATGACCAAACTTCTGGCTTCAATCTCTCGATTTCCTAACTTGTAGGAAATGAAGTCTCACTTAGAGAAGGTTGAAGGAAGAAAAAAGTCTAGAGATTGTCTATTCTATCTGTCTTTGAGTCAGTCATTGCTACCCCATGATAATAACCTCATTATAAATAAATAGTAAATGCATGATTATGTTTAGGAGGAAGATACTTGTAACTGGGGTTGGTGGGGGAGGTGAATCAGGAGAAGCCTATAGGGAAGGTGACAAATGAGCTGATTTTATAGGAAATGAGGAAGAGAAATGAGTTCATTCTAGGCATGAGTGACAATGCGCATAAGGGCATAGAGATGGAAGTTGAACTGTCATATGAAAAATGGAAAATTTTTCTTGTAAATGAATCAGTATTGTAAAGGGAAGTAACATAATAAGCTTGAAAATGTAGGTTGAATCAAGGTTTAAATGGTTGTAGTGCCAAACCAGATAGTTTACTAATCATGGCATTGATGGGGAATCATTAATATTTATTGACATGGGAAGTGAAATACTTAGACCTCTACTTTCTGAATATGATATGATAGAGAATGAGACTATGGATACTGATCACATAGAAACCTGCTTAAATATGTAGATTATTGATTCTTCTCCAACCCAAATATATAGATAAAACATAAGATATTTCAGTACATTAAATGGTGTCACCTAATCCTACTCTCTGAGACAACCCTCCAATTGTTTGTGTATCAGTGTGTTTGTGTGTGTGTGTGTGTGCGCGCGCACACGCGCATGTGTTTACAGGAGAAAAAAAGGAGAAAGACAGAGATAAGAGAGATAGAGACAGAAACAAAGTGACAGAGACTTAGAGAATTGCTTAAAGATAGGGAATAATACAGGGAAGGGAGAGAAATGAAGACAGATGAGATACAACAGGGGATTTAGGAGAAGGGAGAGATGGATAATGAAGGGGGATTTTATCTGAGAAGTTCTAATGCTTCAAAGCAGCAACAAAGAAGGCATGAGACATTCTCTGAGTCTTCTTTTTTTCTTCTCCAAAATGAGGTTTGGACTAATTGTTTCCTAATTCCTCTTCTAGTTATAAATTCTATGATCTCTGGTATTCCAGATCCTGTATTCAAAGGCAAATACAAAAGAGAAAATCTTGAGGAAGAAAATGTGTGTTCAAGGAGGGCACTCACTTTCTAATCAGCCAGTGATGGGGGCATTGGGGAGAAAAGGGTCCTAGCCTTGATTCCTAATGGTGAAAGGTCAGTGTTGCCATGACAACTCTCCAGGCTACTTTGACTCTTGTAAATGGAAAGTTTTGTGTTAATGGTTCCGGTTGTGAAAGAGTAATAGGCAGGAAACTAAACATAATAGTCAAGAAAGCATTGAATGCCTGGTCTGACTCTCAAGTATCTCTCCTGATGAACATAGAGATTAATTCCAGAGCTCAGCAGGAAGACCCTGGACAAAGCCAAATGGCTTCATCACTCTCTTGCAGTTTGGAGCAGCTTATTTTTTTGTTCCAGACTCTCCCTAGATTTGGCCCCATCCCTGGAGGACTGATGCCAGCTCCAGGTGCAGAGGCTGATACAGAATTTACTAGTTACATTTGCTTTGTCAGGTTTGGTAAATGGCAGGTTTGGGACTGTTTTTAAGAAGGTTCATGTAAGGTAGGAACTAATTTATTGGCTATGGGAAATACATCTAGGGCAAGAGGTCACAAGAGGACCCTTAGAAAAGACATATTAACATTGAGTTACTAGTCTAAAAGTATTTATATCTAGATATTTTCCTGGACATAGAATTGTTCTCCAAATTTGAAATTATAAAAATGTTGTTTATATATCATTATAGTATTAGTTAGATATTTTATGATCTAATAATGGCAAATTCAAAGAGAAATAGATTTCCAAGTTATATTTTGATTTAGAAAACCACAAATTAATATTATCTATGTTTTAGGTATTTTAATATATCTTGTTAATCACTTTCCAATTGCATTTAATTTGTTTCAATCTCTACACAGTCCTTGGCCAGTGGTTGATAATGCCAAAATCTTGGAAGTAGAAAAATGGACACCAAGAGAAGGAAAATAATGTTCTAATTTTATACTATCTTACTCATGGCATAGTTTATATGAGTGGATAGGACAATAGAAGGGATTTAAGCTTCCCCAGATAATAATGATAGAGGAATGCAGGGATCATCATCTATTTTTCTTATTGTTGCTGTTTTTGGTGATGATGATGATGACAATGATGATAGCAATATGCAGAACCTTGTAGATCTATTGAGGTATAGATATCTGAACTGCAGTAGGGCGAAATTCAAAAAGGTATGTGCGAGATAAGCAGTCTAGATGAGAAATGGAGCAGGTCAGAACTCTTGTGCCAATTGGTGGCAAGGCTGAAATTGTGAATGATTGTTGAACTTCTTGTCTGAGAAGGATTAAGGAAACTCAGTTTCTCTCATTGTAATATTATTTTGTTACTATAGTTATATTGCAGTTTAATGGAAAGAACATTGTAGTCAGGAGATCTAAGTTTAATCTAGCCTTTTAACCTTTAATATTCTGTGGCATTAATTAGCTATGTCACTTCCTTTCTACAATCTCAGTTTTCTCATATATATATTTTAGTTCTTATTCAATCTAACTTACTTAATTTATATATATCTAACCTACTTAATTTATATATATAAATTAAGTAGGTTAGATTGAATAAGAACTAAAATCCTTTCCATTTCTGGTGATCTATGATTCTTTCTAAATTGATGCCAAAACAATTGTCATTTGAATTAATTTTATGGAGTCATCTTGGCTTCTGCCTTGAATTACAATCACATCCCCATGATATGATTTCTCATATGTCCTCTACTTGCTCTGGTAAATGAACATCAGAGATTGGCACTTAGCTCTACATCCTTTAAAAACCACAATTTATTGGGCTATATCTCCTTATTTTCTTGTCTTTCCCTTTTCTCTCCCTTGTGGTCCATTCTTGCCCTGTGCTACAGAAGCTAAAGGAAACATTCAAAAAGGTGAACTGAGGGATGGGAGGGGGTAGGAAAGGCAAGAGGACTTGAGGCATCACAAGCCTCAAAATAGAACCCTCTACTTCAACACCAGCTGTCTTTCCTTCCTCTTCTTCTGCTTCAAAGAGTATAATTTTTGGTTACTGTGCTACACTATATGCAGAAGCCTCACTCTTTCTCATAGATGTGTCATATACTGGAAAGAACACTGAGTACTGAGTCATAGAACTTGGCTTGAAATTGCATTTCTGCTACTGATTACCTGTTGGTAAGGCATTTAACCTTTTCAATAACTCACACAAATAAATCCTTTAGGGAAGCCCTGTGATGGAGGCAGTAGTCTTTTTAATCTCTTTTTTTAATAGTTGAAGGACTGTAATTCAGATATAGGGAAGCACTTGGCCATGGTCATATAGATACTAAGCATTCAAATTCAGAGTACTTTTCAAAACACTACTCTCATATAATGATGAAAATGATATCAATGATGATAACTTGCTAGGTTTATGGTGCATGTGCCATTCTAATCTTACCAACTGTTGACATTTAATCTCTAGTTGTAGATTCTGTCATAAGTAAGTATTGAATATTACAAGATTGAATCACAGTTTTGTTTTGTTTTTTCTTTTTAATTTTTAATTTAATTTTATATTATTGCACTAATCTTGTTGGGAGAGTAAGTATAAATTCCCCTTCCCCCCAAAGGATGAGAAACCTCAAGAATAGTAAGAGAGGAAAAAATGTACTTCAGTCTGTGTTCAGATTCCAATGGCTCTGTCTCTGGTATGAGTTGCCTTCTTTATCATAAGTCCACCAAAGAAGTTTCTTCAATAATTTTCTTACAGTTACTATTACCAACTGTATTTCCCTCCACTCTCTTCCTTCCCACTCTCATGTTTTCTATTCTCACTCTCTCCTTTCATCCTGATCCTGTTCAGAAGTGTGTTGTATCTAAGTACTCTCTCCCACAATCATCCCTCTCTTCTATCAACTACTCCACTCTTCCCTATGGAATGAATATCCAGGAATTCCTTCATTCATCCTGCCATGCTCTGCCAGCTGTTTTGTTATTTCTACATAAAATGAGGAGTCTAAAAGTAAGGAGAACAGAGTAGGAAGCATAAAGAGCTCTGGAGATGACATTAGTGGGAAGAAATTTTGAAGTGAGATTATTTGTGACATCATAGTCTGGCTACATATTGATATGGATACTACTGTTCTTTCTCAAATACTCTGAATTCTGAATTCTTTAATTTGTTTGGTTTCCAAGATTTATTCAGTCACTTCACCTATCATCTAGACCCAGTAATTGTCAAACCCTTGATCTTATTATCACCTACTATGACCTATCACTACCTATGTTCTATTCCCCTGATCAAAATCTCCAACCTTAATTCAATTATCTTCTATAATTCATCTTTTCATTTATCTCACTTCCAATCTATTCTCCAGCCTCATTTATGTCTCATTCCTTGCCAGCTTCTTGTTTCACATTCCTCTTCTCTGAAATCTACACTGTACTTCCTATACTTCAAATGCATTATTCTTCTGTCTCATCATGGATCATAACTTGCAAAAACCCAAACCCTGGTTAATTTCCTCTATTTTTAAGCACATGCTTAAATGTATCTCTATATAGTTATCAATGATACATTGATTGCCAAATACACTTGCCCCTTCTTAATCCTCACTGTTCTGGAACTCTTCATAGCATTAGGTACTTAACCCTCTCTCTCTAATCTTTCATAACACCCATTTTCTCAAATTTGATGTACCCTCACATTTCAAGTTAAACAAGTTGAATGGAATATATATATATATATATATATATATATATATATATATATATGGAGAGAGAGAGAGAGAGAGAGAGAGAGAAATAAGTATATATAATTATAATTGAGAATTTATTTATAATTATATAATTGAGAACTTATATATAATTATATATTATATATTTATTTATATGTTTATATAATTTATAACTTATATATTTTTATCATATATATTATATAATGAATATATATATCTACCTAACTAAGCATGTATATATATATATATATATATATATATATATATACCCTTAAGAATATATATCACATTTATTCTTAAGTATATATATATATATATATATATATATATATATATATACATATATATATATAAAACCTATATAGGCTTTTTAATGTTATTTTATTTTTTCAAGTATAGTTTCAAGATAGTTTTCAACATTCATCTTTTTGTAAGTTTTTGTAAGTTTTGTAAGATTTTTGAATTTCACATTTTTCATGTCCCTTCCTTCCCTACCCCTCCCAATGACAGTAAATAATCTTATCTAATATATATGTACATACATACATACATATGTACAATCTTTCTAATATATATGTACATTCAAATACAATTTTTTTTATATCTGCACATAGTCTCTTTTCCACATCTTTAGAATATAACCTCCTTGGGAAGCAAAAACGGCAGAGTAGAGGTAGCAATCTAGACTATGCCAACATTCCAGTAGAAACAACTTTAAAATAATGCCTGAAATTAAATTTTGGAATGGCAAAGACAACAAAAGGTCAGGATGAAATATTTTTCAAGACTAAGACAACTTAGAAGGTTGGCAGCAGAGGTATATGACACCACGGTGGAAGCCAAGCCATGGTGGCAGCCCTGGCTATAATTCTGGAAAGCAGCTGTCACAGTAGCTGTAGAAATATCAGAACCTCTCAGCCTGAACATGGTAAGAGGGTCGGATAACTCGTCAGAAAGAGATTATAGGGGGTCTTTTACTGACACTGACTTCAGATAACAATGATTGGCAACTTTATTGCCTATACACATTTCTAGGTTGCAGTTCAGGGTAGAGAAGAGTCAATTATGGCAGAAAATATGCATTATTGCTTATAGCTTGAGGAGAGGAAAAATATGGTTAAAGATACAGCAATAAGAGAAGTTCTGACACTTGTAGATACAAGGGGAAAGTGACCCTTACTGAGTAATAATGAGGGCACAGATTAGGAGAACAATGACTTCATGTCTTCCAAGATCATACCACCTTATAAACACTGAAAACTTGCAGATCCTCAGAACTGGCTCTGTGAACATAATCATGAAAAAAACCTGAAATTTGGGACAATACCTCCTTGCCACCTGATGAGCAAAATCCAACTTTATCATAATGTTCAAAGTCAAGAAATATTCTTGATAAATGAGCAAACAACAGTAACAAGAAAATAACTTTATCATAAAAAGCAGGGAGGATGAAAATTCTAACTCAAAGGAAAAACAAAAAATTGAAAATAGTTACAAGAAAACCTCAAAGAAAAATGCAAGCTGGATTCAAGAATTCCTGGAATGTTAACGAAAGAGATGAGTAATAGAAGAAAAATTGAGAAAAGAAATGATATATGCAAGAAATTTATGAAAAATAGAATTAATATTTTGCTAACAGAGGTGCAAAATACTGAAGAAAATAACACCTTAAAAATTGACATGATTCTAAAAGAACAACAAAAATTCTATGAAGAAAAGAAATCCTTAAAAACCCAAACTGGTCAAATGGGAAAAAAAGGCACAAATGCTAACTGAATAAAATAATTGCTTAAAATTAGAATGGTAAGGTGCAAGCTAATAACTTCATAAACTATCAAAAACCAATAAAATAAAGTCAAAATAAAGAAAAAGAAGAAAATATGAAATATCTTATTAGAAAAAAACAGCTAACCTGTAAAATAGATTAAAGAGAGATCATTTAAAAATTATTGGAGTACTTGAAAGCTATGATATTAAAAAGAACCTAGATATCAAAATTCAAGTAATTATCAAGGAAAACTGCCCTGATATCTTAAAGCCAGAAGATAAAATAGAATTTGAAAGTATCTACTAAACATTCTTGCCAAGAAAATTTCCAGGAATATTATAAACAAATAACATAGCTTTCAGGTCAAGGGGAAAATTTTTGACAAGCAGAGAGAAAGAACCAGTTCAAATATCATAGAACCAAAATCAGATTCATACAAGATTTAGCAACTTCCATTTTAAAGGATTGGAGGACTTGGAATATGATATTCTGGAAGGCAAAGGAACTAGGATTACTTCCAAGGATAACCTACCCAGCAAAACTTACTATAATCCTTCAGGGGAAAGCAGACACTTAAAAAAGAAAATTTTCTAACCTTCCTGATGACCAGATCTGAATGGAAAAATTGACATTCAAACACAAGTTCATGTAGATGCCTCACTACCCTAGGACAGCATCCCAGTCGCATAAATTCAACTCACTTGCATGTCATACCATCATTTCCTTGATGTCATAGTCTTTTTTTCTAAAATAAAGGAAAAACAACCACGTCTGGGAGAAATAGGAACATCCCCACTGCTCTCCTCCTTCCTCCCTTCCTCTCTCCCCTCCTTCTTTCTTCCTTCTCTTACCTTCCTTCCTTCCCTTTATTTCTTCATTTCTTTTTATTTTATCTTTTCCCCTTTTCTTTTCACACTTGTGTGTTCTCTTATCTAAGGCTTACTAAAATTTCTGGCTGTTTACAGGCCTCAAAGCATGTCCAGAAACACTGTGGATTTTCCCCAACCAGACTGATTTTTTTGACTATACAGAGACTCCCTGCTTCTTTTCTTTCCCACTGCTTTGATCCCTGAAATACCCTGAGGGTCTTACCCTCAACAATTTTTTTTTCCTTCCTATTTTGAAAGTAGTCATTCTTGACCTCTTTGCCTCATCTTTCTCTTTTACCTAAACTTCATGACTGAATGAGAATTACTTCAGTCAAACTGATGAAAAAAAGACATAGTGTGGAATAGTCAGGGCTTCCCCCACTGCATCCACAGCCATACCCAATTGTCCTGAGCCCACTGGACCCAGATAACTCCAGAAAACAAAATGATGTTGGTGACTTTGCACAGTGTCCACTCACTTTAATACATTTGCATGTCATGATATCACTTCCCTAATGTTATGGACTTCTTCAAAAAGAACACAGAAACAGCAATAATAATCATAAAAAGTTCTTAGGTCCTACTAATATCATCTTCCCAATAGAAATAAAGAGTTTAATGTCACTGAATCTCTGGATTTAAAGACAAATTTCTATACTCAACTGAGATCATTTCAACAATAATGAAGGGTGACAAAGAAGGATGAACTGGCAGAAGGGAGAAGAAAGTAGAATGAGGGAAATTTTATCATAATAGCTGTTTATATATGGAAGTTCTTTAACAGTAGAATGGAAAATAGGGATATAAATTTCAATAATCAAACTTCATTATCATCAGAAATAGTTTAAAGAGAAAAAAATAGATCTACACACTCAATTTCCAAGATGGAAATAGAAGCAGAAGAGGATAGGAGAAAGTGGAGAGTGGAATACAGAAAAGTGAGAGTGTATTAAGGGAAATAATGACAGACGCTAAACATAATTTTGTGGAGAGACTGGATAAAAAGAGAAAAAGAAACAGCAGCAGAAGAAAATGGAATGTAAAGAAATATACAACTAGTAAGCATAATTGTGAATGGAATGGATTGACCCATAAAATGGAAGTGGATAAACAGATTGAATTAGAAAACAGAATAAAATAATATGTTGTATACAAGAAACTCAGTTAGAATAATAAACATAGAATTAAAATAAAGGGCTGGAACAAAATTTACTATGCTTCAGCTGAAGTAAAAAAAAAGTATGAATAGCAATCATGATTTCAGACAAATCAAAAGCAAAATAGATCTAATTAGACGAGATAATCAGGGAAATGACATTTTGTATATAGGCACCATATATAATGGAGTAATAATTAAAAATTTTGTGGCAAACTTTTTCCTGATACAGGATTCATTTTGCAAATATTTAGGGAATTTAGTAACATTTTTAGAAATAAGTGTTATGTTCCGATTAATAAATGGTCAAATGACATGAACAGGCATTTTTCAGAAGAAAAAAATCAAAGCATATAGAGTCATATAAAAAGAATGTTATAAATCACTGTTGATTAGAGAAAGGAAAATTAAAACAATTCTGAGGTATAATCACACATCTATCAAGAATTACAAATATTGGAAGTGATTAAGGAAAAATAGGTACACTATTGTGTACCAACTAAACTGTTGATGATGGTATAAACCTGTCCAACCATTCTTGAAAACAGTTAATTGGAACTATGTCCAAAAGGTTACAAAGTTGTGCCTATGCTTCCACCCAACAATACTATTACTAGGCCAATAACACAAAGAGATCAAAGAAAAAAATGAAAAGGACCTATAAGCATAAAATATTTATAAAAGCTCTTTTTTATGGTGGCAAAAAATTGAGGTGATGACCATCAATTGGGGAATGGCTGCAAGTTGTGGAATATGATTGTGATGAATTACTTACTATTGTGCTATAAGAAATTATGAAAATGATTTCAAAAAAATGGGAAGACCTATCAGAATTGTTGCAAAATGGTAAAAACAATATTGTAATGATAGTCAACTGTTAAAGATGGTCCTCTAATTAGATACTGTAATCGATATAACGAGTCAAAATAATTTCAAAGTATTCATGATGTGAAAAAAATGCTATGCATTTCCAGAGAGAGAACTGATGTACTCTAAGTGCGAATTGAAGTATACTTTTTAAGTTTTTTAGCTTTTTTCATGATATGGTTAATATTAAAATATTTTCCATGATTGCATGTTTATAATTGATATCATATGCTTGCCTTCTCAATGGGTGGAGGCAGGGTGTAAAGGAGCAAGAGAATTTGGAACTTAATTTTTTGAAGTTAAAAGAAATTAATAAATTAAAATTGAAACAAATTTAAGTTCCTTAAGGACAGAAACTATTTCAATTTTGTCTCTTTATCCCCAGTGGTAAATAAATATTTGCTCATTCATTTGATCTAAATTTCAGTCCTGACTATGCTACCAAATCATATTGTGGATTTCTCTTTAAGATTTGTTTTCTTCATCTGTAAAATGAGATGTAAACAAGATTATTTCTCAGTTCCTTTCCAGCTCAGACTTATGATATAGCATTCTATTCTTTTACATCCCTTTTAATTTTAATATTCTATAATTCACTTAGGTAATTCAAGAATTGTTATCTCTAGCTTACAGTAGGGGAATCTGAGACTTTAAAGGTCAGTACCTTATCAAAGTTTATATAATTTATTAACATATCCAGTATTAAACCCAGATCTTATGGTTCTATTTCTAGTTCCTTATCCAGTATGATTCCATGTGTCTTCAAGTACTTTGATAAGCATGAGGTTAAAATAGTACTCCACATGTTTTGCCATGTGATCCAAATCTCCTCTAGACAATATCTTTTTGGGGGTGCACCACTGGATCATTTTATGGCAGTTGCTTTTACTCTAAGGCCATCAACACTAATCTTCAAATGCTGTAGCAGAAGTAAAAGACTCAGTCCCTGTAAATTTTCCATTATGTTTTTCTCTGTTCCATCTTTATTCTTTGATTATTGCTTTTCCCTTGGCCCCCTTCCCTTCCTTGCCTCTTTCACTCTCTCTCCTTATGTTTTGGGGTTTAAAAAATAACAATTAGGCTCAGTTGATGAAGCTGAAAAGTAAATAAATAACAGGTGCAGGCAGGAAGCAGATGGAATCCATGCTAGGCATTCTTCCCACTTAGCCTAGTGCAGGTTTATTTTCATCCTTTGCTCCCTCCCTTTTCCTGAAGAAACCCATATATTCCTTTGACAGTTCGACTCTATTACTAAATCATTCTTCTTTCCCATTATAATCCTCTCAATTTCATCATCACCATCACAGTCATAATAATGATCATTTTCATCCTTCTCCTCCTCATAACTATTATTGCTACAACCACAAACTAATAATAATGGTGCTAATACTGGCAAATATTTTTATAGTGTATATCATGTGCCAGACACTGTGTAAAGTACTTAGTAATTATGTCATTTGATCCTTACAATAACTCCAGGAGAAAAATGCTATTATTATCCCTAATTTTACATATGAGGAAACTGAGGCAAATAAGGGTTAAGTGAAACTTCCCATAGTTAGCGCTTGATTGGATTTGAATTCAGGTTTTCCTGACTTCAGATCAGGATCCACTATGCAATGCAGTTGCTCACATTTAACCATTCCTTTCTACTCATTTATAAATTATATATATATATATATATATATATATATATATATATATATATGTACATTTAAATTATAAATAATTGAAAGCAGCTCAGTGGTGCAGTAGTAAAGCATCAGGACTGGAATCACATTCATCATCATGAGTTCAAATGTAGCCTCAGACAATTACTATTTGTGATGCTGCTAAGTCACTTCACCTTGTTTGCTTCAGTATCTCATCTGTAAAATAAGCAGGATCAGGAATTGGCAATACTCTCCAGAATGTTGGCAGAGAAAACCCAAAGTGAAGTCACAGAGAGCTG
This sequence comes from Macrotis lagotis, assembly GCF_037893015.1. Taxonomy (NCBI): domain Eukaryota; kingdom Metazoa; phylum Chordata; class Mammalia; order Peramelemorphia; family Peramelidae; genus Macrotis; species Macrotis lagotis. The sequence continues at coordinate 337,490,983 of NC_133658.1, read as the reverse complement.
GACACAACTAAAATGACTCAACAATGACAACAAGAACAGGTATAATTAGAGAGCCCTAAGTCCAGGACAAATGGAGACATTGAAAAAATAGGGCAATCTTTTTTTGTTATTTTTTTACAAAATGATAAAAACCTCCTATTTCCTCCAAAAAAGTTTTCCAGTTTCTAAGTCTCTTTGGTTCTTCCCTACCTTCTAGACACCATTTCTCTACAAATACCTAATATAGAATCATAAATTTAGAGGTAGAATATAGTTTTCTCCACCTATCTTCCATTTTACTGATTAAGAAGCTGAAACAGAGATATTGCCATTTTTCAGTTGAATGAAGCTTGGAAACACTGGAGGAACCAAACATGGATTCCATTACTTTCTTTCCTTTAATATTTAGCACAATAATATAGACCTAATTTCTGCCTATAGTATGATCTGCTCTTCTGTGAAATCTTCTGAATGTTCCATCCTCAACTCTTCACTTGTCACTAAGAATTTTTAAGGTCATCTTATCACTTTATGACAAGGTCACAAAATCAGAAGTTTTATATTGATGAAATTCAAGTCATTGTTCTACTTTAATCAAAATATGTATACAGGGTGTTCCAAAAGTCATAATGCAGTTTCATAGCTTAACAATATGAATTTCCTAAGAGAAATGGAAGATGGCTATGGAAAATCCCCATGTAATTATCTTCATTGATGCTATTATTGACTTGATGATATTGTTCTAAATCTGGATTTGCCATCCATCCCTGTCACATCTGTCAAGGATCATTGAGAATTATAATAAATACTGATTTAATTATCCCACTGTGAAATTGCCAGCCCTGTTTGAAAGTCTAGTAGTCTCCCATGTCCAAAGAAATAGTTTTTCAGTGACCTTTGCTTGCCTTAAGAAGTTCAGGGGCTTCAGAGAGGACATTCATTTAACAATAACAGCAGAATCAAATGAAGTATCTGTCAGTGGAGTAGCAGAAAACCATGGGAAAGTCCCATTTTTAAATCCTTTTTTTCTGTGATAGTTTCCCTTTCAGAGCTCTGTATGAGTCAAAGTAGGAATGTATAACATACCCAACTCCACAATGAGGCAAAAAAGAAATAGTTATATATCAGCATTGTTCATTGGATAACAAGGATGCTAGCAGAAAACTGAATCCAACTCTCTTCCTATCCCTCCCTCTACTTCCAAGTACCTGCATCACTAAGGGAAGAAATGCAATATGGACAAAACCATAGCTTTTATACTTTTCTTGCATTTGTGTTATAGCATCAATAATCTTAATATGCTATTATTTGAAGAAGTGTCCAGCTGGGGAAAAAAATCACTAAATTTATTAGCATAAGGAATTTGGAAAAGTAAAACATGCCTGATTTTTTTTGAGAGTCTTCTGTTATCACATTGAAGGACCTGGTCTCATTTCAAAGAAAGCTTTCCAAACAATTGAAATTGTCGACTTCGACTTCCGGCCAAGATGGTGGAGAGAAGACAGGCACAATTCTAAAGTCTCCTGATCTCTTCCCCATCTATCACATAAAATAACCTCTTAAAAGAAATCCAATCCAGAAAACCCAGAAAGAAAAGCCAGAACGCCTACCTCAGGATTTGTCTCCTGCAGCAGCCTTGGACAAATCTGGGTGGGTGAGTCTGGGCTCCAAGGGAAGATGAAAGGGGCTTGGGTCCGCGGGGCAGCAGAGGCGCTGGTGTTGGTGCTGTCCCCCTGGAGCTCTGGGACCAGGCTGGGGGAAGAGGTCTGGTGCAGGAGAACAGCAGACATCATCCCTAGGCTTCTTGGGTCTGAGAAACTCTGAGAGCACTTCTCCATTGCACACATTGCACAGAGGCTTCTCCTCAAACAAAGGCAAATTACTTCTGCCTCAGGCCCAGGTGTGTGAGCTAAAGAACCAGCCCAGCTGAGGAATGACCTCAGGCCTGGGGTAAAGCCCACCATTGATTGAAAGCAAAATAATTCATTAGTTCCAACTCCTGCCTTCAGGCAAAGGGAGAAGGCCTCCCAACCAAGGTCACAGACACTCCAGAGATGGCAACCAGCATCTCCTACTGGCCAGCCAGAGAAACTGTGCTCAGTAAAGCCTTTAGCATCCCAAGTCCAGGTGAACCAGCCCCCCACCCAACTCAAGGTGTTAGCATAATGATCAGGGTCAGCAGAAAGATGGATCCATAGAAAAATTCCTGGAAGGGAAAGACCCCAACTCAGAGAGACCTGGAACCTCTGAGGAGAATACAATCTGGTCTCCAGCACAGAAAGACTTCCTTGAAGAAATAAAGAAGGAGCTTTAAAATTTGCGGGGGAGAAAATTTATACCTTAGAAAGTACAATTGGACAAACACAAAAGGAGAATAAATCTCTCAGATCATCAATGGGACAATTACAAAATGAGAATAATTCTCTCAGATCCTCAAACGAGAAAATGCAAAAAGAAATTAATTCTCTCAAAACCTCAATTGGTCAAATGGAAAGCTCTTTCAAAAGTAGAATTGACCATTGGGAAAAGAGTTGCAAAAGGTTAATGAAGAAATCTCCTCCCCCCCCCCAAAAAATAATGGAGTCTACAGAAACTAATGACTCCATGAGACAGCAAGAGTCAGTTAAACAAAATCAAAAAATAGAAAAAATAGAAGCAAATCTAAAATACCTCATAAACAAAACCACTGACCTCGAGAATAGATCAAGGAGGGGCAACCTGAAAATTATAGGACTTCCTGGAAACATTGAAGAGAAAAAAATCCTGGACTTAATATTACAGGATCTAGTGATAGAAAACTTCCCTGATATCATGGAATTGGAGGGCAAAGTAGTTATTGAAAGAGTACATCGATCCCCACCAGAAAAAGATCCTAAAATGAAAACACCAAGGAATGTTGTGGCCAAACTGAAGAACTATCAGATAAAAGAGAAAATCCTGCAAGCAGGCAGAAAGAAACAATTTAAATATCAAGGAGCCACAGTAAGGATCACCCAGTACCTGGCTACATCAACTTTAAGGGATCAAAGAGCCTGGAATGAGATATTTCGAAGAGCACAGGAGCTTGGAATGCAGCCAAGAATCTACTTTCTTGCAAGGCTGAGCCTTCTTTTCCAGGGAAAAAGATGGGCATTTAACGAAATGGAAGAATTCCAAAAATTTCTGATGAAAAGACCAGAGCTAAAAAGGAAATTTGGACATCAAAGAGAAGGTTGAAGAGACACATGAAAAGGTAAAAAAAAGGGGGGGGGTGGCGGTAAAAGAAAAAAAAATGCAATCCAGTAAGTTGAAATTGGCTAAACCCCAACATGGGGGTAAAAAAAAAACATTCTCATAAACCTTGAGAAATGTAACTCTAACAGAGAGAATACACCCAGCCAGAAATGATGGACATTCATGACCTATCCATGAGACGACTATCCAATGGGATGTAACTGGCTTAAACCCCACTTGGGAGAAAGACTCTAATAACTCTCAGGAATTTTGACTCTATTCGACAGAATGTACAGAACTAGAAGGGACAGACACTCAGTATTTTCTATGACCTAGACAGAAGGATTAAAAAAACACTACTGCCCTTAAAAGGGGTACAGGAAAGAGATGGGAGGAGGGAGGGGATTGAATGGGGTAAATCTCATTACACTAAGAGGTACAAAAAACCTATGGTAATAGTGGGGAAGAAGGGAGCAGAGGAGAAACACCTGAATCTTCTCCTCATCAGATTTGGCTTAAAGACAACCTACACATACTCAGTTAATTTATGAAACATCTAACCTTTCAAGTATTAAAACGGGAAAAGGGGAGGGGGGATGGAGAAAAGGAAGGGGAGTGGGGGAAATAAGGGGGAAATAACAAAAGGAAGGGAAGGGAAGAGGGAAAAAGGGAAAGGGGAAACAAAGGGGAGGGTGTGATATTGGAGGGCAAAAACACTGAAGGGGGTGGTTTATAGAAACAAAAGACTGGGGAATATGGATAAAAGGGGGAAAAGGGGGAAAAATACAAACAGAGGGAAGATAGCACAGAGGGCAATAAAGAATTAGTTATCATAACCTTGAATGTGAATGGGATGAACTCTCCCTTAAAACATAAGGAAATAGCACAGTGGATTAAAAACCAGAATCCTACAATATGCGGCTTACAAGAAACTCATTTGAAGCAGAGAGATACATATAGAGTAAAGGTAAAAGGTTGGAGCAAAATATATTTTGCTACAGCTGAAGTAAAAAAAAAACAGGAGTAGCAATCCTTATCTCAGACAAAGCAGCAGCAAAAATAGTGTTAAAAGAGATAAGGAAGGAAACTTTAGCCTCCTAAAAGGTACCATAGACAATAAAGTCATTTCAATATTGAATACATATGCATCCATTGGGACAGCACCCCAATGCTTAGAGGAGAAGCTGAAAGAATTACAGGAAGACATAGACAGCAAAATTCTAATAGTGGGAGACCTCAACCTCCCACTATCAGAACTAGATAAATCAAATCATAAAACAAACAAGAAAGAAATTAGGGAGGTAAATAGATTGTTTAAAAAATTAGATATGGTAGACTTATGGAGGAAACTGAATGGGGATAGAAAGGAATATACCTTTTTCTCTGCAGTACATGGAACTTACACAAAAATTAACCATGTACTAGGACATAAAAACCTAATGATCAACTGCAGAAAGGCAGAAATTGTGAATACATCTTTCTCAGATCACAATGCAATAAAAGTTATATGTAATACAGGGCCAAGGAGATATCGACCCAGAACAAATTGGAAACTGAATAACCTCATTTTAAAAAAATGAGTGGACCAAAAAACAAATTATAGAAAGAATTAACCATTTTATCATAGGTAATGATAATAATTAAACAACAGACCAAAACCTATGGGATTCATTCAAAGCAACTCTCAGGGGATATATTATACCTCTAAATGCTTATATGAATAAATTGGAGAAAGAGGAAATCAATGAACTAAACATGCAACTAAAAAATTTAGAGAAAGAACAAATCAAAAATCCGCAATTAAGTACCAAACTAGAAATTCTAAAAATTAAAGGAGAAATAAATAAAATTGAAAGCAAAAAATATTGAATTAATAAATAAAACCAAAAGTTGGTGTTATGAAAAAACCAATAAAATTGATAAACGTCTGGTCAATGTGATATAAAAAAGCAAGAATAAAACCAAATTGCTAGTATTATAAATGAAAAAGGTGAACTCACCACCAATGAGGAGGAAATTAAAGTAATAATTCAAAATTATTTTGACCAACTCTATGCCAATAAATTTGATAATCTAAGTGAAATGGATGAATATTTACAAAAATATACATTGCCCATTTTAAATGAAAAAGAGATTAAATACCTAAACAACCCTATCTCAGAAAAAGAAATTCAGCAAGCCATTATTGAACTCCCTAAAAAAAATCTCCAGGGCCTGAGGGATTCCCAAGTGAATTCTACCAAACATTTAAGGAACAATTGGTTCCAATCCTGTATCAACTCTTTGGAAAAAATAGGGAAAGATGGAACTCTGCCTAACTCTTTCTATGAAACCAATATGGTACTGTTACCTAAACTAGGAAGAGTTAAAACAGAGAAAGAAAATTATAGACCTATCTCCCTGAAGAATATAGATGCAAAAATCCTAAATAAAATCTTAGCAAAACGATTACAACAAGTCATCACTTGGATAATACATTATGATCAAGTAGGACTTATTCCAGGACTTCAGGGTTGGTTCAATATTAGGAAAACTGTTAGTATACTCAAGTATATCAACAACAAACCTATCAGGAATCATACAATCATATCAATAGATGCTGAAAAGGCTTTTGACCAAATACAGCATCCATTCCTATTAAAAGCACTAGACAGCATAGGAATAAATGGACTGTTCCTTAAAATAATTAGCAGTATCTATCTGAAACCATTAACAAGCATTATATTCAATGGGGAGAGGCTAGAGCTATTCCCAATAAGATCAGGGGTGAAACAAGAATGCACATTATCACCACTACTATTTATTATTGTATTAGAAATGTTAACAGCAGCAGTTAGTGAATGAAAAGAAATTAAAGGAATTAGAATTGGGAAGGAAAGTCAAAACTCTCACTCTTTGCAGATGACATGATGGTCTAACTAGAGAATCCCAAGAAATCATCTAAAAAACTACTGGAAACAATTAGCAATTTTAGCAAAGTTGCAGGTTATAAAATAATCCCTCATAAATCCTCAAATTTTCTATATATGTTTAGCAAGAAACAGCAGGAAGAGCTAGAAAGAGAAATCCCATTCAAAGTAACCTCAGACAAAACAAAATATTTGGGAGTCTATTTGCCAAGACAGACTCAGAATCTTTTTGAAAACAATTATAAATCACTACTCACACAAATTACATTAGATTTAAATAACTGGGCAAAAATCAAATGCTCAAGGATAGGTAGAGCTAATATAATAAAAATGACAATTCTATCAAAACTAAACTATCTGTTTAGTGCCCTATCAATCAAAATTCCAAAAAAATACTTTAATGAGTTAGAAAAAATTGTAAGTAAATTCATATGAAGAAATAAAAAGTCAAGAATTGCCAGGAGCTTAATGAAAAAAGTGCAAAAGAAGGTGGCTTAACCTTACCCAATCTAAAATTATATTATAAAGAGTCAGTCATGAAAACTGTTTGGTATTGGTTAAGAAATAGAGTGGTGGACCAGTGGAATAGACTAGGTATAAAAGCAGGAGAGGAGTATAGTAATCTGTTGTTTGATAAACCCAAAGAGTATGGCCATTGGGATAAAAACTCCCTCTTTGACAAAAATTGCTGGGAAAATTGCAAGTAAGCATGGAAGAAACTTAGATTAGACCAACACCTCACACCCTTTTACCAAGATAAGATCCAAATGGTTACAGGACATAGACATAAAAATCAATACTATAAGCAAATTAGAAGATCAAGGACTAATCTACCTGTCAGATCTATGGAAAGGGAAACAGTTTATGACTAAGGAAGAGTTGCAGAACATCACCAAATTCCAATTAGATGATTTCAATTACATTAAATTTAAAAGGTTTTGCACAGATAAAACCAATGTATCCAAGATCAAAAGAAATGTAGTAAATTGGGAAACAATCTTTACAACTAATGATTCTGACAAAGCACTCATTTCTAAAATATACAGAGAACTGAGTCATATTTTTAAAACAAAAAGCCACTCCCCAATTGACAAATGTTCAAAGGATATGCAAAGGCAATTTATAGATGAGGAGATCAAAGTAATCTATAGCCATATGAAAAAATGCTCTAAATCATTATTAGAGAAATGCAAATTAAAGCTTCTCTGAGGTACCACCTCACACCTCTCAGATTGGCCAGTATGACCAGGAAGGATAATGATCATTGTTGGAAGGGATGTGGGAAATCTGGTACGCTATTTCACTGTTGGTGGAGCTGTGAACTCATCCAGCCCTTCTGGAGAGCTATTTGGAACTATGCCCAAAGGGCAACAAAAATGTGCATACCCTTTGACCCAGCAATACCAGTACTGGATCTATACCCTGAAGAGATGAGGAAAATTGGTAAAAACATTACTTGTACAAAAATATTTACAGCAGCCCTGTTTGTGGTGGCAAAGAATTGGAAATCCAGTAAATGTCCTTCAATTGGGGAATGGCTTAGCAAACTGTGGTATATGTATGTCATGGAACACTATTGTTCTATTAGAAACCAGGAGGGATGGGATTTCAGGGAAACCTGCAGGGATTTGCATGAACTGATGCTGAGTGAGATGAGCAGAACCAGAAAAACACCGTACACCCTAACAGCAACATGGGAGTGATGCTCAACCTTGAAAGACTTGCTCATTCCATCAGGGCAACAATCGGGAACAATTTTTGGCTGTCTGCAAAGGAGAGTACCATCTGTATCCAGATAAGGAGCTGTGGAGTTTGAACAAAGTGCAAGGACAATTCCCTTTAATTTAGAAAAAAAACAGATAGCTTATTGTCTGATCTTGTTACCTCTTAGACTTCTCTTCTCTTTAAGGATTTGATTTCTCTCTCATCATACCCAATTAGGCTCAAGGTACAACATAGAAACAAAGTAAAGACTGACAGAGTGCTCTCTGTGGGGGGGGGACGCATGAGGGAAGCAAGATTGGGGGAAAATGTAAAACTCAAATAATATCTTTAATAAAAATAAATTTAAATAAAAAAAAGAAATTCGTCAAAAAATCCAGAATAGTTTGCTTCTGGAGGTAGTATATCCCCTCATATGTCAGTGATTAAAGCAGACATTTTACAATAACTTTCCAGGGATATTGAAGAAGAAATTCATATTTCAGGTGATATCTGTCCTTTATTCTTGAAGAAGATCATTACATCAGGGAGGTGATGCCATGATATGAAAATGAATTAGATTTGAATGATTGACTGCTGTGCTAAGTCATCATCCTCACTTTCTCTAGAGTCATCTGGGTCCATAGGCCAGATATGGACCAGGACACTGGAGATGGCCCTGGATGCAAAACAATTAGGTTTAACTGACTTGCCCAAGGTCACACAGTGTCAAGTATTTGTGGTCAAATTTGAACTCAAGTCCTCCTGATTCCAGGGTTAGTACTTTATCTACTGCGCCACCTATCTAGTTCAGGTATGTATTAAGGGGGTGAGGTAAGAAGATTCCTAATTCACATACAGTTTGGATTACATCTTCCATAGAGCTTTTTTACTCTAGAAATCATTGAGAATGCAGACTGGCACCAAGCAGATAAATGGCCCACGAGAGGGGCTATTATTAAATTTATCATAATTACTATCCAAGGAAGAAAAAATGTAGAAGCTTGAAAAAGAAAAAACATATCTGTTGTCCCCACCCCTTTAAATGTTGAATTATTTTACAGTTGATAGTTTCCTAGATTCTTCGACCTTTAAATGCTGAACACTACATGTCTGTTGAATTTTAATCAATTTAGCTTTTTCAACTGGAAATGTCAGACTTCTGTATGGAATTACTTGGTACCGCTGATGTGACAAAGATTCAAAGTTCAAATTCTGAAGTCATAGTGAAGCTGAAGAGGCAGCATGCATTAGGAGACATAATTTTTAGATAGCCAGATGAGGAGGGGAGAAAGGACATATATTTTACATTAGTTTTGTCTTTGAGGACAACATTTATTTTATCTGATGACCCTTGACCTCATTAAAACAAGTCTGAGTTTGCAATGGTTTAAAACATTGCCCTGTGAAGACCTAGAATAAGGAAAGGAAACATGACAAGGTAGAAGACTCTAGTAGGCAATGAGGGCAGTAAAAAGATGATTGCCAGAAGAACCAGACAGACCTGAGACCATTCTTTAGAGTTTCTAGTCAAGAAAAATCATGAAGTCCAGAAACATGTGTACCCTAGGCTTTTGTAGCCATAGTTTTCATAAACACCTCTATGGGGGACGCTAGGTGGCACAGTGGATAAAGCACCAAACCTGGAGTCAGGAGTACCTGGGTTCAAATCTGGTCTCAGACACTTAATAATTACCTAGTTGTGCAGCCTTGCGCAGGCCATTTAACCCCATTTGCCTTGCAAAAACCTTAAAAAAAAGACCTCTAGGAAAGGTTACCAGATTTATGGATAAAACAATCCTAGGAGTGATGCTAAACAAAATAGAAAAGAAAATCAAGGTCCACTTATATAATACTATATAATTATCCAATATTAATACTATAAAAGTGTGGATCTCAAAGTGTTGTCTAGGGGTCACTGAGATCCAAGATGCTTTGAAGGAATCAATGAGGTCAAAACAATTTTTATTATAATACTAAGATTTTTAATATCTAAAATAGTAAATGTCAATAGAGGTGACCCACATAAATAAAAGTCCTTGGATAAGGTACTCAGTTTTTAGGATTGAAAAATTATTCTGTAAATGAAAATTTGAGAACTGTTAGTCGTGATAGTTGTGAAAAATCAATATGAAATTTCATTAATGTAATTCTTACATCTTACACTTAGATTTAAAAATGCTTTATAAGTATGAAATATGGTAGGCCTGGCTAGGCAAAATTTAGCTAAAACATCTTTATGTGATTCAATGACCAGATCATGGGAGGTAATAACTCCAAACTTATACAGTCTTGGTTACACATTGTCTGAAATACGGTGTTCATTAATAGTTGCCATATTTTGATGACATTGGCACACTGTGAAACAAACAGAGTAGGATAACTAGAATTCTGAAGTGTAAAGATGAAAACACTGTTATTTGAAGCTGAAATTAAAAAAGAAAAAAAGGTATGTGTAGCCAGACAAAAAAAAAAGAATAAAGGAGAAATGATAAATTTGAAGTTATCATATGGAAGAGGGTTCAAATATTTTCTACTTGATTCTACAGCACAAAATTTGGAGGAATGGCTTTAAATTACAGAATAATATACCTCTATTTCTTTGATAGCCAATCAGAATTTTTTTTCTTTAAAGCAATCAAACCTTTTTGCATGCTCTTATAATTGATCCCTCTCTCCACTTTATGAACTCCTCACTTCTTCCTTTCTGAGACAGGTGCAGTTCCTCCAATTCAATTATAAAGTACTGAAATCTGGGTAACCCATCCTCCTTATCCTACCCATCACCAGATCACCTCATGACTGGTCAGTGTACCTCAGAATGTCAGCTCTTCTCTCTGGAGTAGTGACCAATGACTATGTGCTTCATCTTTCCCTTTTGAGTTTGAGTAGAACAGAGTGGTTGAACAGGATGAGTAGCTATGGATAGATTATGATCTATACTTCAAAGTTCATTATATTACCTTTCCCCCAAAATTCAGCCATCTTTCAAACTTTCTTACCTCTTATTGTCCAGGATCCCACCATTAATCTAGTTCCTCACATTCATGCCTCTGAACCATCTTTGATTCTTCCCTCATTTATTCCACATACCTAATCAGTTGATAGGTCTTGCCATTTCTACCTTTTTACTTCCTCACCACTATTGTCTTTTTAACTTCTCATGCAGTCACTTCCCTGGTTCAGCTCCTCATCACTTTTCATATGTATTGCAGAAAAATACTTCTAATTCATTTTCCTTTGTGCATCATTTTTCTTTTCCAATTAATAATCTCAATGATTTTTTTTTGCCTAAAGCACTGGTCTGACAAGAGTATATTCCAGCAGTTCCCAAATAACTTTAGGATCAAATATTATTTCATCTTTATTTCATCATTTATATACTTATATATATATATATATATGATTTATAATAATATTCCACAGTTTTCACTACAATGAAATATGTATGTAAATTATAAATAAGCTAATACACATTGGGAGGGTATGCTCATAGTTCCTTTATTCATAGGATAGTAAGATTTAAAATGTTTGGATATTGCCAGCTGAGGAAATTAGCAAATTTTACTTCCCTTAAGATCTTTAATAAAATAGTAACTTATCATTGATCAGATTTGATATAGATGAATATATTTGTTCTGGGTCTGTGGTTGAGGCGACAGTTTCCAGAACTCCTAAGTCAAAGAGAAAATACTAAAAGCTGCCAAAAACAAACAATTTAACTACCATGGTTCTATAGTCAGGATTACACAGGATCTGGCAACATCTACATTAAGGTCTCATAGGACTTGGAATATGATATTCTATAAGGCAAAAGATCTTGGTTTACACCCACGAATCAACTACCCAGCAAAACTGAACATCTTCTTTCAGGGGAAAAGGTAGACTTTCAATGAAACAGGGGACTTGAAACAACCAAAGCCAAACAAAAAATTTGTTCTCCAAGTACAGGACTCAGGGAAACCATAGAGGGATTGGACAAGAAGGATTAATTATGAGGAACTTAATAATGTTGAACTATTTGTATTCCTGCACAGGAAGAAGATACTGATAACTCATATGAACTTTCTCATTTATAAGAGCAGTTAGAAGGAGCATATATAGACAAGACACAAGAGGGAGTTGGATGTAATGGTATAATATAGTATATAGATGGAGTAAATGGAGAATAAAGGAAATAATTGGGTGAAATGGAAACAAGAGGTATAATGGACTAAGATATTTCACATAAAAGAGTCCAGAAAAATCTTTTTCCATGGAGTGAGAGGGGGAAGGTGAGGGGGAATGAGTGAGTCTTCATTCTTATCAGTACTGGCTCAGTGAAGAAATAACATACACATTCAATAGGGTACAGAAATCTATCTTACCCTAGAGAAAAATGATAGGAAAGGGATAGGATAAAGGGAATGGGGAAGGGGAGGGGGAAGAGTAGAGCATAGAAGAGAGGGAAGATAATGGGAGAAGGGAGTCAGATGCAATGCACTTCTGAAGAAGGTCAGAGTGAAAGGAGAGAGAGAGAATGGAATAAATGGTAAGGGGGAAGAATAAAGTGGAAGGATATATATCTAGAAATAGCAACTGTAGGAAAAGATATTGAAACAATTTCTCTGAAGGATTCATGAAAAGGAAGGCAACTAATCCCAGAGACAGATACAATGGAATCTGAAAACAGACTGAAGTACACTTTTCTTTTTCTCTCTCATTTCATTTCTCTTGAGGTTTCTCTATCTTTTTGGAGGGGGGAGGGGTATTTATGTTTACTTTTACAGCAAGATGATTGTAATAATATGAAAATAAATCAAAAGAAACTAGAATGGAAAAAAGTTACAAAGTGTCATATTTTCACTTCGTGAAAGAGAAATTCCCTAAGGGACAAGGGGGGGAAAAATTGCCCATTGATCATCATCATCATCATCATCATCATCATCATCATCATCATCATCATCATCATAATATAATTTTAATTCTAATGACAATAACAATGATAGCAATAATAAAACTATATATATATATATTTATGATTACAAAACATTTTTGCAACTGTTATTTCATTTGATCCTTACAAAGCAGTGTTAGGTTGGTAGATCAGGGCTTGATCATTTCATTTTACAGATAAAAGGTTCAGAGTGAGAAAGTAGAATAATCATGTGTCATAGCTAGTATAAATCTATTATTTCCATTTTACATATGAGGAAATTGAGGCAGCTAGAGGTTAAATGATTTTTCCTGTCTCATATAATAAGTCCTTGAGGTGAGGTTTGAGCTCTGATCTTTCTGATTCCTAGTACAGCTTACTATTCACTCCTCTACCAGTGAGTGACAGAATAAAGACTTGAAATATAACTTAAAACAAAACAAATAGAAACAAATTTAAAAATATATTCACACCCTAGAATGCATGGACTAGTCACTGTTCTATGAAATCTGTTGACAGAAAAGACTAGGGTGAGCTTGAGAAATGTGGGAAGGAATCATGGAGTAGAGTGAAGCTAGAAAAAAAGAGTAGGTTATAGATAAGTATGCAAAAGCAAAGCAATGTCCTCTCTGCAGTTTGCTCCATTACTTCAAATGAACTTTGTAGGACTACTTATTTCATAGTTAAGAAAATGCTAAATAATTCTCGAAGTTTCTTGAGCATCCCCATTACCACAGAGAAAGCTAACATTTTACTCTCAAAGTGACTTGGGAGATAAAAGAAAAGTCAATCTTTGCAGCAACTATCATTAATGTAGAAAAGCCTAAAATTTAATTAGGATGGGATGCCACTGAGGTTAGAGTTGCTTGGCCACCACTATTTCTGTTGATCTTACAGTACCAGGCTGTGTCCACCAGACAGGGCTCAGGAGATATGCTAAATAGCAGTCTAACTCCTAGTCATTGTTGTCAGCAATAATTCACCAAGCTTCAATGTCTGAAAAAGATCTTGGACAGGAGGGACATTGAAATTGATGGGGAACATTTGAAGAAGGTTATCAGTGAGCTGAGTGGCAGTAACATGGAAGATGTTATTGATCAGGGGAACAGTGAACTGGCCTCCGTGCCCACTGGTAGTGCTGCTGCTATTGTTGCTAGTGCCAGCCTTGCTGCCCCAACTGCTGCAAAGAAGAAAGAAGAAAAGGAAAAAAAAGAGTCTGATGATAGTAAAGACTTAGTCTCTGCCTGGACCCTTACCCTAATACTTGAAAAAATAAACCTTTTAAGAAAAAAATGCATAAGATGGTTAACAGTATGCAAATTTGGGGATCATTCATTCCTATAAATTAAAACAAATATGTGCCCCATATTTTTCTTTACCTTTTTTGAAATTGTATATACATGTTTTATGCTAATAATTACATATATTATAAAACATATACAAACAATAGATATTTAAAAGAAATGAAAAAAGACAACATTTGATCCTGAAGGCAAGAAGAAATCTGTGTAATTTTTTGAGTAGGGCATTAGCATATCAGTCCTGAACTTTAGGAAAATCATCTGGACAGTTTTCTGGAGTACAGTTTGGAAAGGGTAGAGAGGAGAGGCAGAGCAACCAACTAGAAGTCAAGAATCCAATTGAAGGTGATGAATGAGGGTGGAGGTACAACAACAACAAAAATGACAAGTGATTAAATATGTGAAGTGAGGAAAAATGAGAGTTTGACTATACCATCTTGGATGATTAGAAGTGCAGTCATGCCCTCCATAGTAGTTGGCAAGTTCAGGAAAAAAAGACATGTACAACTCACCCAGTCACAAAATAAAATGAGATTGGATATGGTGCAAGGACTTTTACTATTATGAAGTACAGAATCAGGCAGGCATTTTAAAGTCAGGTTATGGGAATGAGTTTTGGTTTTAATCTTGAGGAGATCAAAAAAAGGACAAATAAGGAGAGGGTTAGAGCCTAGTCCAATTTTAGGATGGTGAAACAGAATCAGGAAGAATCATTTTGTTACAGTTAAGCTCTTCAATAATATCAAGGGATGGGAGAGAAGAAACCTATCTTCCTACTCTTTGATTAGTTTATTACTTATTATTTGCTTGGGTTCATATCCCATTCCTCCAGGGGAATGGAGCCCCCCCCCCACTTTGAAGAACAGTTTTCTACATGATGGTGTATTCAGAAGAGCTGGATTCTTCCCATCTCTAGCCCTCATTTGCAAAATGATTTGTTCAATCATTTTTATCATCAGAAAAATCAGTATATTCTGTAAAATGATGAAATTGAAGTAGATGTTCCCTAAAATCATTTTAGCTCTCACACAGTATTTTAAGATACATTACAGCTCTGATAACAACAATAATATTAGTTAACAATTATATAGTGCTCACTATGTGACAGATTTGAACTAAGGGTTTTATAACTACTATATTATTTGATCTCATAACAACTCCAGGAGGATGATGTTATTTTACAGATGAGGAAATTTAAGAAAAAAGAGAATAACTGAATTTCCCCAGTGTTATACAACTAATAATTATTTGAGGCTAAAACTGGATTTAGGGCTTACTGATTCCAGGACCAGAGCTCTAACCACTATGAAACCTATCCTGTTATTCCTACTTTTTAAAATGAGGTTTTGAATGTAGTCCAAGTATACTTCTTCAATGCTCTCCTTTCATGGACATTTTCTCTCCTAAAATTCTACCACCCTTGCTGGGAAAATTTCCTGATTGCTGTCATAGAACAAGACCTCCACTCCTACAGAAATAAATATGAGATGTGCTTGTAGTTCAGATATGGACTTTTCTGAATCTCTATGCCCTATCTCTTTAGTCATAACAATCACAGAGATATAGTAAAATTTTCTACTCCATCACCCACACCAACCAAGGTAACAACAACCTTCAATTGGGTTTTTCTATCAGCTCAACTGCAGTGGAAATCACAGCCTTAATATCCAGCATATCATACGGTCCAATACTTTTGGCAATCCTAGAAAGTCTAAATAGTATTATGGTTACTATTCCAATTTAATGACAAGGAAACTGAGTTTCAGACAGGTGAAAGCTTTAGCTTATATAATACTCAGTGGATATCTGAGTGGGTATTTGAACCTGAGATTTTTGACTTCATGACCATTTATCTTTCCCAGTTTGTTTTTAAAGATTTCTATGTCCAAAGGTAGTTAGAAGAAATAGTGCCTCTTAATTTCTGGGAAAAATGGAGGGGGGAAAGCCAATTGGGAAAAGGATACCCTTATCCTATATGTGATCAATTTTGTTGAGAAAAAGCAATGTATACAAGAAAAGCATAGAGGTGCGTAGAAACCCTGGGTTCATGTCCTTTCTTTGCCATTGAAGTCTCATAGCTTACTCTCTCCTTTTCTTTGCCTCCCCATTTGTCATCCTACCAAATGCCCAGATTAAAGGAGGCACTGGTAAGTGTGATCGTGATCAGGGTCTGGAGAAGAGAAACGAACTTTGACTTATAATTTATCGTTTCAGGTAACACTCTTTCAATTTGTTTAGAAGACACCTTTTGTTTTCATATGTTGTTTTTCTTTTTTACTTTTCTTTTTTAAAAATTTTTTTTATCCCAGCTACATGAAAAACAAATTACAAAAATTACTTCCAAAACTTTAAATTTCAAATTCTCTACCTTCTTCCCACCCCATTTCCCCCACTGAGAAAGAAAGTTCCTTGGTGTAAGTTAAAACTATATAGCCATGAAACACATTACTACAATAGCCATGTTGTAAAATAAACATAATCCCTACCCAAAACTAAAGAAGAAAAATAAAATCAGGAAAAAAGTGTGCTTCAGTCTTTGTTCAGACACTGTCAGCATTTTCTTTTGGAATGATGTCATTCTTTTTCATATGTCCATAAGAGATATTACTTCAATATTTTTCCCATAGTTGCTATTGCTAGCTGTATTTATCTCCATCCTATTCCCCCCACCCCCATTTACTCTATTCTCTCTCTCCTTTCACTCTGTCCATCCTCAAAAGTGTGCTTAATCTGTTTATCCTCTCCCATGATTTTCCCTCTCTTCTACCACATACACCCTCCTCTCTTGCTTATGTCCATTTTCTTCCTTTCCTTCTAGGGTGTGATAGGTCTCTATACCCAGTTGAATGTGTTATTTCTTCTCTGAGCACTTCTGGTGAGAGTAAAGGCTTGCTCACTCTCCCTTAACTTTGCCTATCTCATGCATTAACTTCACCTTTTTAATATATTGTACCCTCAAATTCAACTCACTCCTATGTCTTGCCTATATTTCCTTCTTCTAATTGCCCTAATAAATGAGAAGGTTCATATAAGTTATCACTATCATCTTCCCAAAAAGTAATACAAACAGTTCAACATCGAGTCCCTCATGATTTGCCCTTCCGGCCAACTATCTCTATGCTTCACCTGAATCCTGTACTTTATATTTAGCTCTAGTTGTTTCATCAGGAAACTTTGAAAGTATCCTATTTTATTGAAAACCTATTTTTTTCTCCTGAAAGAGTATGTTCAGTTTTGCTGGGTAGTTGTTGCAATCCAATCTCTGTTGCCTTCTAGAATGTCATATTTCAAGTCCTACCAGCACTGAATGTTGTATTATAGTGACTGTATTATAAACATGATATTTGAATTCTCCCTTTCTGGCTGCTTGTAATATTTTCTCCTTGTCTTGGGAGTTCGGGAATTTGGCTAGAATATTCCTGGCAGTTTTTATCTTGGGATCTCTTTCAGGAGGTGAGTATTGGATTCTTTCAATTTCTACTTTACTCATTGCTTTTGAGATATCAGGTCAATTTTCCTGGAGAATTTCTTGAAAAATAAAGTCTAGACTCCTTTTTTGGTCATGACTTCAGGTAGTCCAATAATTTTGAAATTATATCTTCTGGATCTGTTTTTATAAGTCAGTTGTTTTTTCAGTGAGATATTTCACATTTTGGGTTTTTTTAATTTTTTCTTGATTTCTCACAAAGCCATCAGCTTCCCTTAGCTTCATTCTGCATTTAAAAGAATTATTTTCTTCAGAGAGTTTTTGCATCTGACCAGTTTTGCTTTTTAAGCCATTTTCTCCCTCATTGACCATTTAACTGCTTTTTTCTCCCTCATTGACCATTTAACTCCATTTGACCCAAACAGGTTTTTAAGATGCTATTTTCTTTGGTACTTTTTGTAATTCCTTCACCAAGGAACTTTCCTTCCTTTCCTTTTCTTTTATAACACTTTCCCCAAGGTTTTCATGATTTCCCCAGATCATTCTTGTTACTCTTGCCAATTTTCCTCTACTTTCCTTGCTTGATTTTCAAAATATTTATGAGCTCTTGCAACTTATTCATATATTTCTTCAAGTCTTTTTATACAGAAGCTTTGACCTTGTTATGTTCTGAGTGTGTAATTTGATTCTAAATAAAATCAAAGTAATTGAATGTGGTTGTATTTTCCCCCCATTCTGCTTGTTCATTTCCCTAGCCTATGATTTGATTTTAACTCTTTGTTAGGGTGGGGCTCTGCTTCCAGGGTGGAAGCCATATTGTTCTGAGCTTCTGAGGCTTTTTGAAGTTGTTTTCAGGGATACCCCCAGGGACATAAATCCCTTTAAGGTCTTATATGAGGCTCTGACTATTCTGCTGGCCTGTGGTCAAATCTCTGCCATGGAACTGTGAGGAGGGTCCCTTTTATGCTGCAGGCACTAAAGCTCCTTTTCCTGAGACTGGAAACCCATACTTCAACCTGGATCTGAGTATGGGCAAAGCAACAGAGTCCTGCCTCAAAGCAAAGAGAGCTCTGCAGTCTTTCCTGACACCTTATTACCTATGGGTTGAGCACTCTGGATGTAGTTGCTGCTGGCTTCAGACTGAGTGACTCCCCAGGTCTGTACTGGGGTTTGTGCTGACCTGGGCTCCACTCTCACTCTGATGCAGCAGAGTTTTCATGCTGAGCTTTTCCATAGTTCTTGGCAATCTCTGGGCTGAAAGGTATGGAATTCACCATTGCTGTCTTTGATCTATAATGTAGACACCTGAACTTAACCAGAACTGTGCTACCAGAACAGGGACAAATTGGGTTACCTTTCTGAGTCTCAGTTTTCTCATCAAAAAAAGGTGAGAGTGAAAAGAATAAATAATAATAATAATAATAATAATAATAATAATTATTATTATTATTATTATTATATCTACCTCACTGGATGTTTCCTTAGGAAATACTTTGTAAAACTTAAAATGTCATATTAATGTGAGTAATTACCCCTTTTCCAGAACCACATACATCAATTATTTCCTTTTACTATTACCACATAAAGAAAATTTATGCGACAATGTATACAATATTCTGCCTCAGTAGGTCCCCATTTCTCTGCTAAGAGAGCAACGAATGTTTCATTATTTTCTTCTCTAGGAAATCTGATTTATATTCATAATGTCTCTGAATCTTGCTTTTCTCATCTGTAGTATCAGGATAAAAATAAAAGCACCTCTCATTTCCAATACAATTCAATTCATCAATCTTTTTAATGCATTTTCTATATGCCAGATATTATATTTAGCAATGGACATAAAATGATAAAAATAAGACAGTTCCTGACCTCAAGGGACTTAGTTTTTACTGAAGAGAAACTAACATGAACATAGACAATTCAAACATTCATATATATCTTTATCAATGCATAAAATAGAATGCAAATGATCATTTATTTTACTGTTTTATATACATTGTATATATTATATATACACATGTGCATGTCTACATGTTAATATTTATATATTATATGAATAATTAAGAGTATTAAATAATAACAATGAATAGGATTTGAAATCAATTTTAAATAGAGTAGAAAAGAGCAGAACCAAGTTGTCTGTGTGAAGGCAGGAATTCCTGGAAGCTCATTCCCCAAAAAACTCCAAAAGTCATCAAATTATTACTCTAGTCAAAATTTAGAGGGGGCGGAATCCACAGAAAGTCTAAGTGATACAATTTCTCAGTCGAAGAGATTTAGAAGTTCTGCAGGAAAGGTCTGTTCCACTGGGAATAGAGGTTGGAAAAAGCTGCAGCACAGCCACAGCAAGGCACAACCTGGCTAGGTAACTGGGTCTGTGGCAGGAGGGTGGTTTCCAGACCTCTTGACTGGAAAGGGATGGTGAGAGAATTTGCCACACCACAGTGCAGACATTTGACCGCAAAGCAGTCCAGTGGTGAGAACTTGAAGCAGGAGTCAGTAAAGCCACCCATCATTTCCAAAGCCTTGAGCCCATAGATAGTAAGGGGGTCAGGGGAGACTGCAGACATCTCTCTGCTCTTTTTGCGGCAGGACTTTTTGTGAACATTCAGATCCAGTTTGCAGTCTGGACCCCCACAACACCACCATAGCCAAGCAAGGACCATCCTCACAGCTCCAGGGCAAAGGGGAGGGGCCTGAACATGGGCAAGAGAACAGTCAGAGCATCTCATAAGACCTAGGGGGAATTAAGGTCCCTGTGGCTTTTCCCAAAACTCCCCGGAAGCCTTAGAAGTGCAGTAGATCAGTCATAGGCTGAGGAAATGAGCAAACAATAGAAAAAGAAAAATATGACCATAAAATTACTTTGGACCCATAGAGGACCAAAATACCTACTCAGATGATGAAAAAATCAAAACTTCTGTATACAAAGCCTTCAAGAGAAATAGAAAATGGGCTCAGGCTAGGCATGAGCACAAAAAAGACTCTGAAAAGAAATTAAGGAATGTAGAGGAAGAATTGGGAGGAGGAATGAGAGTGATGCAGATAAATCATGAAAACTTATTCAGCAACCTGGTAAAAAAATTTAAAAAAACTGAAGAAAATAACATTAAAAACAGTTTAGGCCAAATGGAAAAAGCAACATCAAAGGTAAATGAGGAGAAGAATGCCATTAAAAGCAGAATTGGCCAGCTGGAAAATGAGACAAAAAAGCTCTCTGAAAAAAAATATCTCCTTCAAATGCAGAATGGAATTATAGGAAGCTGGTGACTTTGAGAGAACTCAGGAAGAAATGAAATTATACCAGAAAACTCCAAAGTGTGAAATATCTCATTGGAAAAACAATGACCTTGAAAACAGATCCAGAAGAGATAATTTAAAAGTTACTGGAGTACCTGAAAGTTATGACAAGGAAAAGAGCCTAGATTTCATTTTTCAAGAAATAATACAGCAAAATTGCCCTGAGATCTTAGAAGCAGAGGATACAATAGAAATTGAGGGAATTCATGAATCCTCCTCAAAGAGGTGACAAATGAAAAACTTCTGGGAATATTTTAGTTAAACTCCAAAACTCCAAAGTCAAAGAGAAAATACTAAAAACTGCAAGAAACAAGCAATTCAACTACCATGGCTCTATAGTCAGGATTCTACAGGATCTAGTAGTGTCTACATTGAGGGCTCATAGGATTTGGAATAAGATATTCTGGAAGGCAAAAGATCTTGGTTTATAACTGAGAATCAAGTATCCAGCAAAAATGAATATCCTGTTTCAGGGGAAGAGATGGATTTTTAATGAAACAGAGGACTTTCAAATTTTCCTACTGAAATGAAATAAACAGAGTTAAACAAAAACTTTGATCTCCAAGTACAGGACTCAGGGGAGCCATAGAGGGGATGGATGAGAAGGACTTATTTTGAGGAACTTAATGATGTTGAACTGCTTGTATTCCTGCATGGGAAGAAGATGATAACTCATATAAACTTTCTCATTTATCAGAGTAGTTACAATGAGCATATATAAATAAGGTACAGGAAGGAGCTAAATATAATGGTATAATATAGTAAAAAGATGGAGTCAATGGGTGATGAAGAAAAGTAATGGGAGGAAGAGAAAGGAGAGGAAGAAGGGGCTAAGATACTTCACAGAAGAGTTAAGGTAAACCTTTTACAAAGGCGTGGGATGGGGGAGGCAAGGGGGATTTAGTGAGCCTTCATTATCTTCAGAAATGTCTCAGAAAGGAAATAACATACACACTTAGTAGGGTATAGAAATTATCTTACCCTAGATAAAAATGAGAGGAAAGGGATGGGAGAAGGGGAAATGGGGGGAGGTAAGGGGGGGAATAGGTGATAGAAGAGAGGGAAGACTGTAGGAGAGGGTACTTAGATACAACATACTTCTGAACAGGGACAGAATGAAAGGAGAGACAGAATGGAATAGAATGGAGTGGGGAAGAATAGAGTGGAGGGAAATAAGCTAGAAATAGCAACTGTGGGAAAAATATTAAAGCAACTTCTCTAGTGGCTAGGATGGGGAAGGCAACTCATCCCAAAGACAGAGTCATTGGTATCTAAATACAGATTGAAGTATACTTTATTTTCTCACTCACTATTCTTGGGGTTTCTCCTCATTTTGGGGGGGAGGGAGGTTTATGATCACTCCTACAACAAGATTATTTTAATAATACAAATTAACCAAAAAATAAAATGATTTTCAAAGGAAAAAATAGAGTAGAAAATTCTAAGAGGTATATAAGAGGAGTTGTGAGATAAATGTCTTAAAAATCTTAAATTTCTGTGCAAAGAGGCATTATTATTTGTTTTTTTATTACTGAAAAGGCACAAATAATAAACATGGACAAATAAAAGTAAAAATTTGAGGGAGAAAAGGAAACTAAGTTGGGAGGAAATAAATTTAGGCTTTGTTGACTAATTTAACAGTTGAAAAAGATAGGGATTCCAAAGGGGGGCGAGATACATGTCTCGAAAATCAGGAAATACTGAAGCATCTCCTTAGTTGTACAAATTTTATCATGTGATGAGGAGAGTGAGGAGGCTTTAGTTTTAGGTTTGATCTGATAGCTTTTTTTCCCAATACTCAAACTTGAAGAGCTAGGCTTTGCCACTTTGACAAACAGTAGCTTCAGAATTCTAGAGAATGACCAATCCATTAAAAGATTATGGCAGGTCAGCTATTGAGACAGTAACAAGTAAAGTCACTAATTAGTCAGCCAATAAGCATTAAGTAAAATATATATCTAAGTCACTGTGCTATCTTTGAAAATACAAAGACAAAAATGATATATATTTTACTGGGAAGAAATAAAAATGTACAAAATAGACAAAATATATTTAAAAGTTTATACAAAGTGATTTTTTTGGGCAAGGGGAGAAGGTGAATCAGTAATATTTGAATATCATGAAAAAACTTATGAAGAAGTTGACATCTGATCTATGCCTTAAAGAAAATTAGGGATTATAACAGGTGGAGGTGAGGGGTGAGTGAATTCTAGTTATATGCCATTGCAAAGGCATGGAGGTTTCAGAGGGAATGAATAAGAGTAAGATCACCTTATCTGAACTGCAAAGGGTATGAAGGAATGTAATATATAATTAGAGTTCAAGTGTAAACTGGGAGAAGTCTGTGAAGAGATTTGAACAGAGGAGCTTATTTTATCTTAGAGTTAATAGGGAGCTACACGTGTTTTTTTGAGAGGAGTGTGTATATGTGTGTGTATAAGTGTTTGTGTTTATGTATGGGCATTTGTGTGTGGCTGTGTATATGTGGGTTTGTGTGTATGTGCAGGTTTGTGTTAGTTCATGTGTGTGTGTGTGTGTGTGTGTGTGTGTATGTATGATGATAACAATGTGATCAAGTCAGACCTTCACTGTAGCAAAATCACTGTCATTTTTGTAGGAAGGATGCTAAAGAAGAGAGAGATTGTAGGTAAACAGACCAATTAGAGTGATATTTTCAGAATCTAGGTGAGAAGTGATTATAATCTGCAGTAAGGTAGTAACTGTGTGAGTAAAGAAAAGGGGACTGTTTTGTGAGATTATATGGAAGAAAAATAATACCTGACAAAAGAGTAGGTCATTGGCATGAGGTAAAAAGTTTAATCAAAGACGGTTCTTAGTGTGGGAACTTGGATAATTGGAAGGATTGCGATTCCCTCATAGAAAGAGGGGATTTTAGAGATGGAGCAAATTTGGTAAGCCTAGGTTAGAGAATGGTTTTCATTGCAAAAAGTTGGAAGTTGGTATGTCAATAGGACTTTAATTTTGTGAGAACAGAAAGCAGCTACAGAAGACGAACTGAAATGCAAGAGAAAGAATAGGAGTGAATATATTTATTTGAAAACCTTACATATCTATATAATAAATGACTCATAGAATGAGATGAAAGAGGATAAAGAGTGATTAGACAAATAGCCCCAGTAACAAATCTTAGGGGAAACCTATTTTTAGTTGGAACAAATACGATGATGACCCTTTTCTTTTTTTTTTTTTTTTTGCGAGGCAAATGGGGTTAAGTGGCTTGCCCAAAGCCACACAGCTAGTTAATTAATTATTAAGTGTCTGAGTCCTGATTTGAACTCAGGTACTCCCTACTCCAGGGCCAGTGCTCTCTCTATCCACTGCGCCACCTAGCCACCCCAGGATGATGACCCTTAAAGGAGAAAAAGAAGGAATGTTTTAAACAGGGATACAATAAAGAATAGTGATTTGGAAGACATGAGAAGAAAAGTGGAAGCTTGATAGTGAAAAAAGGTTTACAAAAGTGAAGTAGAATTAATCCTGAGCAAAGGCCATAGGAAAAATGCTTTCTAGAAATTAGAGAACCTGGTCCCAAAACTCAGCTCTACTGTTTTCTTCATGTATGACACTGGGAAAGTTACTTAAATCATCATCTCTTCAATTTTCCTTCTCTTCCTTCTTCCCTCCCTTCCTCTCTCTCTTTCCCTCTTTCTGACTTCCTTTCCATCTAGACCTCAAATTTTCTCATTCAAAAAGTGAGATATTTGGGCTTTAAAATTATTGAGTCAATTCCCAGATTTAAATTTATGATCTTATGATCCTATATTTTAATACTTGAGAGATTGTTAGAAATCTTTGAAAATGTAGAATCAATTGAGGAGTAGAGTTGGATATGAGGAATTGAGAAATAAGTTGGACTCATGAAACTGAAGTCCACAAATAATGTGCTCAAAATGGATAGCATAATTCGTATATATTCCTATATAAGGAAATGCTATAAAGAAACAGGAAAAGGCTGTCAGGCTATATTATGGGGGAATTCAGTTAAGGAAGGGAGAATCTACTAAATTCACTGAAGTATGAGGAAGACAGTTATCATGGAGAGGGTAGCATGGAGGAATGCTTAGATAATAGAAATAAAAAACTAATGGCATCATGGGTTATGGGGACACAGTTTTAGAAAGCCATTACTATCCAGAAAATGTCTTTCAAAAGTATAAAATCTTCTCTCTTCAACTGACATTTAAAGTGTGGAAAAGTTATCTGAAGGCAGGAAGTAAAAACAACCAAAGAAAAAACATTTACACTCACACACGCACACACACACACACACACACACACACACACACACAAACAAACAGAAATGAAAACAAACAAACAAAAACAAGAAACACCTTACCACTGAACCTTTGTTAATCACAAACTCACATTTGAAAATGAGTTCTGCTAGGGATTATTGATTCTCTCATTGCTCTGTCTTTCTGCTCTTGGTTAGTGTTTTAACTTTAAAGAATAGGAACACACTGTGACTGACTCCTTGCAGCGTCTATTTACTGGCCACCATATAGTCAAAATGTGAGGTTTAATTAAAGGATAAAGTAATAATCACTGAGGAAAGACAAGGGGACAGGAAAGAGGAGACCTTGTTCATGTTGAGAGATCTAGTTTTCAAGCCTTATATTCAAAAGACATGGAAGAATAAGAGGATCTGAAGAATCCAATTTAGTTAACTGGTCATATTGGATGGCATTTCCTCCTATCTACCCCCCCCCCACAAATACACTGGACATAGGATCATAAGGCTTATCTTCATTTCCTGTTATTTAGGTGAGATATTGATCAAGAATTAAATTTTTTAATCCTTTATTTACCAATTTAGAAAATGAAAGCTAGAATTCTTTCAGTTATAGAAAAACAGTCCTTCAGAAAGGTAGAAAGAACATTGGGGTCAGAGGACCTTGACTTTAATCCTGTTTCTTTTGCTTATTACTTTAAGACCTTGAATAAGTCATCTTTCCTCAATGGGCTTGATTTTCCTCATCTATTAATTGAGGAGTTGCACTAGTCCAAATTTCTTAACCTTTTTCTATGATAAAGATGTTCTTTTTCATTCTGATGAAGTTGATGGATCTCACCTCTGAATAATGTCTTTAATGCATAAAAATATATATTTTTAAAACCTCAAAGGTCTCATGTTGAGTCTCTGTACTAAATATATTAGAAGAAGCTCATAGCAATTTGTAAATCATTTTACATACATCTCTCCATGATCTATATGGTCCCATTCACCTTCCATTTTTAACTCTTGTGATCCTAAAATAACTTGTTCCCTTTACCTAATAAGATTCAATGAAAGAAGAAAGGAAAAAGGGAAGGGAAGGGAAGTGCAAGAGGAAAGAAAGGAAGGAGATGAATATTTAAGTATTTAAGTGCCATACACTATGTTAAGTGATGAAAATCCAAAGACAAGCAAAAGGAAAAATAATACTTGCTTTCAAGGAACTTATTAGGGAACACATAAAAGGGAGTTCAAGGGTGGGTGGGGAGAAAAACAGGGACATGGTCTGGGAGATGTGGCATAAAATCCAGAAAATAAGGAGCAAGGTTGAGAGGAAAATGAAAGTTTGACTAATTTGGACCTTTCCTTAATATGTAGGTCCCAAGAAGAACTCACCAATGGAGAAGGGCTTGGGTCTGCCAGAGAGATATTCCAAAGAGAAGGCTGTATTTATTGCAGGGTAAAGTCCCAGAATGAGACAGCATGCTTTCCACTGCACTATACTGAAGGTTCTAGGAAATCCAAATCCATTTGAACTTGAAGGGTAGACAAGGCTTCTCAGAAAAGGAGCCTTGTAAGCTCTTGATCTGGTTTTATTATTGTCCTTCGGACACTACCATTATGAGTTGATTGCTTTCCCCATTAGCATGGCTAAGTGAAAATTGGATATATCACCCTTTCACTTGTCTAGTGTAACAGGACAAGTGGATTATCCACATCTTCCAACCAACATCAGCTGAATCTTAATAAGAGAGGGATTTGGAGTTGCCTCCAAAGGTGATGGAGATTCAGTAGAGGAGGTTTCCCCACTTTCCAGAAAGGGAAGAGAATGGGTTCTAACATAGCTTATGGAAAGAGGAATAACATAAGGTGGGGGAGGTGCATAAGACAAGCTTGTCTAAGCTATTGGGACAATCAGTAAAAGGCTAAAGCAATTTTGGGATTAATGTTTCTTATTTTAAAATAGAAAAACTTGATCTCTCCCTGATGAAAAACTCATGCTGGTCTTTTGTTGTAATCTCACCTCTACTCACACAATTTCCCCAAGCTTCCTTTATGACCTACTTTTTTCTTTCTTATTCCTTTTCACTTGTTTTCTTCAAGTGCAGTTTTAACTCCAAACCCTGGTAAGCACCTTGTTCAAATTACTTTAATCTCCAAGTGCTTCTTATATTGATTTTAAATAGTTAAGCTGTCAATCAACACTTCTACTTGTGGTGCTGTTGAAAGCAGGGAGATTAAAACAACAAATAACTAAGCATGGGGTGGAAATAAGTTTGAATTTTCAAAAGCATGGTAGCTAAGAGCAGCTCCCATCCTGCCTGATGCTACCTAACACCACCTTCCCAGCCCTTGGGAACTAGGCTTATTCTGTAGCCTTAGATGTGCAAGGAGATGGTAGAAAAGATTCATCTGATGGTTTCAATCAGTGTCCAGATATCAAGAAGTCAGAAGGTTAGCAGGTACAGTAACAATAAGCAGGGTTTGTCAGTTCTGAGAACTGAGTACTAACTGGTTGCAATATAGTATATTTAACACACTATTTGAGTGATACCAAACTTACAAATCCTGAAAAGAAGTGTAAACAAATCATAAAGCTTCAGGTGAATT
The DNA here is from genome assembly GCF_037893015.1 of Macrotis lagotis. NCBI lineage: Eukaryota > Metazoa > Chordata > Mammalia > Peramelemorphia > Peramelidae > Macrotis > Macrotis lagotis. Next base: position 337,463,391 of record NC_133658.1, on the reverse strand, counting down.
GAGGCAAGGTAAGCTAAATAAGTACAGAACCTGGGCATACCCATGATTCAAATGGTGAGTTGTTAGGGACTGTTGTATGTGGGAGTACTTGGAGACCTTGGAGACATTGATGTAAAGGGAGAACTTGTCTTCCTTCCCCTCCAACGGTCGCCTGGGGAAGATTAAGGGAGTCCAGAAAGAGACTCAACATAAGAGTACAGAAAGGGACTCAACAAAGACTCTCCTAGTGAAAGATACTCAATATAACAGTTCCTTGGGGATATGAATTAGCTAAAACTATGGGCCAAGAACACCTACCTAAATGTTTACCTTTATTTGTCACTCAGAAGACCTAATTAGTTCAAAGTAAAGAGATTTAATGGAGGAGTGCAAATAAAAATTAGAAGTAATATGTATCTCAAAAATTTAGGCCATTTTCTGTAACAAAAACATATAGTAGTTGTGAGAAAAGTGGATACATAGTTCAGTGATTCAATTTACTTCATATCAGACCTCCTGGAGGCCCTAGCCCTGAACAGTATCAAAGCCTACTTTAAACTGCTGTAAGATATGGCCTGGGACATTAAAAAAACTAGCCTGTTGGAGAGGTTCCCAAACTCCCCAGGATATACCTTCTTCTCCTCAGAAATACCGTCTGCTACAAAATGCTAACTCAAGAAGTGACCTTGAAATTTCTAATCACTTTTCTTCTTAAGCTGACAGCTCCTCATCCACTGCTACTCTGCCTAGACTCATTCTCTAACAATTAACATGCTACTTCCTTTCACAATCCACCTTCCAGTTTAAGAATATACCTCTCTCTAATGCAAGCTACAGTCTCTTTTTTTCTCATTCACCCCACCCTCAATGTCCCATTCCATTATAAGCCTTCCCATTCTATGCAATCTGGAATGCCTTCATATAAACTACAAACTTCCTTTCATCTTAAAACTCTTCCTTTTAATTATTTTCTACCTTTTGGCCCCTTACTGAGACCTGATCCTGTTCTAATAATACTTCTTCCCCAGTCATCCTTTCTAGCACTGGTTGTAATTTCACTCATATCACTCTTTTACCAAGTTACTGGTATTGATTGGACAATCAAAATAATTTTTTCTCCCTATTGGCATTTTTAAGCTATTCCTCTGCCACCTACCATTGCTCCTTCCTTCCTCCCTTCCTTTCTTCCCTCTCTCCCTCCTTTTTCTCTGTCCATGCTGCCCAAAGGGACATAAATTTTTCATTACTGAATTCTGATTACAGAATTTTTTAAAATTTTTATTTAATTTTTCTTCTTTTCCCTAATTATTTTATTAATTAATTCTTACTTTATTCTATCATTTTAAAAACTGGGACAATACTCTTTTGTCCTATGCAAATTTATTTATGATTTCTTGAAACTGAACTCTGGAAATCTGGCTTTGATAAATCCCAATGGGATTCAAATACCTGATCATGCCTTCAATACAAATCACTCTGGCTCTCTGTGATTGGTCAATAATTGGTTCCAAATTTTACTTGGTCATTATTTGGGTTTTGATGCCTCAAAGTAGGTATAAATAGCAATTATATCTGTTCTGCCCCAAAATTCTAAGGATGTTCCCCTCCATATCTGACTGACTGACTGATTTATTGATTGATTTGTTTGTTTTGGAGTAAGTCAACTAAGCCAACCCTTACCTAGTCTTAAATCACTGAATGGGTGTTACTTGAAACAAATTGAGACCTGGGAAAGGTCTTTCTTAAAACAGTCAATGTCTTCCACTGCATATAGTGTCATCTTCAGCTGTCCTGATCAATGTCTTGCCACTGAACTCAGAGAATTCTAGAGGAGAAAGTGAAATTGATTACTTTGCACAGCCTGCACCAATTAAATCCAATTTCCTTGTAAGTCAAGCCATCACCCTTCCTGATGTCATGGGTCCTTTTTGAGAATGAAAGATAAACAGCAACATCAAAATACATTATCCTTTGAGGTTTATGCTTCACCATATCATGCACTACAGATCTTAGGAACCATTATTTATTGACCTGGAAGACATTCTCCTTTCTTCCTCTATGTGTTCCCCTTATTAACCTACATATATTTAGGGATGTTAAAATGTGTATGGATGTTCTTTTTAAAGACTATTAATAGGCAGATATCAAAAGAACAAATTAACATTATCAACAGTATGAATTTTCAAAACATAATATCAAGGTAAATATAAATAAAAACAATTTCAAAGTTTCATCTTTCATTCATTTAAAAATTAGAAAGGCAGCAACATCAATAAATATACTGGCTGTGGAGTTTTAAACTAGTGGAACTGCTCTGGAATAAATTTGAACTTTCATTAGATATGCTAATATAGATATGCTAAATTCAATTCAATAGTATTCTTAAAAAATCACTTAACTGATAATTCACTGGGCCAGGGATAAGATTACTATGTTTATAATCCAAAAAATGTCTAAAATAGAAGAAAAGGGTAAGAAAATGTTTTTTTTCTGGAATCTTTGTATTAGAAAAGAGCTAGAATGAAAATGGGTATCCAGTGATTGGAGGAATGAGCCAACAAATTTTGATGTATCAATGAATATTATGTTGCTGTGTCATTAAAAATGATAAATTAATGCTTCAGGGAAACTTGGGAAGACATATGATTGGATGCAGAATGTTGTAAGCAAAACTAGCAAAATTTACATAATTACTACAAAATTGAAATACTTTAGAACTTTGTGGATAAGTGACAAATTTTCACTTCCAAGAATCTGTTAATGAAGTCAAATAAATGAATGAATTAAATGAAAGAATGAAAATAATAAAAAAGTTAGTATATATATATGTGGCAGACAACATGCTAACTCTAGTCCACAAATACATAAGGAAGAAAATCCAGGTCCCAAAAGAATATACATTATATTTTTTTAAGGGCAAGTTAACACATATAGGTATTTACCTCAGAATTAGAGTTTTAAGGAGGGAATGTAGGCAAAATGGTTACTGCTGTACACAAATTATGATGTTATATGAGGTTGTTTAGGCAATTAGTCCAGAATTCAGCAAGGTAAGGTAAATGCTTACAAATTAGGGGCATATGGGTAGACCTTGAAGTTCCATCCTGCTTAGCAGTCAACACTTGCTGAACATTAGGTGTGGAATAAAGTCATTTCCAGACAAAGTTAAAAAAATTAATTTGCTTTGGTTAATTGTAATTATTTGTGAGAAGACTATATTCAGAATGAGAGTGGAAATCTTTGAGAAGTGAGATAACCAAAGAAAGAAATAATAATTCACAAAACCCCTGCAAAAGTGAAGGATAAATAAATCTACTCATGATCAGCAGTATATTAAGTGTTGTTCGGAGTAAGTCAGACATGATTATTTACTCAGAAAGTATATAAGAAAAGAAAATCATTGATTTAAAAGGATGACTCAAAAATAGAATGAACAGTATTCCAAATTTTATAAGAGTATTTGTCAAAGATACACTCCAAATGGGTATATAACAAGCAGAAAAAAATGATATCTTGAACAAATTATAGGAGAATGGAAGAATTTTTTTTGCAGATATATGGATAGGGAAAGAGTTTATGACCATAGATGACTGGGAGAAAACATAATAGTAGCAATTTTTTTCTGATAATTTGCATATCCAAGATACATATAGAACTAATTCAAACTTATAAGGCAAAAAAAATTATAGTACACTAACAATCAAAAGTGCATGAACAAGGTTTTTCTTTTTTTTAATTTATTTTTTATTCTCATTTTGTACAAATTTTTTTACATTAATAAAATATTCCTGTTTACAAGTAAACAAAATATCCCTCCCCCCCATGAATATAGATAGACTTTCTTGGGCGAAAAAAAGTAAAGGGGAGAGAAAAAAATTAAAATTAAAAAAATTATAGTAATAATTGTAGGTATGGCCAGGTGGTGCAATGGATGAAGCACCATCCCTGGAGCCACAAGCACCTGAGCCCACATCCAGCCCTGTAGACCAAACAATCACCCAGCCATGTGACATGCAAGCCACACAATCCCCACTGCCCTGCAAAAACCAAAAAGAAGAAAGAAAAAAAAAGACCCAAAATAAAATAAAATAGTAATAATAGTAGGGGTGGCTGGGTGGCAGACAGAGTACTGGCCCTTGAGCCAGGAGCACTTGGGTCCAAATCCGGCCCCAGACACCCAAAGATCACCCTTGTATGTGACCCCAGGCAGGCCACTTAGCCCCACTTGCCCTGCACCCTCCCCCAAATAATAATAACAAAAAATGTGCTTCAGTCTTTGTTCCAACACCAACAACTCTGTCACGGGTGGATCACATTCTTTATGATAAGTCCATCACAAAAGTTACTTCCATATTTTTCCAATGTTGTCATTGCTGATCGCAACTCCCTCCTTTCTCATTTCTCTTCTACCATGTACTCTATTTTCTCTCTCCTTTCACTCTCACTCTGCTGTAGGGTAGGTGAGTGGCACAGCAGACAGATCCCTGGTCCTGGGTCCAAGAAGCCCTGAGCCCCCATACCACCCCTTATTCCGAGAATCCACCTGGCCCCATGGTCCTGGGCAGGCCTTCCAATCCCAGCCCCTTGCAAGAAGTAAAAGAGAAAATGTGTTATATCTGACCACTCTACCCCCATGGTCCATCCTCTCCTCCTTTATTCACTTCCCCACCCCTTCCCCCTGCTCCCCCCTCCTTCTTACTCCAGATGTCTATACCCCATCGAGTATATTTGCTGTTTCCTCTCCTAGCCATCTCTGATGAGAGCAAAGGTTCCCTCATTCCCCCTTGCCTTCCCCCTTCCATATCATTGCAATAGCTCATTGTAATAAAAAAAATTATTATGTGAAAAATCTTGGACTATTCCCCCTCTCCTTTTTCTTTCTCCCATTCCATTTCCCTTTTTTTCTATTGACTCCATTTTTACACCATATTTTATATTCAAATTCAGCTTTCTCCTGTGCTTCAACTATAAAAGCTCCCTCTACCTGCTCTATTAACTGAGAAGGTGCATATGAATATTATCAGTATCATTTTTCTATACATGCACTTCATCCTCATTAAGTCCCTCATATTTCCCCCATCTCCTCCAATCTCCATGCTTCACCTGAGTCCTGTATCTGAAGATCAAACCTTCTGTTCAGCTCTGGCCATTCCAAAAGGAACCTTTGAAATTCACCTGGTTCATTGAAAGTCCATCTTTTCCCCTGGAAGAGGACATTCAGCCTTGCTGGGTAGTTCATTCTTGGCTGCATTCTAAGCTCTTTTGCCTTCCGGTATATTGTATTCCAAGCCCTATGAGCTTCCAATGTAGCTGCTGCTAAGGCCTGTGTGATCCTGACTGCAGCTCCATGATATTTGAACTGTGTCCTTCTGGCTGCTTGTAATGTTTTCTCTTTGACTTGGGAGTTCTGGAACTTGGCAATAATATTCCTAGGGGTTGGTTTTTTGGGATCTCTTTCTCTGGGGGATCGGTGGATTCTCTCCATTTCTATTTTGTCCTCTGCTTCTAGAATATCAGGGTAATTTTCCTGTAGTAATTCTTTGATGTCAAGGCTCTTTTCCTGATCATGACTTTCAGGTATTCCAATAATTTTCAAATTATCTTTCCTAAGTCTGTTTTCCATATCAGTTGTTTTTTTTAATGAGATATTTCACATTTTCTTCTAATTTTTCTTTTTTTTTTTTTTGTTTTGAAGTATTGATTCCTGATTTCTGGTAAATTCATCAATCTCCCAGAATTCTATTCTTTGTCTGAAGGATTTGTTCTCCTCAGAGAGTTTTCTTATCTCTTTTTCCATCTGGCCAATTTTGCTTTTTAAAGCATTCTCCTCAATAACTTTTTGAACTGTTTTATCCATTTGACCTAAGCTGGTTTTTAGTGTGCTATTTTCTTCAGCAATTTTTGGATTTCCTTGACTAAGCTGCTGACTTCATTTTCATGTTTTTCCTGCATCTCTCTCCTTTCTTTTCCCAGTTTTTCTTCCAACTCCCTCATCTGATTTTTAAAGTCTTTTTTGAGCTCTGTCATAGCCTCATCCAAATTTCTGTTTTTCTTGGAGTCTTTAGATGCAGGAGCTTGTGCTTCCTCATTTTCCGACTAAGTATTTTGATCCTTCTTGGGCTCATTTGCAAAATATTTTTCAATAGTCTTCCTTTTGTTTCTCTGCTTGCTCATTTTCCCAGCCTGGGCCTGGTTTTGGGGTGCTTCCTGAGCTTTTGGGGCACTCCCACAAGGGCCTGAGTGTGTGAGGCTCTGTCCTCCCTCCTGGTCTGTGAATGACCATAAGTGCCCCCCTCTGCCACGGGCCGAGGTGGGGGGGGGGGGCGCGGCTGTTCTATGTGGGGATCCTAGACTGCAATCAGGATCTGAATGTGGTCAGAACTCCAGAGTCCTGTTCCAGAGGCAGAGGACAGAAGAACTCTGCAGTCTCTCTTCACTCTCCTCCCTCAGCTCAATCCAAGGTTTTTCAAAGAAAGAAATCCAATCCCTCACCAATCATATGCTCCAAATCTCTTATGATTAGAGAAATGCAAATTTAAACAACTCTGAGGTTTTACTTCAAACCCATCCAATTTGCTGAAAATGACTAAAGAAAAAAAAATTTAAATGTAGAGAAAAGAGGAATGCAAATATACGTTTGGTATAGTTATGAACTGTGCAATAATTTAAAAAACTACCTAGATTATTCCAAAAATTGTACCAAATATTTACTGCTCTCCCTGATGCAATGATAACATTATTAAGTAAATATACCAAAGAAAACAACAAAAGTCAACCAGGACTCTCATATGCAAACGTATTTATGGGACCTTGTTTCTTAGAAGCTTAAAAGAACATTATATCAATTAGGGAATTGTTAATCAAATTTGAGAATATGAATATATGGAATTTTTTGCCCAAAATAAATGTTAAAATGGACAGTTTCAAAGCAAGCTGGGAAGATCTTTTTGAATTCATGCAGAGTGAAGTGAACAGAACTAGGAAAACAATCTTTACAATGACAACCATTTAAAAGGCAACATATAATCAGGAGTTTGAACAACTAAAGATGAAACATGCTACTCACCTTCTTCCAGAGAGATGATGGACTTAAAATTCAGAATGAGAAGTATTTCTTCATGCATGGCCAAGGAAGGAATTTATTTTTCCTCTGGACTATATAAGAGTTGCTATGAAGGCATTATTTTTCCTTCCTTCCTTCCTTCCTTCCTTCCTTCCTTCCTTCCTTCCTTCCTTCCTTCCTTCCTTCCTTCCTTCCTTCTTCCCTTCCTCCCTCCCTCTCTTCTTTCTTTCTTTCTTTCTTTCTTTCTTTCTTTCTTTCTTTCTTTCATTCTTTCATTTTTTCATTCTTTCATTTTTTCGTTCTTTTGTGCTTTCGTTCTTTCATTCTTTCGTTCTTTTGTTCTTTTGTGCTTTTGTTCTTTCTTTCTCTTTCTTGTTCTTCCTTTCTATCACTTTCTTTCTTTCTTTCTTTCTTTCTTTCTTTCTTTCTTTCTTCCTTCCTTTCTTTCTTTCTTTCTTTCTTTCTTTCTTATTTGACTATTTAAGGGAGGCTATAGAAGGAAGACATACTAAGTTTTTCATAAAATAGATAAACAGAGGGAATATATACATATATATGTCTATACATACACATATGTATAATTAAATATAGCAAGAACAAAGAAGAAATACCTAAATATGCAAGAGAAGTTTAAATATTTTATAACCTTGTGAAAAAGTTGCAGCTAAGTCTTATTCTAAGAAGTCATCGTGAAGAGATAGATTCAGTAACACTTGAAATTATTGAAAAGTAATGACTTGGGGCAGCTAGGTGGTGCAGTGGACACAGTACCAGCCCTGGAGTCAGGAGTACCTGGGTTCAAATCTGGTCTCAGACACTTAATAATTACCTAGCTGTGTGGCCTTGGGCAAGCCACTTAACTCCATTTGCCTTGCAAAAAAAGTAATGACTTGATTGACTGATTTACTAGAAAAATAAAAGATTAGATATTCTATTATAAAAAAGGCAAAAATGATATTAAAAAAGTTGTCTTGTCCTTGGGATGGTAATTAGATACATTTTTAGGCTACTTTTCCAAGGGGAAGTTACCAATTATGTGAACCTGATATACACACATATGATATGCATATGTAATATATGAATACATACATGCATATATATTTATAAGACTAAGGAACTGCCATTAGCTATGCTGAACTTTAATTTAATTTAATTTAATCTTTGCTGAAAGCCTGTAAGAAATTCCTCCATTATTGGAAGGTTCTCAGACCTTGCCACACTCATTGCATAGTTATATTGAAATCTCAGTAATTATGAGATACATGCATAAATGTGCTAGTCCAAGAGTATTTAAAAGTCATTTATTTTTTTAAATGAATTAGCAATATATCCTTGACCACACCTCTCTTCCTCTTAGTTCAGTTTTTTTGACTATTATTGGCCAGGGGCTCAATTTGGGAATGGATAATATAGGGAAATCTTTAATTGGATGCATTTATATTCTATCTGATACAACCTCAAAATTCATGAATATATTCCAAAACAGTTTTAATTTTTCTAAAGTAAACCATTGTGAATCAATAATCTATATATTTCTGTTTATGATCAAATCTGTTCATAGTTATATACTATAATAAAAATAGGTGCTACCGTAAATTGCAAAATCCTCAGTTTTTAATTGATAAAATTAACTTTATTATGATCCTACCACTAATTATTTGTATGATGATATATCACTTCTTTACACTTACGTCTTACTTTCCTCATCTGCAAAATGAAGGGTTTGGATTAGATGATGTCTATGATTATTTTTATCTCCTAAGTCATAGAATTTAGTAATCTGAGAACCTTGAGACCAGCTAGGTTGACTCCTTTATTTTACAATTGAGGAATCATATAGAAGTTGCCTAATGAATAATAATAACTAGAGCTAAGATTTAAAATTAAAGCCTGGAACAAAGTAAATACTTAATAAATGCTTTTTGGCTGATTTTAAATTTTTCCCTTAATACATTGTCATTATTATTGCTGTTTGCCATTCATTAGTGAAGAAGACCATGACATCAGGGATATCATGCCATGACATGCATGTGAGTTGGATTTAAATGAGGGGGTTCTGTGAAAAGTCACCAACCTCACTTTCTCCTCTGGAGCTATTTGGGTCCAGTAACCAGATAAGGATCAGAGCAGCTGGTGATAGCTTCAGATACAGTGTGGGGTGGGGGGTGGGGAGTTTCCTGACTTTTTAAAGCTAGGTTATTCTGTGCTGGAGACCAGATCACATTCTCCTCAAAGGTTCTAGGTCTCTCTCTGAAATAGGGTCTTTTCCTTCCAAGAATTGTTCTATGGATCCACCTTTCCACTAACTTTTCTTCATTTTGCTAAGACCTTGTAGAGAGGGGTTGATTCACAGATGTTTGGTGTTGGGGTCGCTAGAGGCTTTACTCACTGAGTGCAATATCTCCAGCTGGCCAGTAGGGGGTGATAGAGGATTTGCTCACTGGGTGTAATTTCTCTGGCTGACAAGTAAGAGGTGCTGGTTGCTTTCTATGGAGTGTTTATGACCTTGACTGAGGCCTTCTTCCTTAGCCTGAATGGAGTGATTGAAGCTGTTAAATGCTTTTGTCTTCAATCAATGGTGGGCTTTACCCTGGGGTAAAGTTATCACTCTCCCTATTGTTAGGTGGGCTGGTTCTTCTGCTCACACACCTGTGCCTGGGGAAGAAGTAGTCTGTAATTGTGTTTGTTCTGGGAAGAGGCTTCAGCTGAAATGGAGGTATGGACTCTGAGTTCCTCTGGACCAGAGGCACCCTGGGATGATGTCCACAGCTCTCCTGCACTGGAGATTAACCCCCAGCCCCATCAATAAGCTCCAGAAGGTCAGTGCCAACACCAATGCCTCTGCTCCCTAGTTGACCCAAGCCCCCGCAGTCTAGCTCTGCCAATGTTCAAGCAGGTCCGGTTCTTGGGCCCTAAGGCTCCTGGGGCTCCAACCCCTCCACTAATCAGACTGATTTGCCCTCTGCACCCGGACTCACCCAGGACCTTGGAAAAGAAATCCTGAGGTAGATGTTCTTTCTCCTGGCTTTTCTTTCTGGGTTTTGTGGATCAGATTTCTGTTAAGAGGTTTGCTTCATATAATAGATGGGGAAAGATCGAGACAAATAAGGCAAAAAATAAACACTTCTGAAAAACTGTAAAATATTGTTTTGAAGGTAAGACTCTCAGAGTATATCAATGGTTAAGGAAATGGAAGGAAGGAAGAATGAAAAAAAGAAAGAAAATATGTAGTTCAATGTCAGCAGTGGAGCTGCTCCTATTATTCATATAGGTGAGTAATACATTTATTCATTATATTTCAAATGTTCTATGTTTCAAAGTGCCATCTGGTTCTAACATTTTATGTCCTAACATTCAATGTTTTAAGGTCTCATTGAACTCTGATCGTGTTAGAGTTTCTGTGAAAAAATGAGATGTTCCTCTGGTTCGTCAAGATTTTGCTAGCTGTATTGGAAATTTCTTCCCTCAAATTACATCAGAAGTACTAGTTTTCTTTGTTCATGAATTATTCACACAGGGAAATATTAGACAGTTGAGAACAGTGTGTGTTTGTGTGTGTGTGTGTGTGTGTGTGTGTGTGTGTGTGTGTTTGTATCTTCAGGAATTTGTACTGTACCTTTATCATACTAGTCAATAAATGTTGACTTGAATTCCTGTTTGGTTCCCCACCTACTCATCCAACTTCCACTAACTTCTGATCAACCAGCATTCCAAAGACAATAAAAATGATTTCTAAAATGAAAACTGCTGGGGTGGGGGGAGATGTGAGTTGAAGAAGAAAAATAAAGGGGTGGGAGGAAAATCAAACTCTTTGTAGGAGATACCATTTTCATTTCCTAGGAGTGGCTGGCATTACTTATAGTTACAGACAAGCTATTTTGTTTCTTCATTAGGGCTCTTATTAATGCATTGCTAGAAGTCTCTATCTAATGGAACCTGCTGCATTAGTGAGGGTAAAAGGGTCTTTACTTAAGAACAAAGGAGAGCTCCAGTTAGAGTGACCAGGCAATAGATTGGACTGTGAGAAAAAATTACCTGTAGAATGTTTATGCTCCACGCCTGTAACAAGCCCAAGATGTTTGAATGAACACACCATCCAAGAGTGTCATCTATATCAAAAAGGGACATTTTTTACTAAAATGCAAGTCTGTGAACAAGTTGAACTGTGGCCACATATGGTAGGAAGTAGGGATATAATGATTTTGAAAAGAAGTGACCTCTGGCATGTACTTCATATGACTGAATATTCAGGAAAGGACAAATTGATGTTTCTGATAATATTTTCCTTCCCTCCTTCCTTCCTTTCTTCCTTTTTTCCTTCCTTCGTTCCTTCCTTCCTTCCTTCCTTTTTCCTTTCTTCCTTACCTTCTTCCTTTCTTCTTTTTAAATTATTATTACTTATTCATCCATATGCACAAGTATATTTTTAAGTTACAAAATTTCCTTTCACTCTCCCTTCCCACCCTTCTCCCCTCAGTGGCAAACAGTCACTTTAGCATTATATATATATATATATATATATATATATATAGATAGATAGATATATAGATATATAGATATATAGATATATATATAGATATCTATCTATCTATATCTATATATATATATATCTATATATATGTTTTGTGATAAAGATGTTTACAGATTAGTTATTTTCTATAGGTTGAATTAGGATTAAGGGAAAAAGATAATTTTTATAAAGTGTGTTATAAAGTTTATCAGATTCTGAAGGGTTGGTTACTTTGTTTCTGTTTTGCTTTTTTTCCTTACTTCTTTCTTCTTTGTTTCTTTCCTTATTCCTTTCTTTCTTGGTTCTTCTTTATTTCTTTCCTTTCTTTATTTCCCTTCCTTCCTCCCTTCCTTCCTTCCTTCCTTCCTTCCTTCCTTCCTTCCTTCCTTTCTTTCTTTCTCCCTTCCTTTCTGTATTTCTTTCTTTTTTTCCCCTGACAGCTTCCAAAGTTGAAATTTATATTAACTGAGTAACCTCAAATAACTTTGAGTGATAAAATTTATAGTTCAGAAATGATAGTACAAGAGTATGTGAATTTTAAAATGCAACCAGTAATTATCAACATTCAACAAGTATTTATTCAGGCTGTGCTAGGTACTAGGGATATAAAATCAAAAATATCTGTGCACTCCCAAAATTTACTTTCTAAATGGAAAGGAGCATGAACATATATAAGTATATACAGAATAAATATGAAATAAATAAATGGTAGTTGAGAGGTAAGAAGTCATCATTTGAGATCTCTGTTTTTAATTCAGAAGGGAATGTTGAGGTGAAAGTGAGAAGGGGTTGGATTCTCAGTGGGAAGACTGCCATGCTTTTGACCCTAGATATAAGCAAAGAGATAGTTAGACAATCTGATAATTATGTAAAGAGCATTGGTTTGTTAAATGAAAAGACTCTGAAAGGGTATGAGGAATCACAGGGAAATGACTGTAATAAATAAATTATCTCTGTCTCTGTCTATCTCTCTGTATTTTTCTTTGTCTCCCACTGTCTCTCTTTGTCTGTCTCTTTCATTCAAATAGAGTCAGAAGATGAGGCCTAAAGCTTTCACTGAACCATATCACTTATCAAAGATACTTTCCCCTGTAAAATCAAATGATTACACTAGATGAATTCTATGGTTCTTTCTAACTCTCACATTTTATATTCTAGTCTAAGATTCTATATTCTCTAATCATTTTCCTTTATGAAATTCTAAATTCAAGTTGCTTCATTTCTAATTCTTGGTTCTAATGTACCTTCTTATTGTGATGCTCTATTTTCTAGCATTCTAAAGTTCCTATCAGATCTAAAATGCCACAGTACACCTGCTCAATAACTTTGCCAAGGACTGTCATTGCCCATTGGAGCAGGATTAGGATAAAACAAACAGCAACAGCAAAGCCCAGCAAAAAAGACCATTTTTTTCCAGTAGTATCTTTCTGGATATCTAGCCTAAAATTCCCAGATGAGCAAAATCATCCCCATTTTACTGTTTACCTGAACAGAATAAATATATGCAGTTTGCAATTCAGAATTGTATGTCATAACCATAATGACTGCAATTGTAACGACAGCGGTGAATGTTCTTCTTTGGGAACATCAGCTGAACAAAGCCCAGATGTGAAAACTGCTTTTCCCTGAAGTCTGACTATTATGTCTACATTCTACCTCCCTCTATAAATTCATCTCTCTATACCAGTTAGGTATCAGCAGATGAAGGTATACTGAATTATTTGTATCTGAATAATCTGAATGTAGAAGAGGGAGGAAAGGAAAGGAAATAAGCATTTTTATAATGCCTACTATGTGACAGGCATTGTGCCTTCAGTGCTGTTTTGAAAATATTACTTCACTGGTCACAATTCAATGACATAATGCTATTATTAACATCCACATTTTATAGTTGGTAAACTGAAGCAGAGATTAAGTGATTTGGCCAGGACCATACAGCTCATAAGTGTCATAAGTGATCTGTAGGAAAGTCATCTTAATTCTAGGTCCAGCACTCTAATCACCATTTAATCAACTGCTTCTGAAGGTAGAATAATATGTGTGACTCTAGAGGGCAGAACTATCATAAATGGATATACCTCCTCTAATAATGGGTAGATAGAACATGGTTGGGATAGATGATGATGATGATGATGATAACTTCATAACAATTCTAGATAATATATCAGTGGTTAATAGAGTTCTAGAAATTTAGAGACCATAAAGATCATATAGTTTGGCCCCTTAATTTTATAGGTTAGGAGACAGAGGTCTAAAGAAGTATGCAAGCAAATGCTAGCCTGTCAGGAATTTTGGTGGGAGTTGAAGAGAGAATTCTTATCATCATTTGGTGTTGAACTCTTAAAGCCATTCATTCTTTTATGTATTCATTCATTAATGGAAAAAAATGTCAACCTTTATTAAAAATATTATGTGTAAAGCCTCATGCTAGATGCCAAGAGAAATGAAAAAAATGAAGAAATATCTTCCAATCTTGAGATTCCATAATTTTATGATTCTGTAGATTACTTCAAATAATAGGGCAACCAGCTCCAATTGTGTATAATGTGAGGTATATCACATGACTAGAGATCAGATTTGGGTCATTTTCAGCATCATTTGGCAGGTACTACATTCTTCCTCATCTATGGTCCCTCTGCTCAGTAGAAAAAGGGCTCCTTAAAGTTCAGATTAATTATAATCTTGTGCTAACTCTTTGTTGAGGTTCCTCCTATACTGTGTAGGTGGGGCCTCTTGCACTGAATAAAGGGCAACTGTAACAACTAACTTTTTTCAACCTTCTGGTATAAAATAATTCCAGGCTCATATCTGCCTATAAAGTTACTTGAGATTAAAAGGAGTATAGTGTTAGTTAGTTGCTATGGAAATGTAGGTCTTTGTTCAATCTGATTCCAGGCAGTGACATTGTATGAAGGAGAGTGGAAAGGGAGAATCATCTTATAATGCAAGATGATATAGATGGCAGGCACGCCTAGTCAAAGTAGTAACTGGATATATGTGTATGTATAAATAAGCAAAATTTTATATATATATATATATATATATATATATATATATATATATATATATATACACATTTTTATGTATGTATGTATGTATCAATCACAGCTAGATGGTACAGTGGTTAGAGTGCCTGAAATCAGGAGGATAACATTTCAAATCTGATCTCAGAGACTTTGTGTGATCTTGGGTACCGGGTCTGATTATCTCCCATCCAGTGCTATCTCCAGTCATCCTGATTCATATCTAGTCACTGGACCCAGATGATCATGGAGGAGAAAGTGAAGCTGATGACTTAGAACAATATCCCCCTAATTGAAATCCAATTAATGTGCATGTCATGGCATCACCACCCTGATGTTATGGTCTTCTTTAAGAATTGAGGACAATTATTATAATATACATATTTGTGTATTTAAATATAAAAAAATATAAAGGGATACATATGGGGTTCTGCTTAGAAAAGAAAGTCAAGGTGGTTCCATAATATAGTCAAGTAATGGGAAGAATGAACTAAATTCCTTTAATGCTTGTCTTTTCTACTTGCAAATTTTGAAAGAAGAAATATATTCATCACATTTCCTCTGAAAAAAGACCAGGAAACAAAAATAAATTAGGACCGATTTTAGAGAGGTAGAAGGAGGGAGAGAGAAGAGAAGAGAAGAGATGGAAAGAGAGTTAATCATATAATATAAATAGAAGTTACATGACTATTCAATTAGTCTGATATTTTATAGTTGTATAGTCACAAGGACTAGAAATAAGATGTGTAAAAAACTGAGAAAGGGAAGAAGTTGCTGCTGGAGATAGAAAAGAATAGCAGACTGGAAAGACTTACATGAAATGATGCTAAGTGAAGAGAGCAGAATCAGAAGAACATTAAACATTCTAATAGCAACATTGGATGATGATCAACTATGATGGATTTGTTCATTTCAGTAGTCAAAAGTCAAAGACAATTCTAAAAGACCTATGATGGAAAATATCATCCTTTATTCAGAGAAGGAGCTAGGAAGTTTAAATGCAGATCAAAGTTTATTATCTTCAATTTTTAAAATTTGTCTTATGTGTTATATCTTTTTCCTCTCATTTTTTTCATTTTTATTTGAAACTTCTTTCACGAAATGATTTATATGGATCTATGTTTAGCATGATTATACATGTACAGCCTATATTAGCTTGCTTTCTTTCAGGAGTGGGGGGAGAGAAGGAAGGAAGGAGGAAAAAATGTAAAAATGTAAAACTTAAAATCTTGCCAAAAAAGATTTTTGAAATCTAACATTGCATGTAGTAGGAAAAAAATAAATAAAATAAAAATGGCAGAGAAGAGAGAGGGAGGCAAGATGGAAGATATACAGGTAGGAAGGAAGAAAAGGGAAGGAAGAAAGGAAGGAGTGAAAGAAGGAAGAAACAAGTAAGGAATGAATTAGTGGACAGAAGGAAAGAAGGAAAGATTAAATAGATAGAAGGAAAGGAAAAGAAGGAAATGAAACAAGGAAGGAAAGAAAGGTTGGAACGAATGGAGAGAAGGGAGAAAGAAGTTTCAAGATGCAGATTTTAGTTTAATCTGTTGTTCATTTACTAACTGACAATGGGTAAAATCCTTAATCTCATCTGTCAAATAAGGATAATGATACTGGTTTTGTCTATTTCATAGAATCATTAAAAGTCTCAAATGACATCAGAAAGATGACAATCTTTTGAAAAGATAAAGAAGTTTACAAATGGAAGGTGGCAATATTTTTAAAATAATTTAAGTTTCCATGGAAAAGAGTAAATCAATATTCATTAAAACCCCCAAACACATACTGCTTTAATTGCATCTTGAGACTTCTAACTAAGGCCCAGTTATACCAGAGAGCATAGCACTTCACTGGGAAGAAAGATGTAGCTTATCAAGTAGAACACCCTCAATTGTTTCTGTTATGACTTCAACATGCTAGGCTTGAAGTGTGTGACCTGATATGTTATTATACAAAGCAGGACTGATGACTCATTGCTATATCATCCTGATCACGTTAATGGCATGGGGCAGGAGTCAGTGGAGCTGTATTCAGATCCTCACTCTGTCATCTATCAATTTTGACTTTAAAACAATCAGTTCAGTTCTCTGAGCTTAATAAAAACCTCTATGACCTAATTCATAATATATAAAGCTCTCTATAGCCCTTAAAGCAGTTTAGAAATTATATGGTGACATTATTATTATTATTATTAATATTATTATTATTATTGTCATATAGCAATATTCCTCTTTTCCTGTGCTCCTGGTCACATAAATTGGGGTGTCTGTATGCTTAAGAGATGGTGGGGAGCAAAAGAAAGGTTAGAAAAGGGAAGGGGAAATAGAAAACATGTCTAGCTTGTACAAGCTGTCTCCAGGGCTAATCAAATCTGCTTCGCCAACAGCTGACATGGTTTCTCTGGGTGAAAACACACTGTCAGTTGTGAAGGCTGAGTGCTGTTCCCTGCCCTGTCGAGCCCTTGTCAGTCACAGAGTTTAAACCCTTACAATACTCAGCATGGTCACGGCCTGCCAGCAGTTCTCCTGAACAGTGTCTCCAAAGTGGGTGACAGCAGCTAGGAGTAGGCATCAGTGAGTAGCTCTTCAATCATGAAATCTGTCCTTGGCAAAAAAGGGTACTAGTGTTTACATAAAGAGCAGGACAGACCTTATACCATAGAGGGATCTAGGGATGATCTTCCATGCCAGGAATCCTAGATACAAGATAGTAAATCAAAATCAAGAAACATCACAAGGTTAAGGGACTTTAGTAATCTATCAATCAACAGAGCATTTAATTTATACAAATCTCAGTGTTAGTCACTGGGGATATAAAGGCACAGAATGAAACTGTCTATAACTACCTTTCCATCTCTCTCTCTCTCTCTCTCTCTCTCTCTCTCTCTCTCTCTCTCTCTCTCTCTCCCTCTCTCTCTTTTTCTAGTGAATAAGATGAGGAATACTGCCTTTATGGGCATGATTGGCTAGAGGCGATCATCATCTTGGAGTTTAGCTCACATACAAATGCTTTATTATTGTTTCCTCTCCACTGAGCTTATAGAGTAGAAAGGACCTCTTGGTTATTTGCTGAGCTTGAACTTTTCTTACATTCGAAATGACACTCAGTGACTGAAGCTAGGCCCTTTTGTTTTCTAGCTGCATCTGAGGAAGGAGGAAATAACTATTGCAAAAGTCTAGGTAGGGAGAATGTCAGCAGCCTTCTCTCCCTACCTAGTTTAACATTAAGCCATGAGCATATGACTCCTGCTTCTACTTCCATTATTGCTCTGTCTTTTCTTTTGTCTATTAAGTGAGCCAGTATTAGAGATGGAACAGACATGGTTGCTAACTTGTAAGCTTCTCTCAGAAGGTTTGGAGAATGTCAATATTCCAGGAAGTACAATGTATGAAAAGGACTGTCAACAGCCCCATACAGTGAGAAGTATCCTGATATTCAAGATGGAACTTGCATGATAGGGGTTTAAATATGTTGTAGCATCCACCTTAGGTTTGAGCCCACCCTCCCCAGTGACCAAGGTTGTAGAACTAAGAGGGCATACCTTTTCTGTGGGGGCTGGACTACGAAGTATTTTCTTATTATAAGATACAGTAAAACATTATTTTAAAATGTAAAAAAATAAATTCTTAGCTCCCTGAAAATACACATTGGCTTTTGGTCTGTAGTTTCCTGACTCCTAATCTAGACCAATATTTTCACTGTACAAGTAAGAAAACTGACACACTCCAGATTAATTTCTGAGTTTCCTGATTTCCATTCCAATCTAATCTACTGCTTTTTCCAATATATCATGCTGCCTTTTAATCCATTCTATAGTCTATTATACTCTTTTCCAGTCTGCTATCACAAAATCACACAAATAGAGCTGGAAGTAATCTTAAAGATCATTTAGTACTATTCTCTCATTTTGTAAATGAGCAAACTAAGGCTTAGAGGGGTTAAATAACTCATCCAGGGTCACACAGGTAATAACCAACAGCATTAAGTCAAATCCAGCAACTCAAGCTCCCAACCTCCTGTAATTTAATTTGATTACTGTTAAACATTGTGAATGGAGTGGGGACTTTGATGAAGGAAGGATTTATCTCCTCTGGGCCAACCCTCAGGTTCTGCTCCTTTCCATTTGGAGTTAGGCTGATCCTTAGACGAAAGGTAATTTATCCCAAGGATTATATTCTGAATTCTTTTGAGTTTGTCAAACTTGCCAGAAATTGCAGCCAGTGACATAGAAAGTAGGACTATTTTCCCCTAGTGAGTCCAGCACTTGTAAAACATACCAATTTCCAAAAAAGTAAAGTTATAAATAAGGCAAAGGGAATCAAGAAACTCCTTGATAGGCAATGGTTGATTTCACTCTATGACTTGCCTAAAAGAAGTGATATAAATTATATCAATAAGGAAATACATGATGAGAAAAGAAGGGAGACTGCTCCAGCAAGAATGGGTTTTAATAGATTACCATTTTGAATGCTGCCCTGATCCTCATGAAAGGATAAATGAAATATTCCCTTAGTAAATCTTGAAGGATTTGGGTCAAAAAATAGAAGGCAAGAAGGTGGTGAATGGAGGTGCCATATTGAATTAACCTCAGACCCAATATATTTTGTAAATATCCAAGTAAATATACAGTATGCTATTCTGGGGCCATCTGGAAAATAAAAAATTTAGCAAGCCACAGCCTCTGACCTCAGGGAACTTAAAGTCTAGTATAACTACTGACTAGCTTGGTAACCTCAGATATATCATTTAAACATTCTGTCCCTCTGTTTCCTCCAAATATAAAAGGTGATCTCTAATGCTTCTTCAGCTCTAAATCTCTAAAATTTTATTATCTTAATTTTTATACATATGTAAGTTTTGATTAAGTATCTACATCAGAAAGGCCTTGAAACAAAACTCTCACTCTCTGCAGATGACTTGATAGTATACCTAGTGAATCCTAAAAATCTCATCTAAAATACTACTAGAAACAATTAGCAACTTTAGCAAAGTTGCAGGATATAAAATAACCCACAAAAATCCTCAGCATTTATATATATATATATATATATATATATATATATGTATATATATTACTAAGAAGATAACAATAGTAAGAACTAGAAAGAGTAATCCCATTTCAATGGGACAATATAAAAATCTTGGGAGTCTATCTGGCAAGGCAGACTCAGAAACTCTACGAAAACTACTATAAAACACATTCCACGTGAAAAAAAATCAGATTTAAATAACTGGGCAAATATCAACTTCTCAGGGATTGGATGAGCTAATATAATAAAAATGACAATTCTATCTAAATTGAACTACATATTTAATGCCTTACCAATCAAACTTCTAAAAAAATTACTTTAATGAACTAGAAAAATTGTAACTAAATTCATATAGAGAAACAAAAAAGTCAAGAATATCAAGGGATTCAAGAAAAAAAGTGCAAAAGAAGGTGACTTAGCCTTACCAGATCTAAAATTATATTAAAAAGCATCAGTCATCAAAACTATCTGCTATTGGCTAAGAAATGGAATGGTGGTTCAGTGGAATACACTAGATGCAAAAGAGACTGTAGAAAATGTTTATAGTAAGAACTCTCTCTTTCATAAAAACTGTTGGAAGTTAACATGGCAGAAGCTTAGATTAGACCAGTCTCATAGTCTATACCTTGATATGACCAAAATGAGTACAGGATTTTAGACATAAAAGATAAATATCATAAGCAAGCTAGGAGATCAGGTAAGAGTTTATCTGTCAGATCTATGGAAAGAGGAGCAGTTTATGACAAAGGAAGAGTTGGAGAACATCATTAAAGCAAATTCGATTACATTAAATTAAAAAGTTTTTGCACAGACAAAACCACTGTAACCAAGATCAAAAGAGATGCAGTAAATTGGGAAACAATTTTTACCACTAGTATTTCTCACAAAGGAATCATTTCTAAAATAAACAGAGAAGTGAGTCAAATTAAAAAAAAAATACAAGTTATTCCCCAATTAACAAATGACCAAAGGATAGGTAAAGGCAATTGCCCTATGAGGAAATCAAAGCTATTCATAGTCATATGAAAAATTACTCTAAATAATTACTGATTAGAGAAATGCAAATCAAAGCATGTCTTTGGTACCACCTCACATGTCTCAGATTGGCCCACATGACCACAAAGGACAATAATCAATGTTGGAAGGGATGTGGGAAATCTGGGACACTAATACATTTTTGGTGGAGCTATGAACTCATCCAACCTTTCTGGAGAGCAATTTGGGATTATATGCATGGGGCAATAAAAATGAGCATACACTTTGATCCAGCAATGGGTCTATACCCTGAAGAGATTATGAAAAAGGGTTTAAAAAAATCATTTGTACAACACTATTCATAGTAGCTATATTTGGGGTAGTGAAAATTGGAAATCGAGTGAATGTCCATCAAGTGGGGAATGACTGAACAAATTGTGATATATATATATATATATATATATATATATATATATATATATATATATATATATGAGTGATGTGGAACCCTATTTTTCTGTTAGAAATGAGGAAGGATGGGAATTCAGAGAATCCTGGAAAGAATTGCATGAACTGATGCCGAATGAGGTGAGCAGAAACAGAAGGTCACTGTATACCATAACAGCAACATGGAGGTGATGATCAACCTTAAAGGACTTTGCTCATTCCATCAGTGCAATAATCAATGACAATTATTCTGTGATGGAGAATCCCATCTGTATCCAGAGAAAGAACTGTGGAGTTTAAACAAAGATCAAAGACTATTACCTTCAATTTTTTTTAAAAGTTGTCTCATGTACTATATAATTTTGCTATCTCTAATTTTTTTTCCTCAAGGATATGATTTTTCTCTCAACACATTCAATTTTGATCAATGTATAGCATGGAAACAATATAAAGATTATCAGCCTGCCTTCTGTGGACAGGAAGGGGGAGGAAAGGAAGAGTGGGGGAAAATGTGTAACATTCAAAATCTTACCAAAAATGATAGGTAGAAACTATTATTGTATATATTTGGAAAACAAATACATACTTTTATAAAAATTACAAAAATAAATGCTTTAAATTAGAGGTCCTGATTTCTACCTTTTATATAGTCTACTTATACATTACAAATGTAGCTTTAATGATGTTAAAATTTTGTTAATTGTGGAGGGCTGCTTGCTCCTGAGATGTGAACTGATCCCCGTTGATTGTATCCTATCTCCCCTTGATGCTGTGGTTTGTGTCCTATCCCTCATTTTTCCCTTAGCCATAGATGCTGGCATGACAGGAAATGACATGCTAAACCTGGGGTCAAGCACCTTGGGACAGGAAGATCAATGCATCGCTTGACATTGGAAGATCCTTGCTCCAAGGTGTAAGACTACTCCCCAAGTGTCACCCTTTATGGAATTTAATAGGAAGATATTTCATAGGAAGTGCCACCCCTTTGAGGCCTTTGCTTCTTATAGACTCCCATCCTGAAGGATGGGGCTCTCTTATGCTTTTTCTCTTAATCCACTGGGAGCATTGTGGGCCTCATGCCCATGTGTCTAGGCTAAACCAAGCCTCATGGCTGCCTGCCCTTCTCTGTCTCTCTCTGCCTCTCTCTCTCTCTCTCTCTCTCTCTCTCTCTCTCTCTCTCTCTCTCTCTCTCTCTCTCTCTCTCTCTCTCTCTGTCTCTCTCTCTCTCTGTCTCTCTCTCTCTGATCTTACCTTAGGCTGCTTAGTGCTTTTCTTACTAATTTTGGCATATCACTTTATTACAATATTTTGCCATAATAAAATCCTTAGCAGCTTTAAATTTCCAGAGACCATGTGAATTCCTTTACCTTTTCAGTGGCCTTAAAACTTCTATCTTTAGTCCCTAAATAATTAATAATCGACAACACCACCAAGTAGCATTGGGTTGGGCACAAAGAAATCATACCTTAACACATTCAGTGGATTTAACTGGATTTGATTCTCCTTACTGAAACAAGAATTCCAGAAGAAAGGGAATGATTGGTCTCCCTAAGGATAACCCTTCCTTATCTCCACCAATGTCAAGCAATAGTTACTTTGTGAAGCATTTATTAAATGTCAGGCATACTGTACATGAAACCAAATAAGAGGTAATTATTCAGTGTTGTCCAATTCAATTCATACAGCACTTATTGCCTACTATGTGTAAGACAAAACATGAAATAAGGAATTGTAAATAGAACTGGGTTAGAGCAATGTGCTATACCAACTTAACAATATCTGGGCATCTTTAACGAAAGCTCTAATTCCCAATTACCCTCAATTTTTTAGGGGATGATGGAAGTTGGGGCTGAAGGAAGGTGGAATACATTGTGCTTGAGAGTCATACTACTTTGATGCCTCCAGTTGCTTTTCTGCTTTTTTTTTAGACTTAGATTCATTTCTTGCTAATTTCACAATTATAGAAAAAATAATTACATGCACTACATATATATTTCTTTATCTACAAATTGCATATATTTTTATAAAATCTTTAGACTCTAAAATCTCTTCAGCTCTATTGTTTTTGATATAATTATTTTGAGCAAGGTTTTACAGTAATTCAACTATATGCATGTGATTATATCATTTCTATAAGGTATCTGTAGTTCTAAATTTTTTCATGTAAATACATAGATTATCTCTCATCTATTTGTCTTTCTCAATATTCTTATTGATGTCACTATCTTTGAGAATGAGAGCAAAATTTCATAATACATAGACACAATTCCTCATCCCTGTCATTCTTTCTTCTCTTTGCCCCTCTTTCATTCTCTTCCCCACCTTCTTCATCTTCTCACCTTTTATTCCATTCCACTCCCTCTCCTTTCCCTTTCTTCCTCTTCATCCCTCACCATCCCTTCTCTTTCTTTTTTTTTAGATTTTTTTTGCAAGGCAATGCAGTTAAGTGGCTTGCCCAATCCCACACAGCCAGATAATTATTAAGTGTCTGAGGCCAGATTTGAACTCAGGTACTCCTGACTCCAGGGCCAGTGCTCTATCCACTGCACCACCTAACCACCCCCTCTTTCTTTTTTTTAAATAGAAGAAATTATTTATTTTGAATTTTACAATTTCCCCCCAGTCTTGCTTCCCTCCCCCCACACCCCACAGAAGGCACTCTTTTAGTCTTTACATGTATTCCAAGGTATAAATTGATCTAAGTTGAATGTGATGAGAAAGAAATCATATATTTAAGGTAGAAAAATATATTATAAGAGATAGCAAAATTACATAAAAAGATAACATTTTGTTTCTTGCCTAAATTGAAGGTAATAGTCTTTGATCTTTGTTCAAACTCCACAATACTTTCTCTGGATACAGGTGGTGTTCTTCATCACAGATTTCCCAAAATTGTGACTTATTGTTGCATTGATGGAATGAGCAAGTCTATTAAGGTTGATCATCACCCCCAATGTGACTGTTAGGGTGTACAATGCTCTTCTGGTTCTGCCCATCTCACTCAGAAACAGTTCATGCAGAATGTTCCAAGCTTCCTTGAATGCTCATACCTCTTAGTTTCTAATAGAATAACAGTGTTCCATGGCATACATATAACACAGTTCATTAAGTTATTCCCCAAATAAAGGGCATTCACTTAATTTCCAATTCTTTGCCACCACAAATAGGGCTTCTATGAATATTTTTGTATAAGTGATATTTTTACCCTTTTTCATCATCTCTTCAGTATATAGACCCAGTAGCAGTATTGCTGGATCAAAGCATATGCACAGTTTTGCTGTCCTTTGGGTGTAATTACAAATTGCTCTCCAGAAAGGCTGGATGAGCTCACAGTTCCCCTAACAATGCATTGGTATCCCAGATTTCCCTCATCCCTTCTAACATTGATCCTCGTCCTTTCTGGTCATAATGGCCAACCTGAGAGTTGTGAGGTGGTACCTCAGAGATAGTTTAATTTGCATTTCTCTAATAATTAGTGATTTAGAGCAATTTTTCATATGACTATGGATTGTTTTGATTTCCTCATCTGTAAATTACCTTTGCATATAATTTGACCATTGGTCAATTGGGGAATGGCTTGATTTTTTGAAAATTTTACTCAGTTCTCTGTATATTTTAGAAATGAGTCCTTTGTCAGAAATACTAGTGGTAAAATTGGTTCCCAATTTACTATATTTCTTTGGATTTTGGATACATTGATTTTGTCTGTGCAAAAGCTATCTAATTTAACATAATCTAAATTATCTAGTTTGTTTTTAATGATGTTCTCCATCTCCTCCTTGGTAATAGACTGTTTCCCTTTCCATAGATCTGACGGATAAACTATTTGTTAATATCCTAGTTTGCTTATAATATTTTTATGTCTAAATCCTGTATTCATTATGACCTTATCTTGGTATAGGGTATGAGGTGTTAGTCTAATCCAATTTTCCCCCAACAGTTTTTTTTTAATGGAACAATAAGTTTTTATCCCAATAACTGGACTCTTTGGGTTTAACAAACAGCAGATGATTATAACCATTTCCTGTTACTGCACCTGGTCTATTCCACTGATCCACCATTCTTTCTTAGCCAGTACCAGACAGTTTTGATGACTGATGGTTTATAATATAATTTTAGATCTGGTAAGGCTAAGGTTCTTTCTTTTTTAATTTATTTTTATTAAAGATATTATTTCAGTTTTGCAGTTTTCCCCTAATCTTGCTTCCCACCTCCAACCCACCCCCACAGATAGCACTCTGTCAGTCTTTACTTTGTTTCCATGCTGTACCTTGATCCAAATTGGGTGTGATGAGAGAGAAATCACAACCTTAAAGAGAACAGAATTCTCAGAGGTAACAAGATCAGACGATAAGATATCTGTTGTTTTTTTCTAAATTAAATGAATAGTCCTTGTACTTTGTTCAAACTCCACAGCTCCTTATCTGGATGTAGACAGTACTATCCTTTGCAGACAGCCAAAAATTGTTCCCAATTGTTACACTGATGAAATGAGCAAGTCCTTCAATGTTGAACATCACTCCCATGTTGCTGTTAGGGTGTACAGTGTTTTTCTGGTTCTGCTCATCTCACTCACCATCATTTCATGCAAATCACTCCAGGTTTCCCTGAAATCCCATCTCTCCTAGTTTCTAATAGAACAATAGTGTTCCATGACATACATATACCACAGTTTGCTAAGCCATTGCCCAATTGAAGGGCATTTACTGGATTTCCAATTCTTTGGCACCTCAAACAGTGCTGCAATTAATATTTTTGTACAAGTAATGTCTTTACCCTTTTTCTTCATCTCTTCAGGGTATAGATCCAGTAGAGGTATTGCTGGGTCAACGGGTATGTACACTTTTGTTGCCCCTTGGGCATAGTTCCAAATAGCTCTCCAGAAGGATTGGATGAGTTCACAGCTCCACCAACAGTGTAATAGTGTCCCAGATTTCCCACATCTCTTCCAACAATGATCATTATCCTTTCTGGTCATACTGGCCAATCTGAGAGGTGTGAGGTGGTACCTCAGAGAAGCTTTAATTTGCATTTCTCTAATAATTAATGATTTAGAGCAGTTTTTCATATGGCTATGGATTGCTTTCATCTCCTCATCTGTAAATTGCCATTGCATATCATTTGACGATTTGTCAATTGGGGAATGGCTTTTTGTTTTAAAAATATGACTCAGTTCTCTGAATATTTTAAAAATGAGTCCTTTGTCAGAATCATAAGTTGTAAAGATTGTGTTCCAATATACTACAATTCTTTTGATCTTGATTACATTGGTTTTATCTGTGCAAAAGCTTTTTAATTTAATGTAATTCAAATCATCTAATTGGTTTTTGGTGATGTTCTCCAACTCTTCCTTAGTCATAAACTGTTGCCCTTTTCATAGATCTGACAGGTAGACTAGTCCTTGATCTTCTAATTTGCTTATAGTATTGTTTTTTTTATGTCTATGTCCTGTAACCATTTGGATATTATCTTGGTAAAAGGTGTGAGGTGTTGGTCTAATCTAAGTTTCTTCCATACTAACTTCCAATTATCCCAGCAGTTTTTATCAAAGAGGGAGTTTTTATCCCAATGGCCGGACTCTTTGGGTTTATCAAACAGCAGATTATTATAATCCTCTCCTGCTTTTACACCTAGTCTATTCCACTGGTCCACCACTCTATTTCTTAGCCAATACTAAACAGTTTTGATGACTGATGCTTTATAATAAAATTTTAGATCAGATAGTGCTAAGCCACCTTCGTTTGCACTTTTTTTCATTAAGCTCCTGGCAATTCTTGACTTTTTATTTCTCCATATGAATTTAATTACAATTTTTCTAACTCATTAAAGTAATTTTTTGGAATTTTGATTGGTAGGGCACTAAACAGATAGTTTACTTTTGGTAGAATTGTCATTTTTATTATATTAGCTCTACCTATCCATGAGCAGTTGATATTTGTGGAGTTATTTAAATCTGATTTAATTTGTATAAGAAGTGTTTTATAATTGTTTTCAAAAAGATTCTGAGTCTGTCTTGGCAAATAGACTCCCAAATATTTTCCACTGTTTGAGGTTACTTTGATCGAGATTTCTCTTTCTAGGTCTAACTGCTGTTTCTTGCTAGACATATATAGAAATGTTGAGGATTTATGAGGGTTTATCTTAGAACCTGCAACTTTGCTAAAATTGCTAATTGTTTCCCATAGTTTTTTAGATAATTTCTTGGGATTCTCTAGGTAGACCATCATGTCATCTTCAAAGAGTGAGAGTTATCTCTCTTCCTTCCCAATTCTAATTCCACCCAGCCCCACTTAAGCTACACCCTCCCCCAAATAATAATAACAAAAAATGTGCTTCAGTGTTTGTTCCAACACCAACAACTCTGTCAAGGGTGGATCACATTCTTTATGATAAAACCATCACAAATTTTGCCATTGCTGATCTTAACTCTCTCCTTTCTTATTTCTCCCCTACCATGTACTATATTTTCTCTCTCCTTTCACTCTGACTCTGCTGTAGGTTTGCTGAGTGGTGCAGCAGTCAGATTCCTGGTCCTGGGGCCAAGAAGCCCTGAGACCTCATACCACCCCTTAGGCCCAGAATCCACTGACTCCATGGTCCTGGGCAGGCCTTCCAATCCTAGCCCCTTGCAAGAAGTAAAAAAGAAAATGTGTTATATCTGACCACTCTCCACCCATGGTCCATCCTTTCCTCCTTTATTCACATCCCCACCCCTTCACCCTGCTCCCTGCTTCTTCTTACTCCAGATGTCTATACCCCATTGAGTATATATGCTGTTTCCTCTCCTAGCCATCTCTGATGAGAGCAAAGGTTCCCTCATTCCCCCTTGCCTTCCCCCTTCCATATCATTGCAATAGCTCATTGTAGTAAAAAAAAAACTTATTGGGTGAAATATTTTGGCCTATTTCCCCTCTCCTTTTTCTTTCTCCCATTCCATTTCCCTTTTTTTCTATAGACTCCATTTTTACACCATATTTTATTTTCAAATTCAGCTTTCTCCTGTGCTTCAACTTTAAAAGCTCCCTCAACCTGCTCTATTAACTAAGAAGTTCATATGGGTATCATCAGTGTCATTTTTCTATGCAGGAATACATGCAGTTCATCCTCATTAAGTCCCTCAAATTTCCCCCCTCTCCTCCAATCTCCATGCTTTACCTGAGTCCTGTTTCTGAAGATCAGACCTTCTGTTCAGCTCTGGCCATTCCAAAAGGAACATTTGAAATTTCCCTGGTTCATTGAAAGTCCATCTTTTTCCCAGGAAGAGGACATTCAGCCTTGCTGGGTAGCTCATTCTTGGCTGCATTCTAAGCTCTCTTGCCTTCCGTTATATTGTATTCTAAGCCCAATGAGCTTCCAATGTAACCTGCTGCTAAGTCCTGTGTGATCCTGACTGCAGCTCCATGAAATTTGAACTGTGTCCTTCTGGCAGCTTGTAATATTTTCTCTTTGACTTGGGAGTTCTGGAACTTGGCTATAATATTCCTAGGGGTTGGCTTTTTGGGTTCTCTTTCTCGGGGGGATCGGTGGATTCTCTCCATTTCTATTTTGTCCTCTGCTTCTAGAATATCAGGGCAATTTTCCTGTAGTAATTCTTTGAAAATGATGTCAAGGCTCTTTTCCTGATGATGACTTTCAAGTATTCCAATAATTTTTAAATTATCTTTCCTAAGTCTGTTTTCCATATCAGTTGTTTTTTCAATGAGATATTTCACATTTTCTTCTAAATTTTCATTTTTTTTTTGTTTTGAAGTATTGATTCCTGATTTCTGGTAAATTCATCAATCTCCCTGAATTCTATTCTTTGTCTGAAGGATTTGTTCTCCTCAGAGAGTTTTCTTACCTCTTTTTCCATCTGGCCAATTTTGCTTTTTAAAGTATTCTTCTCCTCAATAACTTTTTGAACTGTTTTATCCATTTGACCTAAGCTGGTTTTTAGCATGCTATTTTCTTCAGCATTTTTTTGGATTTCCTTGACTTAGCTTCTGACTTCATTTTCATGTTTTTCCTGCATCTCTCTCCTTTCTTTTCCCAGTCTTTCTTCCAACTCCCTCATTTGATTTTCAAAGTCTTTTTTGAGCTCTGTCATAGCCTGAACCCAATTTCTGTTTTTCTTGGAGTCTTTAGATGCAGGAGCTTGTGCTTCCTCATCTTCAGAGTGAGTATTTTGATCCTTCTTGTTCTCATTTGCAAAATATTTCTCAATCA
The DNA here is from genome assembly GCF_037893015.1 of Macrotis lagotis. Classification (NCBI taxonomy): domain Eukaryota; kingdom Metazoa; phylum Chordata; class Mammalia; order Peramelemorphia; family Peramelidae; genus Macrotis; species Macrotis lagotis. Next base: position 337,434,159 of record NC_133658.1, on the reverse strand, counting down.
TCTTCCTTTTGTTTCTCTGCTTGCTCATTTTCCCAGCCTGGGTCTGATTTTGGGGTGCTTCCTGAGCTTTTGGGACACTCCCACAAGGGTCTCAGTGTGTGAGGCTCTGTCCTCCTTCCTGGGCTGTGAATGACCATAAGCACCCCGCTCTGCCACGTGGCTGAGTTGGGGGGGCCCAGCTCTTCTATGGGGGGGGCCTAGACTTTGATCAGAATCTAAATGTGGTCAGAGCCCCAGAGTCTAGTTCCAGAGGCAGAGGACAGAGCTTTGGAGTCTCTCTTCACTCACCTCCCTCAGCTCAATGGGCTCATGCCCTGGAGGCTCCTGCTTACTGGCTCAGCCTGCTTCTGTTTCTGGATCTGGGCTGGGATGTACGTGCTGCTCTGTGTGCCCTGATGGCTGGGCTCCATGCGCTCACTCTGGCAGAGGTCCCCTGCTGTTCCCCCACTTTGTGCCCGGTGCTACCCGAGGTGCAACTCAGGATACTCCCCCCGCTGCTGTGAGCTGATACTCCCAGCACCCTGGGGCTGCCTCCAGGAGGCTGAAGTTCTTTTGCTCTGGCGGGCCACCCCTCCGGTGGGCCGCCCCTCCGACCCCAGGAAGCAGAGCCTTTCTGCTCTTTTCCAGGTTACCTTGAGTAGGAGAACTGCCTCACTGGGTCCCTTTGTGGGTTCTATCTCTCGAAAGTTTAGTTAGAGTCCTTAGCTTATGAGTTTTATCAGAGAGCTCCTAAGACTCCTTACCTTCTTGTTTCCATCTTGGCTCCCAATTCTACTTTTTAAAGAGCTTTCCATTTAACCAATTGAGGTTTTGAGAGAATTAATTTCTTTTTGAATTTGCTCATTTGAGCATCTGAAAGATTTATTCTCTTTTTGTGTTTGTCCAATTGTACTTTCAAGGGTTTTGTTTTCCTGTTGCAAGGTATTAATTGTCTCTCCCAAGTTTTTAAGCTCCTTCCTTATTTCTTCAAGGAAGTCTTTCTGTGCTGGAAACCAGATTGTATTCTCTTCAGAGATTCCAGGTCTCTCTGAGTTAGGGTCTTTCCCTTCCAGGAATTTTTCTATGGATCCACCTTTGCACTGACCCTTCTTCCTTATGCTAACACCTTGAGTTGGGGTTGGGGCTGGTTCACCTGGGCTTGGGATTGCTAAAGGCTTTACTGAGTGCAGTTTCTCTGGCTGGCCAGTGGGAGATGCTGGTTGTTTTCTCGGGAGTGTCTGTGACCTTGGTTGAGAGGCCTTCTCCCTTTGCTTGAGGGAAGGAATTGGAGCTATTGAATTCTTTTCCCTTCAATCTATGGTGGGCTTTACCCTGGCCTGAGGTCATTCCTCAGCTGGGCTGGTTCTTTTGCTCACACACCTGGCCTGAGGCAGAAGTAGTTTGCAATTGTTTGTTTTGGAGGAGGCCTCAGTGCAATATAGACGTGGACTCAGATTTTCTCAGGCCTGAGGAGCCCAGCGACAGTGTCCGCAGCTCTCCTGCACCAGACCTCTCCCTGCAGCCCCTTCCCCAAGCTCCAGGGGGACAGCACCAATACCAGCATCTCTGCTTTCCCACAGACCCAAGCCCTTTTCTCCAGCCCCACTGCTGATCCAGCAGGTCCGGCTCTTGGGCCCTCAGACTCCCAGTTCTAATTCAGCTGTTATCTTGCTGATCCGGGGCTGATCTTCCCTCTGAGCCCAGACTCAACCACCTGAATTTGTCCAGTGCTGCTGGGGGAGACAAATCCTGAGGTAGATGTTCTTTCTCCTGGCTTTTCTTTCTGGGTTTTGTGGGTCGGATTACTTTTAAGAGGTTTGTTTCATGTGATAGATGGGGAAGAGATCAGGAGACTTTAGAACTATGCCTGTCTTCTCTTCGCCATCTTGGCCAGAAGTCCTAAGCTTCTTTCTTTTGCAAATTTTTCACTGAATCCCTGGAAATTTCTTGAGTTTTTATTTCTCCATATGAATTTCCCCACAATATTTTCTAAGTCATTAAGGTAATTTTTTAGAGTTTTGATTGGTAGGGCAATAAATAAGTGGTTTAATTTGGGTAGAATTATCATTTTTATTATATTAGCTTGTCCTATCCATGAGCAGTTGATATTTGTCCAGTTATTTAAATCTGATTTTATTTATGTGAGAAGTGTGTTGTAATTATTTTCAAAATGTTTCTGAGTCTGCCTTGGCAGGTAGACTCCCAGGTATTTTATATTGTCTGAGGATACTTTGAGGTTACTTTCTAGCTCTTTCTGCTGTATCTTGCTATTCATATATAGAAATTTTGATGATTTATGAGGGTTTATTTTATATCCTGCAACTTTGCTAAAGTTGTTAATTATTTCTAGTAGTTTTTAGATGATTTTTGGGGATTATCAATGTATACCATCATGTCATATGAAAAGAGTGAGAGTTTTTCTCTTTCTTTCCAATTCTAATTCCTTCAATTCTTTTTCTTCTCTTATTGCTGAAGCTAACATTTCTAATGCAATTTTGAATAGTAGTGGTGATAATGGCCACACTTGTTTCACCCCAATGTTGTTGGGAATGCCTCTATCCTATCCCCATTCCATATAATGCTTGTTGATGGTTTCAGATAGATACTGGCTATTATTCTAAGGAATAATCCATTTATTCTGAAGCTCTCTATTATTTTTGGTAAGAATGGGTGTTATATTTTTTTAAAAAGATATTTCAACATGTATTGATAAAATCATATAATTTCTGATAGGCTTATCATTAATACAATTAATTGTACTAACAATTTTCTTAATATTGAACCAATCTTGCATTCCTGGGATAAATCCTACTTGGTCATAATAATCCTAGAGATAACTTCTTATAATCGATTTGCTAAGATTTTATTTAAGAATTTTTCCACATGTATTCATCAAGGAGATAGGTCTATAATTTTTCTTTCTCATTTTTAACTCTTCCTGGTTTAGGTATCACCACCATATTGGTGTCATAGAAAGAGTTAGGTAAAGTTCCATCTTTACCTTTTTTCCCAAAGACTTTATATGGATTTGGAACCAATTTTTCATTAAATGTTTGATAGAATTCACTTGTGAATCCATCTGGCCCTGCAGAATGTTTTTTGGGGGGAGTTCTATAATGGATTGTTGAATGTCTTTTTATGAGATGGTGTTATTTAGGCATTTATTTCCTCTTCATTTAACCTGGGTCACTTATTTGTAACTATTCATCCATTTCACTAAGATTATCAAATTTATTAGCATAGAATTGAGCAAAATAATTCCGAATTATCCCTTTTATTTCCTCCTCATTGGTTGTGAGTTCACCTTTTTACCTTATGATACTAGCAATTTGGTTTTATTCTTTCTTTTTTTTAATCAAAATGAATATAGGTCTAATAATTTTATTGTTTTTTTTCATAAAATCAACTTTTGGTTTTAGCTATTAGCTAAATAGTTTTCTTTCAATTTTATTATTTTCTCCTTTAATTTTTAGAATTTCTAATTTGGTATTTAATTGGGTTTTTTCAATTTGTTCTTCCTTTAATATTTTTAGTTCCATATTTAGTTCATTGATTTCCTCTTTCTCAAATTTATTCATGTAAATATTTAAAGTTATAATATATCCCCTGACAACTGCTTTGAGTGAATCCCATAGGTTTTGGTATGTTGTTTTGTTATTGTCATTATCTAGGATGAAATATTTAATTCTTTCTATAATTTGTTGTTTGATCCACTCATTCTTTAAAATGAGGTTATTTAGTTTCCAATTACTTTTGGGTCTTCAGCTCCCTAGCCCAATAATTGCATTATGATCTGAGAAAGGTGCATTCACTATTTCTGCCTTTCTGCAATTGAACATTAGGTTTGTATGCCCTAGTACATGGTCAATTTTTGTGTAAGTGCCATGTACTACAGGAAAAAAGCATATTCATTTCTATCCCCATCCAATTTCCTCCATAATTCTATCATATTTAGATTTCCTAACAATCTATTTGCTTCCTTAACTTCCTTATTTATTTTATGATTATATTTATGTAAATCTGAGAATGGGAGGTTGAGGTCTCCCACTAGTAGTGTTTTGCTGTTTATGTCTTCTTATAACTTCTTCAACTTCTCTTCTAAGAATCTTGATTATATATCATTGGGTGCATAAATATTTAGGATTAAAATTATTTTATTGTTTATGGTACCTTTTAGAAGGATAATTTTATTCCTTATTTTATTCCTCCATTTCTTTTAATGCAATCTATTTTTTGCACCTGCTTTGTCTGAGATAAGGATTGCTACCCCTGCTATTTCCACTTCAGATGAAACAAAATATTTTGCTCCAACCTTTTACCTTTACTCTATATCTATTTCTTTGCTTCAAATGAGTTTCTTGTAAGCAGCATATTGTAGGATTCTGGGTTTTGATCCATTCTGCTATTCACTTACATTTTAAGGGAGAGTTCCACCCATGCACATTCAAAATTATAATGACTAACACTTTATTTCCTTCCATGTTATCTTTCCTCCATATTTTTCTCCTTTTTTTCACTTTATCCGTATTCCCCAGTATTTTGTTTCTGAATACCATCCCCTTCAGGGTGTTTGCCCTACTATAACCAATGCTCCTCCCCTTTCTTTCCCCTTTCCCCTCCTCCTTCTTCCATCCCTTCCTTCTGTTATTTCCACTTTTTCTCCCCCTCCCCTTTTCCCTTTTTAATACTTGAAAGGCAAAATATATTTCTTAACTTAACTGAGTGCAAGTTAACTTTAAGCCATGTCCCTTCTATTATAATAGGTCCTTTGTATTTCTTAATGTAATGAGATTTACCCAATTCAATCTCCTGCAACCTCCTGTCACTTATACTTCTTATACTCTCCTGTTGGTATTATCAAATGCTACTCCTTTCATAATGAAGCTTTTGTATTGGGAAGTCACTGGGACTTGGGATGTCTGTTATTTCTCTGACTACCTCATTACCAGAAAAATAACTTAAAAAGTTTGACTTCCTTGAAAATTTATATTGTGTTATCTCTTATTAGAAATTTCCCAAGTAACTTCAAACATTTTCCTTTAATACTTATCAAGCCAAAGACAATCATTACAAGAATTGTATTTGTGGCATCCATTAGCTATATCTTGGGAAACTCAGAGTTTTATGCTCTAAAACCACAAAAGTGGAACAAGAAGTGACTTGGGACTTGGGAATTTTGGATCAAGTATACTTCTATTATTTTTTATTGATATTACCTTAAGCAAGTCTTTCACATCTTGAACTGCTAAGTTTTTCAACTGTCAAATGAGGATCTCAAACTATGGCTTCTCCAATGCTTATTGTAACTCAAAAAATTCAACAGGTGACTATGTAAATTGATCATGAAGTGAGCTATTTTGCTTCTTTCTCAGTCAAGAGAATCTAGTAAGGAAAAGATCTGAGAAATTATCTTGAAAAGTAAGCAGTAAGTAATACACAAATATTTAGTGAGGATATATTCTCTGCCTTGTTTTGTGCTGGTTTTCAAGATATTTGCCCTTATTGAGGTGATAGTTTAGTTATGGACATATAATGAGAGGGTGATTAAAGAAATCCAGAGTGTGCAAAATTCATTTATTTAGTCAATATTTTTTCAGTGCCAGATATTATTAAGTGTTAGAGAATTTTAACTTTCAACTATTCACCTGATTAACTCTCTGACCTTGTACAAATCACAGAAATTTGAGGGTTGAAATTTTGTCTTCTGCAAATGAGAGGGTTGGATTTATATGAGTACATTGATTCATTAGAAATTTAATAATCTATCAATCTATCTTGAGCTAGAATAGGCACGGAGTTCTCTATTTTTGGAAGCAGGATTTTAGATTGTCCTTGGATTTGGTGGGGATTGTGATGAGGAGAATACTGCTCTATTGACTGAGGGAAAACAGTATAAACAAAGGCCTGAAGGCAGGAATATGTCAAAAATGTATTTGGGAGTAGCAAGGAAATCATTCTATACAGAACACAAGCAAGATATATTGAAAAAAGCTTTAGTTAAAATGATATTTTCTCGAATCTCCATAGTCATGTAATTTTGAATTCCCTTCTTTGGAGGAAGAATGGTGGTGATACCTGATGAGTGAAATACAGTTTCATAATGGTCTTAAACACTGATTATTTTGTCTGATAGGAACACTGCAGGGGATTATTGTCAAGCAGTCAAGCAAATCTCCACTGGAACTTATGCTTGATTGGAGACCAATCAAAACAGCTCTTCTACATTCCCTTTCCACTAAATGAAGAGAAAGCCCATCAGAGGTAGCTCTACACTGGAGTGCAGGAATCAGTGGGCATCTTGAATAAGAGCTATACCTTCAGGAATATGGTTCTCATTTCCAGGTTTTTAAGACTTAGTCCAATCTATGTATTAATAAGTTAACATTTATTGAACACTTACTTTGCAACTATTATTGTGGTAGGCATTATGCTTGGGGCTCTATATATTTCTCTTTGAATGGTTGAAAATGATAATTGTTAGTTCCTTTGAATATTCTTTTCCTAATGGCTCTTAGGAAATGTTAGGACCTTCCCAGAGTTGCCAAAATGCAGTTCATGATTCCATTCATCCTAAATGACATGCTATGGACATAGGTAAGCTCTGTCCTTGACTCTGTTGCTTAGACAGAACCATAACTAAATATTCTTACATATGTGAAAATAAGTAGAGAAGTAGTTGAAGATGGGGAATTTTGGAAGATGACCAATCTTGTGCATGGTCAAATTGGAATTGAGGCAGGTGTAAGGAGGGACTTGAGAAATTGGAAGACCAGGTTTTTTGAGAGGGACAGGAATTGGGGTGGTAGATAAGAATTTGTCCTCCACATATGGAGGAAGAGAAGGTGTCCTGGAGGTCTAAAGATGGCAGCCAATATACAGAATGAAATGAATAATTAAGCAGAAGTGTTGGTGATGAAAAAAGAGGCTCTGACAGGGGCAAGGATTTACAAGTAGAAAGATAATTCTTCTGGCCCTATCTGTTGGCTTAATAATGAGAAATGAAATAGTCAGGCCCAGATAGACAGCCAAGACAAATATCATCTTTAGGAGAAATTAAGTTTCGATGAAACATCTAAGATTAAGAGGAATTTAACAACAGAGAAAGGTACCAAGGAATATAAGATAACATATAAAAGAAGGGGCTGGGATGGGGCAAGACTGGATGAGCTTCTGCTATGATAGAGCTAAAAATCTTTCAGGCTTTTTCAATTCCCTAGATTGGTCAACACTATTGACCAAAGTTTACTTCTTTCATGTTTTAAAAATTGGTTTTTGTTTTTCTTTCTCACTTTTACTTTTTATTAAAGATTTTATTTGAGTTTTACAATTTCCCCCCCATATTACTTCCCTTCCCCCAGCCCCACCCCCACAGAAAGCAATTTGGAAATCTTTACTTGTTTCCATGTTCTTTCTCATTTTTTCCCTTTTGTTTTGCCTGCTTTCACAATATGACAAATATGGAAATATATTTAACAAAACTGTACATGAATGAGCTATATCACATGTCCTGGTGAAGGGCTAGGGAAGGGAAGGAGGTATAAAATTATGGAATTCAAAATATTTTATGTAATTGGAAAAAAGTAAAATTTAATTTTTTTAAAAAAATAAGTATTAAAAAAGCCTAAAATGCACAAAATCCCCATTATACTCTGGAAGTTAGATGGGACCACGTGACTATTAAAGAAATTTGGAGGGTTGGGGAGGAAGAAAGAATGGTCCAATATTTTTTGCCTGATTCTTCTAGGAGAAGGGATTAACCTCAATGAGGAAGAAACACACTTTCATTAATTGGAGGAATTTGACTAAAGCCTGAACTGCCCATGCTGGTTCTGACTATGAATTCTACTTTTGGATTCACAAAGTAGCTAAAAGGCCTCCATATGTAACAACAGACTCAGTTGAAATCATATAAAAATAACTGAAAGGCACTTTAAATGGGAGATACCCAAAAAATGATCATATATGTATGAGGATTTTTTTTGCACTAAATATTATAACGTTATTGATGGTACATAATATAGGACTCTATTCCTTCCCCCCAAATACAGGGGTACTTTGGGGAAAGAATGTGAATGGAACATGTGTTCATTAGTAGAGAGGCAAAGGTTAGAGATGTGGGTTCTTTGGGGGATGATACTCCTTTGCTGGCTGGATATGAAGATCCATGGCCTTTGATTTTACTCCTGGGAGGTCATTGAGAGCATGAGATTTATTACTCATTTGCTGTAAAGACATTCATTGTCAGGGGTGAGCTTGACAAAATGGTCATTGAAGGCAATATCAATGCCAGCTTCAAAAGTAGAAAAGCATTGTTTTTAAAATTATAGGCCACAGCATGTTTCTCTGAATAGATGCCCTTCAAAGGTCCCTCTGACACTTGCTTCAGCATCTTCTTGATATCATAATATTCAGTAAGTTTTTCCAAGCATCAGGATTGATCCTCAACAGATATACCTGGGAGTAGGCACACAGAAGAACATGCCTATGCCCCCCCCATTCAATTCAGCATTCAGACTTTGTCTAAAGACAGCACCAATAGAAGAAGAAATGATATTGAGGACAGCACCTTGCCTATCATGCCACAAATTTCCAGAGGGACCATCTACTATTTGCTGAGTGTCAGTAATGGGCTGTGATCATGAGTCCTTCTACAATGTCAAAGTTGTCATGAAAAACCTTGGTTAAGTGAATCAAACAGTTAGTATTACAGGAATCATTACTGATAATCTTAAGGAAATTATTGTATGTCTCAAGATTCACTACCTCACAAACATTGGGGCATCAGCAGAAGAGGTAGAAATAATCATCTTCTTGGTTTTACCCTTCAAGCAAACCCCAGTCATTTCTGTGATTGTAAAAACACGAGGGGACTCTAAACCTACATGATTCCAGTGTCTCTCCATTTAATATTGATAGAATGCTATTCCTAAAAGATTGTAATGGTTTTTCAATTGATTATCAGTGTTCTATTTTCAGATCTATCAATGCCCTTGAAATTGCCACAGGTGGAATAATTTTGAATCATATAAAACATGTAGTTAATGTCAATAAAGAGATCATTGATGGCCACAATTTCTACTTTGCCTGAGTTAAATACAGCCCTGGTTACCAGATACCCTATGCAATCTAATCTTTTGATTCTGACATTCACCATATTATCTCAGGAATCTATTGCAGCAACTGGTCCTGGCAGTGAGCAAAGAAAAGCTGAGGACCTCAAGGAATATTTTACCAGATAGCCAGTACCCAATGGAATCAATAATATTTCATTTTTGAATTGAAATTTACAAACTAACTATATGTATATAAAAGGTTTCCAATATCTAGAATTTTCAATGACTTTTTCTGTTCTAGTTTGAAATATTGTATCCAGATCTATACTCTCTTGACTCAAGAAGGACAACAATGAACTTATCAGATAGTGCCCAGGGCAAGGCAACCAAAATGGTAGAAGTTGCAAAAATCGAGTTTTTATAATGTGTGTGTGTGTGTGTGTGTGTGTGTATGTAAAGCTCCACAGGGGAATATGATACCTATTCTCAAGTATTTTAAGAGTTGTCCAGAGAAAAGGGGATTAGACTTGATTTGTGTGAGCCCAAAGGCCTGAATTAAGAGCAATGAAAAAAAATTCCATAAAGGGTAAATTTAGGCGGGGTTTTCAGGATCAACTTCCTGACAATTAGAATTTTCCCAAAATGGAGAGATGATGTTCAACCCTCCAGTTCTTTGGAGGTCTCCAAGTAATGCTTGAATGACCACTTTTGGGGCATGTTATTTCTGGGAACTCCTATTATATATGAGATGTGCCTGCTGTCCTTTCTTTCTCACATTCTATAATTGTTTTTTGATGATAGCTCTCAGAGCAGAGAATTCAGGGTCATCCAATGAATTCAAACATTCACTTTATAAATGAGGAAACTAAGCACCAGAAATTTTCAGTGATTTACCCAGAGTCACACAAGTAGGAAATGATAAAGTCAGGATTTGAAGCCAGGCTCTCTGACTCCAAGTCCACTGCACCAGAATCTGTCCTTTCTCTATCCTCAAGCCCCATAATAATCAAAAAGGAAAATAAAGTCCATATACAGTGTAATTTGCCTCATAGAGCATACATTTCTGGGAATCAGAAAAACTTCATTTTAGCCTTAACTAGTATACTGACCAGTTCTATAATCTTTCAAAAGTCAATTTATTATTATTCATATTATTTCCCTCTATAAGCAGACTGAGAGAGGTTGAAGAAGGGGAAAAATAGGATCATCGCTAAACTGCTCCCTTTTTAAGCATCTCAGATTTTTATGTAAGAATCAGGGCAATGTAACTACAGGGCCTTGTTGATTTCTCAATCCACAGGCAAAGAAAGTAGAAGAAATAACTTCGTGGCAACTTTGTTAATCATTGTTTTATTAATCACAGTTTACGCTTCAAAACTGGAGACAATCTGTCCAATTAACATTAAGACTCCATAGTCCAGGTGCCACAGAGAGGCCTTTCATATGAGCTTGTTTGTCACAATTGTTAATGAGGCTAACATTTAGAAAGGGGGCTCAAAAACAAAACAATCTGTCCACAGCAATTTGGGAAGATAAGAGACTTCAACTCATTTCCCTTGTTTTCTAGGCCCTAAGAAAGATTTTTGACTCCACTTCAGTTCAAATCACATCCATGAGTTCTATTCAATTCAATTCAAATCAGTTTGAATCAATACAACTCAACTTAATGCAAATGAATGAAAATCAAGTCTCAGTTTGTCACCCCTTACAAGCATTTCAGTCAAATTGGCTACTTGCTATTCTAAATTCATAACATGCCACCTCCCATCTCTTTACTAATACTCCCCTTTTACCCCGATTCCCTAGTAGTTTTTCTTAAGGTACTCTTCCTACATGAGACCTTTCTTTATCCCAACAAATTTACTTTACTCCCCTCAAATTTACTTTGTATTTCCTTTTTTTAAAGTATGGGATGGTAGAGAGAAAATTGGCCTAAGAATGACAAAGAACTAGAGCCAAGTACTGCCTTTAACATTTAGTGAATGTATAAGTCTGGACAAATTACTTTATTTCCTAAGGGATTCAAGCAGTTGTATGAAACTTCAGTTATAGAGAAAAATATCAACCTATACAGTTAGAAGAAATTTCCTCCTGTAGGAATTCCCTATACTAATGGAATCACAGACTCAATTCTAATCCCTCTATACTTTGTGTATTTATGATTTTACAAACACACACACATATTATACAACGGGACCATTTTTCATTTCCCAAATATACTCCATGCTCACTTTTCCATCCTTTTTCTCAATTTTTAGAATAAATTTTGCTTATTTTTTCATAATGAAATGTGATCCATGCTCATTCCTTCACAGAAACTTCCTCAGCCCCTTTGCCAAAAATCAATTTTTTTCTATTTATATATATATATATATATATATATATATATATATATATATATATATTCATTCATTCATTCATTCATTCATACTAAATATTTGGTACAATTGAAACAGGACACTGAGAAAGTGCTGTAAGCTTTTGAGGCTTTCCTATACTGTGGAGAGCATTCCCCATTCAAGCTCCATTTCCTAAGCAGGAGAACTTAGTACCATAAAAAGTGTAATGCTACCCATGTGCAATGAGTAGTACTATTTTGGCTACTCCTTGAGAACCACTCCTGTGGCATATGCATTAGAGAACAAAGGGAGATAAATCACTGGAAATCACTCACTAAATCCCAACTCAAGTACCTCCCTTGTCCCACCCATCAGAAAGGTGTTTGAGCAAACCCAACAAGGTCTTGCTCTCTTTCTTGCTTGCTAGATGTGATCTCTGCTCTCTATTCACTATTAAGTTTTTCTTACCTTTTCCCTTTTAAACTTGACTTCTTTCCCAGTTTGTAACTACCAGCATGACCCCAGCTTTATGCACCTTGATCCCTTTCTTCTTTCCCCCTTTTTTAAAGACAGATTTTATTAATTTTGAGTTTTACATTTTTCCCATATTTATGATTCACTCCCCCCCAACCCCCATAGGAGGCAGGCTGTTAATCTTTACAATGTCTCCATGGTTTACAATAATCTAAATACAATATGATGAGAGAGAAATCATATTCTTTGGGAAGAAAATAAAATATAAGAGATAGCAAAATTACATAATAAGATAATTTTTTTTTAATTAAAGGTAATCATCTTTCATCTTTGGTCAAACTCCACATTTCTTTCTCTGGTTGTAGATCAAAATTGTGCCTGATTGTTGCACTGATGGAATGAGCAAGTACACCAAAGTTGATCATCACCTCCATGTTGCTGTTAGGGTATAAAATGTTCTTCTGTTTCTGCTCATCTTTTTTTTTTAGGATTTTTTTAATTTCCCAAGGCAAATGGGGTTAAGTGGCTTGCCCAAGGTCACACAGCTAGGTAATTCTTAAGTGTCTGAGACCGGATTTGAACCCAGGGCTTCCTGAATCCAAGGCCAGTGCCTTATCCACTATGCCACCTAGCCACCCCTGTTTCTGCTCATCTTGCTTAGCATCATTTCAAGAAATTCTTTCCAGGCTTCCCTAAATTCCCATCCTTCATGGTTTCTAATAGAACAATAGTGTTCCATGACATACATACACCACAGTTTGTTAAACCATTCCCCAAGTGAAGGACAGTCACTTAATTTTCAATTCTTTGCAATCACAAACAGGGCTGCTATGAATATTTTTGTACAAATGATACTTTTACACTTTTTCATAATCTCTTCAGTGTATTGATATAGTAATGGTATTCTTGGATCAAAGGATATGCACATTTCTGTTGCTCTTCTGGTGTATTTCCAAATTTCTCTCCAGAGAGTTTGGATGAGTTCACAACTACACCAATAATTCATCAGTGTCCCAGATTTCCCACATCCCTTCCAACATTGATCATTGTCCTTTATAGTCATATTGGCCAATCTGAGAGGTATGAGGTGGTACCTCAGAGATACTTTAATTTGTATTTCTCTAATAATTAGTGATTTAGAGCAATTTTTCATATGACTGTGGTTGACTTTGAGTTCCTCACCTATAAATTACCTTTGCATATAATTTGACCATTTGTCAATTGGGGGATGGCTTGTTTATTTAAAAATTTGACTTAGCTCTCTGTATAGTTTAGATAAGAGTCCTTTATGATAAATACTAGTAAACATTGCTTCCCAATTTACTACATCTCTTTTGATCTTGGTTACAGTGGTTTTGTTTGTGCAAAACCTTTTTAATTTAATGAAATAAAAATTATCATTTGTTTTTACTTCAGCTGAAGCAAAATATATTTTGCTCCAACCTTTTACCTTTACTCTATATGTATCTCTCTGCTTCAAATGAGTTTCTTGTAAGCAACATATTGTAGGATTCTGGTTTTTAAGCCACACTGATATTTGCTTAGGTTTTCAGGGAGAGTTCATCCCATTCACATTGAATGTTATGATTACTAACTCTTTATTGCCCTCCATGCTATCTTCCCTCTGTTTGTATTTTCCCCCTTTCCCCCCCTTATCTATATTCCTCAGTATTTTGTTTCTGAATACCACCCCCTTCAGTGTGTTTGCCCTCCTATATCACACCCTCCCCTTTCTTTCCCCTTTCCCTTTTTCCCTTTTCCCTTCCCTTCCTTTTTGTTATTTCCCTTTTCCCCCCACTCCCCTTCCCTTTCTCTGTCTCCCCCTCCCCCTTTCCCCTTTTAATATTTGAAAGGTTAGACGTTTTATAAGTTAACTGAGTATGTGTAGGTTGACTTTAAGCCAAATCTGATGAGGAGAAGATTCAGGTGTTTCTCCTCTGCTCCCTTCTTCCCCACTATTACCATAGGTTTTTTGTACCTCTTAGTGTAATGAGATTTACCCCATTCAATCCCCTCCCTCCTCCCATCTCTTTCCTGTTCCCCTTTTTAGGGCAGTAGTGTTTTTTTTTTTTAGATCCTTCTGTCTAAGTCATAGAAGTGTCTGTCCCTTCTAGTTCTGTACATTCAGTCGAATAGTCAAAATTCCTGAGAGTTATTAGAGTCTTTCTCCCAAGTGGGGTTAAAGCCAGTTACATCCCATTGGATAGTCGTCTCATGGATAGGTCATGAATGTCCATCATTTCTGGCTGGGTGTATTCTCTCTGTTAGAGTTACATTTCTCAAGGTTTATGAGAATGTTTTTTTTTTTACCCCCATGTTGGGGTTTGGCCAATTTCAACTTACTGGATTGCATTTTTTTTTCCTTTTACTGCCACTTCCCCTTTTTCTTTTTACCTTTTCACGTGTCTCTTGAACCTTCTGTTTGGTGTCCAAATTTTCTGTTTAGCTCTGGTCTTTTCATCAGCAATTTTCAGAATTATTCCATTTTGTTAAATGTCCATATTATTCCCTGGAAGTGAAGGCTCAGCTTTGCAGGAAAGTAGATTCCTGGCTGCATTCCAAGCCCTTCAATCCCTTAATGTTGGTGCAGCCAGGTCCTGCATGATCCTTACTGTGGCCCCTTGATATTTAAATTGCCTCTTTCTGGCTGCTTGCAGTATTTTCTCTTTTATCTGATAGTTCTGGAATTTGGCCATAACATTCCTTGGTGTTTTCTTTTTGGGATCTTTTTCTGGTGGGGATTGATGTACTCTTTCAATAACTACTTTGCCCTCCAATACCATGATATTAGGGCAGTTTTCCATCACTAGATGCTGTAATATTAAGTCCAGGCTTTTTTTCTCTTCAATGTTTTCAGGATGTCCTATAATTTTCAGGTTGCCCCTCCTCAATCTATTCTTGAGGTCAGTGGTTTTGTTGATGAGGTATTTTACATTTTCTTCTATTTTTTCTATTTTTGATTTTCTTTAACTGACTCTTGCTGTCTCAATGAGTCATTAGTTTCTGTAGACTCCATTATTTTGGGGGGGGAGGAGTTTTCTTCATTAACCTTTTGCAACTCCTTTTCTAATTGGTCAGTTCTACTTTTGAAAGAGCTTTCCATTTTACCAATTGAGGTTTTGAGAGAATTATTTTCTTTTTGCATTGCCCAATTGAGGATCCGAGAGCATTATTCTCATGTTGTATTTGTCCAATTGATGATGTGAGAGATCTATTCTCATTTTGTAATTGTCCAATTGATGATCTGAGAGATTTATTCTCCTTTTGTATTTGTCCAATTGTACTTTCTAAGGATTTTTTTTTCTTGTTGCAAGGTATTAATTATATCTCCCAAATTTTTAAGCTTCTTCCTTATTTCTTCAAGGAAGTCTTTCTGTGCTGAAGACTAGAATATATTCTCCTCAGAAGTTCTAGGTCTTTCTGTGTTAGGGTTTTTTGTTTCCAAGAATTTTTTCTATGGATCCACCTTTCCAATGACCCTTCTTCATTTTGCCAAGACCTTGAGTTGGGGAGGGACTGGTTCACAGGGGCTTGGGATTGCTAAAGGCTTTACTCACTGAGTGCAATTTCTCTGACTGGCCAGTAGGAGGTGTTGGTTGCTTTCTCTGTAGTGTCTGTGACCTTGATTGAGTCCTTCTCCCTTTGCTTGAAGGGAGGAGTTGGAACTATTGATTTCTTTTGCTTTCACTCAAAGGTGCTCTTTACCTTGGCCCAAGTCATTCCTCAGCTGGGCTGGTTCTTCTGCTCACACACCTGGGCCTGAGGCAGAATTAGTTTGCATTTGTAATTTTGGGAAGAGGTCTGAGCTGTAATGGGACTCTGAGTTCCTCAGACCAGAGGAGCCCAGGGATGGTGTCCTCAGGTCTCCTGCACTGGAAAGCTTCCCCTGCAGCCCTGTCTGCAAGCTCCTGGGGACAGCACCAACACCAGTGCCTCTACTCAAGGCCCTGCTGTCTAGCCCCACAGCTGATCCAGCAGGTCTGGCTCTCAGGCCCTCAGAGTACTGATTCCAAATCTGCTGTTAATCTGGTTGATCTGGGGCTGATCCTCCCTCTGAGCCCAGATTCACCTGCCCGAATTCGGCCAATGCTGCTGCTGGAGACAAATCCTGAGGGAGATGTTCTTTCTCCTGGCTTTTCTTTCTGGGTTTTGTGGGTTGAATTTCTTTTAAGAGGGTTGTTTCATATGATAGATGGGGGAAAGATTAGGAGACTTTAGAACTATGCCTGTCTTCTCTCCACCATCTTGGCTGGAAGTCCCTATCATTTGTTCTTAATGATGTTCTCCATCTCTTCCTTGGTCATAAACTGCTTCCCTTTCCATTGAACTGACAGGTATACTACTCCTTGATCTTCTAGTTTGCTTATAATATTGTTTTTTTATGTCTAAATCCTATATCCATTTTGATTTTATCTTTGTATAGGGTATGAGGTATTGGCCTAATCCAAGTTTCTTTCATATTAACTTCCAATTTTCCCAACAGTTTTTATCAAAGAGGGAGTTTTTTTCCCAATAGCTGGACTTGTTGGGTTTATCAAACAGCAAATTTCTATATCCATTTTCTGCTATTTCACCTAGTCTATTCCACTGATCCACCATTCTATTTCTTCATCAATACCAGACAGATTTGATGACATGCTTTAGAATATAATTTTATATCTTGTAATGGTAAATCACCTTCTTTTGCTCTTTTTTTCATTGAATCCCTAGAAATTCTTCACATTTTATTTCTCCCTATGAATTTACTTACAATTTTTTCTAACTCATTAAAATAATTTTTTGGAATTTTGATTGGTAGGGCACTAAATAATTAGTTTAGTTTTGGTAGAATTGTCATTTTTATTATATTAGCTTGACTAATTCATGAGTAGTTGATGTTTGCATAGTTATTTAAATCTGATTTTATTGTATGAGAAGTGTTTTGCAAGTGTCTTTAAAAAGTTTTTGAGTCTGCCTTGGCAGGTAGACTCCCAAGTATTTTATATTGTCTGAGGTTACTTTGAATGGGATCTCTCTTTCTAGCTCTTTCTGCTGTATCTTGCTAGTCATATATAGAAATATTGAGAATTTATGATGGTTTATTCATAACATTCCGTGACTTTGCTAACCTTGCTAATTATTTCTAGTAGTCTAGATGATTTCTTTGGGATTTTCTAGGTATACCATCATGTCATCTGCAAATAGTGAGAGTTTTTTCTTTTCCTTCCCAATTCTAATTCCTTCAATTTCTTTTTCTTTTCTTATTGCAGATGCCAACATTTCTAATACAATATTGCATAGTAATGGTGACAATGGGCATCCTTGTTTCACCCTGATTTTGTTGGGAATGCCTTTAGCCTCTCTCCATTGCATATAATGCTTGTTGATGGCTTCAGGTAGATACTGCTTATTATTCTAAGGAACAGTCCATTTATTCCTACACTCTCTAGTGGTTTTTTTAGGTCTTTGCAAGGCAATTGGGGTTAAGTGGTTTGCCCAAGGCCACACAGCTAGGTGATTATTAAGTATCTGAGGCCAAATTTGAACTCAGGTACAACTGACTCCAGGGCGGCTGCTCTATCCACTGTGCTACCTAGCTGCCCCCTCTCTAGTGCTTTTAATAGGAATATGTGCTGTATTTTGTCAAAAGCTTTTTTCAGCATCTAATAATATAATTATATGCTTTCTGATAGGTTTCTTATTGATATAATTAATTATACTAACACTTTTCCTAATATTGAACCAACCCTGCATTCCTGGGATAAATCCTATTTGATCATAATGTATTATCCTAGTGATAACTTGTAATTGCTTTGCTAAATTTTATTTAAGATTTTTGCATCTATATTCATCAGGGAGATAGATCTATAATTTTCTTTCTCTGTTTTAACTCTTCCAGGTTTAGGTAGAAGCACATATTGGAGTCAGAAAGAGTTAGGCAGAGCTCAATCTTCATCTATTTTTACAGAGTTGAATAGAATTGGGATCAATTGTTCATTAAATATTTGATAGAATGCAGGGGCGGCTAGGTGGTGTAGTGGGTAAAGCACAGGCCCTGGAGTCAGGAGTACCTGGGTTCAAATTCTGTCTCAGACATTTAATAATTACCTCGCTGTGTGGCCTTGGGCAAGCCACTTAACCCCATTGCCTTGCAAAAAAAATTTGAGAAAATTTACTTATGAATCTAACTGGCCTTGGAGATTTTTTCTCAAGGAGTTCCATAATGGATTCTTTCTCTTTTCTTAAGTCTTTGCCAATAGCTTTAGTGAACTTTTAATAACTTGTGAACACTTTGTAGTAACCTGTGAACTTTTGTTCAACCTTTGAATTAACATCTAAGCCTTTCTTACCTCAGGGTTAGATGGTCTATCTTTGAGTTTCCCTGATGGCACTCTCCCCATCATCATACTGATCACTCTTGCTTTGCATTGTTTTGTCTGTTTTATGGTTCTCTCCCTTTGTAATTTGTTTCTTGAAAATAAAGATTTTGTGCTTCCCTCCCTCCCCACCCCAGTTCCCCCTCCCCATGACCTTTTATCCTTGACATATATAAAACAACACTAGCACTTTACATGTAATATGTAACTAATAAAAAATGATAAATTGAATTCAATTTAAGTAAACTGATTTGAATTTAACAAAGCGAGTCCTTTTATATTAATTTCATGTACATTAAATTGAATACACCTGATTTGAATTTAAGCAAACTAAAATCATTTTCTAAATATCTCCTATGTACAAATAACTGTCTGGGTGTCAGAGAAATAAGAATGAAAATGAAAATTTTCTTCCTCTGATGGAGTTTATAATCTTTGAGGGAAGGTGATAATATTCACAAAGATAAATGTATATACACATATGTCCATATTTCCTATTATGAGTTATTTATATAAGTATGACATTAATTGACCCCCAAAGTCCATAAAAATAGATTATATGGTATGCATTTGGCATGCCTCTCCCCTACCTGACTTTTACATGCTTGACTATAGCAATTGTTTTACTCTTCTTTCTAGGTCTCATTTTCTTACTCTATAAAATGGGAGAGTGAGGTAGAGCAGATGATCTATAAAATTTCAATTAATTTTAAATCTCACTTTTCTGTCTCTTGTGGAAAGCACACCATTCTTCCAGATTTTAAGGAAGCCAAAATAGTGGTCTGATTCATTATATCAGAACATACTTGCTACTTTTAATTTTCCCAAAGGCTGGGCCTCAGCTGGTAATTACAAGTTATGCAGAGCTCCTCAGCAGGCTGGGGTGGTAACAGACAATTCTCTGCCCATCATCCCACTCTTCTCCTCCTCTTGGCTTACTCCCCTTGGTTGTCCTTGTTGTTTGTTTGGCAGGTCCCTTGGAGGCCTCTACAGGACTGCTACAACCAGTGAAGTCCTAGTGCACCCTCTCCTTCATTCTTCCTTCCTTCAGTCACCTCCTCATTTCTCCCCTGCAAGACCTTCTTGACATTTTGTGCAGTTAACACAGAGGTCCTTGAAATTCAACCTGGAAAATGTGTAAAGGGAGTCCAAGGGGGTCATATTATTCTGGAGGAGGTAGAGGAGAGAATACTGAAGAGAATTCTGAGGGTGACACCTGAGCATCTAAACCTGCGATTTCCTCCTTGATAATGGAGAAGCTCATTCCCTTTTACATAAGCCCCTTACTGCTAGTGTAGGTGATGGTCAGAGACAGGACAGTTGAAGCTTAAAATACAAGATGAAGGGATATTAAAAATATAACTATGTGAAATTAGGAAAGAACAGGGAGGGGGAGAAGGGTTGGACACTGACAAGCTATAACCTTGAATTCATCTTTGACTCTTCTCTGCTTACTCTCCTCTCTTCTTCTCTGTCTCTCTGTATCACTTTCTATATCTGTCTCCTTCTGTGTGTGTGTTTCTCTCTGTCTCTGTCTCTTCCTCTGTCTCTGTATGTCTTTCTTACTACATGGATAAAATCCTCATGTCCAAAAGTGGAATGGAAAGTAAGCAATGGCTTCATCTTGCCTGGAGATCTTCAAATCAAAGGTGACCTTATAAGGAGACAGTAGAGAAAGGCCCTTTTTAAGAATAGCTTGATTTAAATGGTCTGTGAGGTCCCTCTAAGTTCATAGATTCTATAAATTTTTTGGTAATTTTTAAATTTTGTGACATGAAATTTGTATTCCTATAAAAAAACCTCCCTAACCCTCCCTGCATCCCCCCACTCCTCCAGAAAATCTCTACCTTTAGTCATAATATTCATCCCATTGTTTGGAGTCATGGAGCCATGACTTCAGTCAGTTTTGATCAAAAGGTCAATCAACAAACATTTCTAGCCACCTATTATATGTTTGAGGCTGGCAATAGAAGGACAAGGAAAGGAACAATCATACCCTCAAGGAACTGATATTCCATTGTGTAGAACCTCATGGATATAAATCAATGTGTAAAAAATAAATTCAAGAAGCTTTTTTGGGGGGGTGAAATAATACAAAATAAGGTTAAGAAAGAGATGGTAGAAACTGGTCAAAAGAGTTGGTTGCCTTGAAGTGTCTTATTATTTCAGTACATCTATATTTCATTAGGTGTGCATATAATCTCCTTTAATATAAATCATAATCCATTTATATCTTATTATCCTGAACAGTCAGTAGGCACTATGTGGTAGGCATTGTTCTCAATACTGATGATGCAATGGAAGGCAAAAGTTATCTCCTACTTTCCAGAAATTCACAATCTAAAGCAGAGACACTATATAGAAACAGATATGTAAAAGAAATAAATATAAAACTAACAATATACAAGAAAAATTAGAAATAATAGAGGAATATCAGAATTATGAAGGAATCAGAAAAAGACATCTTATAACAGATGGCATTTTATCTGAGTCTTGAAGGAAGTCAGGAAATCCAGGGAAGAAATAAGGGAGAAAATTCTAGACATTTAGGACAGCCAGTGAAAATTTTCAGAACTGAAAGGAGGGTCTTGTTTTGAGGAACAAGCAGGTTTCATGATTGGATCAGAGTACTTGGAAAGATGTAAAGGTAAAAGAAGGCTGAAAAGATGGAAAGGGGGATCTTTCATAATGTGTCTACTTTAGAACTCCCTCTGAATTTTATCACATTTCTTGTCTATCTTTATAGCATTCAGGATAAAAGATTTCTTGAACATAGTAATGTTCAATTTTAACCTTGAACATTTGGGACAACTTGACAACTGACTCTCCCGTATTGTCTTTCTACCCCACTTACCCGGCACTACAAATTCTAGTTAGGTTCAGCTTGATTGATTTTTTTAATATGTCCTGTAAACTGTCCAGATTATATTTTTTTCTTATTCCTTGGCCTTTTATCCTTATGTATTTCTTTTAATTGTTATGGGGTTATTGGTCTAATTTTGCTCTATATCTTCAAATCATATACTGGAGGATAAAGGGGTTGGTAAACAGGAGGTGGAAATTTTACAGTCTATGCTATTTCATTGTGTGGTATGATTTCATTTCTCTGGGTCACAGTTTGTTTATCTGTAAAATGGTACCTCCAATCTCTATATTTTATTATTCAATAAGTATATTTTTCTGTAAGTGTTCTTACAGCTCTGACATTATATGTCTAAGACATATAATGTCATTATATTTCATCTTACATCATATGTTCTAATCTTCTAAAATATATGGTCCATCCCAGTTTTAACATTCTATATTTTCAGGTCCCTCCCAATTTTGACATTCTTTCTAATTGTAACATCAAACATTTTCAAGTCTCTTCCAGGTCTAACAATTTGTTTCTGTGAAAGTCTTCAGGATTTCCTGAAAGAGAAGCAAGTGCCAAAAGAGGTATATCTCTCCAAAGACTGGGCTATAGAGGGCTCAGGGTGGAAAGGTCAGTCACAAAAAGTTAGGTATGTGGCTTATAGATAATCTGAGCCATGAGGAGTGATATCAGAATCTTGTCAAAAATCATAACTTGCCCTGGTGTGATGGGAATCAGACTGATCAGTCTATTGGAAAGGCAAATGTTGAACATCAAAACGTGTTCCTTTTGGAAAAGGTTAGTGCCCTGCTGAGCTTGGATTGTGACATTGGCATTTTCAAAAGCAGACAGCTCATGAGACCAGAACTAAAATGCCAGCGAATAAGGCCAGCAAAAGTATTCTATTAAATCCCCACCTGTTCTCACCATATTTATATTTTTGTTACCTCTTGGTCTCTCCCCTCTTCAAATAATTAATGACATCGCTTCCTCCTTTCTATAACTAATATTTATTATTGCCTAAATATTACCTATTGCTGTGGAGAATACCACCATCCTTCCAATCAGTCAGACTCACAATATAAGTTTCATTCTTGACTCCTTAGTCTCTGTCATCCCTCACATTCAAAAGACTGCCAATACAGATTTCTACCTTCATAATGTCTCTCTTAAGTGCCCCTTTCTCTACTCTGATATTTCCACCACTCTATTTCAGGTCCTCATCTCCTCACTCCTTTCCCCTATTTAATCAATTGTAGTGGTTTCCTATTGCTTTTAGCAGCCTCTTCACCACTGGGGGAAGGGGATAGAAAGGGAAGGAGGGAGAAAAATGTGTAACATAAATAGACAAGTGGATGAATGTTGAAAAATTTCCATATCAATTAAAAAATATATCAGAAAAAAATATCAGAGCTTCAAACACCAGACATCATGTGACAAAAATATAATTCAGAATAACGGCCTCAGATACCAAATAGCTAATAAGCAACCACTTATTTCACATTTAGAATATTTTCAAATCATGAAATCATAGACATAAAGATAGAACAATAACTGTGTGAAGTTTGGTCAAACCCTTTCATTTTTACAGATGAAGAAAATGTGGCAACACTCAGCTCTGGATTCAGGATTCAAACCCAGGATTTTTGACTTTAGAATCTAACTGTTCTTTTCCCAATGCCATACATCCTTTCTCTTGATGTTCATCATCTTCTAATATGTGGGAATGAAGCAAAGGGTATAATACTGAGTGTGGGTTCATTCAGATGTAGAGAAAGTCAATCAACAGGTTTCCAATAGGATGCCTGACCTCAGGTCCTATTGGACTAACCCCTTCTTCTGTATCACTCTCCTTATTCAAAGTATCCCAGGGAAAAGGGTCATTTCCTCAACATAGGCAGGAGATAATGTTCACATAGAACCATGTTGACTGACATTACTTTGGCTTTTCAAAGTGTTGACCAACTGTGAATGGTCAATTTAACTAAAAACTCTTGAATTGCTTGTTCTCTTGTCCTATTATTGATCACAACTTATTGAATTCCACCCCATCTTATGGGTAGCAAACTTCTAACTTCTTTCTTAGTCAAATTTGTTATCTAATGAACTACATCTCACTTGCCTTGCTACCACCCCCTGCTCTTTCATCCCCAACCATCTTCTCCATAATGGTTTGCAGCCCTCTATTCTCCTCTCCTATTGCTTGTCATTATACATGTTCGATCACTTTACTAAACTTTCCAGCATCATAGAAACTCTCACATTAATTTTTTTTACTCTAAATCTAAATCTAAAAAAGACAGTGTCTCCTTGATCACCATCTCTGGTATTGAATATTCCTTCTCCCTTGCCAAATAATATCCTGGATCACAAAGAAGAAGAAAATATTATTTTTACATCCATTGTCACTCTCAGACTTGTGCTCCATTGTCCCATTTATAACATCACTTTTAGATCATTATCTCTTATTTTTCCATCTTTCCACCTAAGTTCTAAATCTATTATGTTTAAGATTTTTTTAGTATCATGAACATAATAATCACCAATAAATTTAAACTTTCTTGTGCAAAGAATAAGAAAAGAGAATTAAATATTATAATGAAACATATGTAGGTTACTATTTTAGTATATATTGAATTTAAGACAATAGTTTTTATACCACCATTTCTTCTGAACATCCATATTTTCTTTCTTCTTTTTTATTTTCAGATATCAATTTGTTTTTCTTTTTCTTTAATTTATTTACACATTACTAAAATATTCTTGTTTAAGAGTAAGCATAATACCCCCACTAAAATATAAAACCTCATGAGGAATAAAGTTTATTTTACCCTCTGTTTCTAGGATATCAGGCAATTTTCCTGGAGAAATTCTTTAAAAATGAGGTCAATGGGATGGCTAGGTGGCACAGTGGATAGAATTCCAGCCCTGGAGTTTAAATCCGGCCTCAGACATTTAATAATTACCTAGCTGTGTGGCCTTGGGCAGGCCACTTAACCCCATTTGCCTTGCAAAAATCTTTAAAAAAAAAATGATGTCAAGGCTCTTTTCCTGATCATGGCTTTCAGGTAGCCCAATAATTTTTAAATTATCTTTTCTGGATCTTCTTTCCAGATCAGTTTTTTCTTCATTTAGATATTTCACATTTTCTTCTAATTTTTCATGCTTTTGGTGTTGAATTATCGTGTCTTGATTTCTCTCAAAGTCATCAACTTCCTTTACCTCAATTTTGCATCTGAAGGTCTTTTTTTCCTCAGAGAGCTTTTTTTATCTCCTTTTTTATCTGGCCAATTCTGCTTTTTTAAAGCATTCTTCTTCTTGATAACTTTTTGAACTGTTTTATCCATTTGACCCAAGTTGGTTTTTAACATGTTATTTTCTTCAGCATTTTTTTTTTGGATCTCCTTGACTAAGCTGCTGATTTCATTTTCATGTGTTTCCTATATTCCTCTCATATCTTTTTCCATTTTTCTTCTATCTCCCTTATTTGATTTTTCAATTTTTTTTAAGTTCTGCCATAGCCTGGGCCCAACTTCTATATTTCTTGGAGTTTTTAGATGCAAAAGCTTGGACTTTCTCATCTTCTGATAGTGTGGTTTCATCTTCCATGGAACCAAGGCAATTGTCTATGGTTCCTTTTTTCCATGTTTACTCATTTCCCCAGACTGTGCCTGATTTTGGGGTGCTTCCTGAGCTTTTGATTATTATTGGGAAACTTCCCCCTCACCCAAGTACCTCAGTGTGTGAGGCTCTGACTGCTCTCCTGGTCTGTGAATGACCACAAGCTCACCCCCTCTGCCCCAGAGTTATGAGGAGGGTCCCTGCTCTATGGGGGGGGGCGTCTAGACTGCAACCAGGGTTTGAATGTGGTCAGAGACCCAGAGTGTTGTTCCAGGGACAGAGGACAGACCTCGACAGTTTACCTCCACTACATTACCTTTGGTGGGCTGACCACTCACGGCACAACTGTTGGGTCCAGGTGGCTCCTGATGGGTGGCTCCATAGGCCTACTTCCATTTCCTGGGATTGGGGCTGCACTGAGTGCCCCAGTGCTGTTGAGGGCCTAGGCTTCATGCTCACTCTGGTAGAGATCTCCCTGCTGATCTTCCAAGTTGTGCTTGGTGTTCCTTGGGTTGCAGATCAGGAAACTGCTTCTGCTGCTGGGAGCCAGCACTCCCAGGTGCCATGCAGCTGTTCCTGGGAAGCTGAAATTCCTTTGTCCTGCTTAGTGCTGCCCCTCCAACCCTATGGAACAGAGTTTTCACCACCATTTTCCAGGTTGCTTTGGGTTGGAGAATTGAATCATTGGATTTTTTTGTGGGTTCTGTCTCTCAAAAATTTTGTTAGAGTCATAATTTTATGGTTTTTGAAATATTTTGGTGAGCACCTAAGAGAGGTTCTTCTCCTGACACCATCTTGGCTCTGCTCCCCTCAGTATATTTTCACAATCTTAAGATGACATCCTTTTCTTCCTTTTCTTTTATTTTTTGACATCACTTTTACAGTAATTCATTCTTCTCCATTAATTCTTCTCCCCAACCCCATAAAAACCCTCCCTTGTAACAAAAGAGTTAAGTTCAGCAAAACACATCAACATACCTGTCTTATTTGAACATATATATGTCTCATTCCACACCACTAGTCTATCATTTCTCTATGAAGAGATGGGAAGCAAGAGTCAGAATCAGTCTATTGGAGTTATGATTGATATTTGTATTGATCAGAGTACTAGTCTCATTCATCAGCATATTAAATCTATTTGTCATTCCTAATAAAACTACCACTATCTCAATTATACTAATCTTTCACAATTGTCTTGGCCTAACTTCTCTACTTTCACAGCTTCTAGTTTCTAAAGCAAACATTTTGATTATAAATTTAATTCTACCCCTTAATCATTTGTTCCCTGGTTCTATCACTGGTCACATTTTGTTAAAATCCAACCTTGTATTACTCAACAATTTGACTCCCTTCATCTATTTACATATTGCTGAATGATGCCAAAGAAAGCTAAACAATCTTGTTCACAGTCCCCTTTGAATTTATATAATCTAATATCAACTGGGTCCTCATAGCCATTTGACAATTCTTTCATTCTCTTTTGCTTGAGTCTCTATAGTATATCCTAGAACTTCTCTTCCAAGTTTTATTGCAAATCTATTTTCTCCATACCTTTAAACATTCATATCTGCTCTCCCTTCTGCAGTAGTAAGGAAATCATGATAATCCACTGTTAAATACTTCTTTTCTTCTACTCTTCAAATCTCCTCTACCTTGTTCTGTATTCTTGTTTCTTTAGTTCCAGTTTCTAAAGATAGTAAGGAACTTTTCCTTTTTAGATATTCAACCCTAATAGTACCCTGATCCTATCCTTTTCTATCTACTTGAAGATTATCCCATTTTGATTGTTTCCTTGCTTACCATCTCTCTTTACCAATGAATCCTTTCTTGCTATGTAAAACGGATAAATTTCCTCAAACTTGTCAAACCATATATTTTCTGTTAAACTCACTGCTAATTTCCAACTCCTGGTAATTTGATTTTTAACTACCACATTCAATTGAAACTGCACTCCTTATTTCATAAACCTTATAACTATGAAATTTTTTCAGTTTTCACTGATAATTTTCTTCAACTATTGATATTGCTTACCCCTCATTTTTCATATTAATTCTCACCTCACTAGTGGTTTAGGTTTATTCTTTCTTAAGGTCCTTGTGTCTTCTTTTTTCTATACCAAAACTTTGTTGGGTCAGGCATCCCTGAGGAAGTGTAGTGAAGCTTATTCTTTGAAAACATAAATTAAAAAATTGTGCAAATATAAAGTAAACAAAATATAATGAAAATAATTTAAAAGGCTCCTAGATTTCCCCCAAATCTATCAAAGGACTCAAACTTAAGAACCCTTGCACTATACTGTTCCTTTTGGTGGTGAGGTCAACAACTTCCTTGAGTTCATTTACTGTATTTATGTAGATCATACTCAAATTTAGATGATTAAACAATTTCTTTTTTTAATTACATTCCTACATCACTAACTTTTTTATGGAACATCTCCATGGAATATCACATGGAAATCAAAATTGCATATATTTTAACCCCTCTTCCTTTTGAGGACATATTTATCCTTACAATCACTAAAGTGTGCAAAACTTAAAGAAATTCTTGACTTAATTTTCTTTCACCATTCAGTTGTGAAATTTTGTAAATTTTATATCTATAATATCTGTCACATCTCTTTCTTTCTGTTCATTCCTAAAGATACTGCCCTAGCTTAGTTTCTCATTCACTTTTTTAAATTTAGTTTATTCCCCCAATTACCAGCAAAAATAGTTTTCAGCATTCATCCTTTTGCAAGCTTTTGACTTCACATTTTTCTACCCACTTTCCCTTTTCTACTCCTCCTCATGGTAGCAATTTGATTTGATTATGCATGTAGAATCATGTTTAATATATTTCTGATTTTGTCATGTTGTGAAAGAGCAATTAGAACTAAGGGGGAAAACATTCTCATTCACTTTTACCTCAACTATTAAAGTAGTCTTATATTTGATCTTCTTGAATCTAATATCCACTATTTCAGTAAATCCTGCATAAAACTAGTGAAGGTATAGATCTGACTATTTCACTACTCAATTAAAAAAAATAATTTCTACCTCTTCTTATTGTGAAGGAAATGCAAGGTCTGTAGGCCTGGGTTTTAACACCCATCTTTCCATGTTTATATCATATAATTCTCCTTCAATTGCTCTATTTATCAATAAAGGGACCACATACTGTTTCCTGAAATCAGCATTCTATTGCTTACCTGTTGGTGTTCTTCCAAGTCCGGAAAAAAATACTCATATATATATATATATATATATATATATATATATATATAATCTATTGTCTGATTTCTCCTTTGATCTTTAGCACTACATCACCAACAACTTATTAGGACATTTTCATATGAAAATATCTTAGCTATCTCAAATTTAATATATCCTAAATAAAAATCACTATTCCCCCAAGGTCCACTCCTCTTCAAAGTTCCCCATTTCTATGAAGTGCACTATCATTCTTCTAGTAACATAGGTACACAACCTTGGTGTCAATCATGTGTCAACTCTTGCTCCCATACAGATAATAGATTGTCAAATCTTTGACTTTCCACCTTTTGAATATATTATATATCTTTGAATATATTCCCTTCCTATCACCCATCCAGTCAATCTCCACCCTATTTCAGATTCTCATCATCTCTCACTAGACTATTGCAATTGTCTCCTAATTGATCTCCCTGCCTCAAGTCTCAACCTACTCAAAGTGTTTTTCCTAAAGCACATTTGATTATTTCTCTTTCTTACTTGATATACTCAAGAAACTCACTGTTATCTGTAGGAAGAAATAAAAATTATTATGTTCAACATTCAAATCCTTTGTATCCTCCCTTCCACCTACCTTTTCAATTTTATTATCTGTAACAGTCCCACTCTGTGGTCTTATCAACTTTACCTTCTTAATGTTTCCTATTTGTTTTCTATCTCTGTGCCTTTGAACTGAATATCTTCCATGCCTGCAACATATTCTCTTCTTATCTCTACCTCTTAGAATTTCTAATTTTCCCTAAGATTCATCTTATTCCCCACCTTTGAACTGAAACTCTTCTTTATACTCATCCAAGTATTAGGGTTTAAAAGGATCAAGAAAAGCTATGTGTAGAATGTGAAAGTTGCCGAATAATTTGTGTTGATTTCAGATATACTTGTTGAAATACATATTGCTTCTGCAATATTGAGAGAAATGACCAATTTTATAGATAGTGTACTATCTCTCCTCAAATTACCATACATCTAATTATATGCACATTATATTTTAGCCCATAGAAAACAAGCTTCATAAGGGCAGGGACAGTTTTATTTAATTATTTATTTCACCCCTTGTGCACAGTGCCTTTCATAAACTAGACAAATAATAATTGTTTATTGAGTTTAGAAACCATGCCACCTAACCCTTGCCTTCATCTGCTTTTCATCTGCAAAGTATAGATGAAATGCCACACCAAGATCCCTTACTGGTCTGGGAATATTGAACATCAAGTTTTATTTCTCTAGGGAGTTCCCAGTATGATAGAAATTGTAAAAATTGAGCTGTTTGGTAACCAGACCCATTCTATGTTGGGAAAACAAAATTCCAGATAACTGTTGTTTTAACATTTTTGTTATTATCAAAAGTTAAAAGTTTACTCTGAATATTATTTAGGCCACATATGTGTTGTGTTGCATTAATTAATTATACTTCTAATTCACTGACAGTTACTTCATCAAATAGCATTGTGTTTCCAGTCATCCATATTCTCCAAAGTGGGGATGAGTGAATTTCTAGGAAACTTTTTCTAATGAAAGTAGAATAACAGTCTGCCAAAGCTGGGATTTCTCAATGCAAGAAGTTTGGATGAAACTCAAGATGAGACATAAGTCTTTCTCTTTTTGTTTTTGTAATTCTTTCAAACAGATATAGTTACCACCTAGTCTTTTCACATAAACAATTGATCTTTGAAAGTCATAAATCAAGGCAGTTCAGTGCTCAGGGAAAATCAAGTCTCAACATAAGATCAACAAGGAAAACAAATGACAGATTTTACTTTATAACAGCTTTGGGTATAAATAATGTAAAATGTCTTAAATTGGAGAATATTGGCATACTAGTAGCAGCTTAGATTTATACCTATTTAAGGTTTTATATATGTGTGCATATATGTAAGAATTATATATATACATTTTCATACAAACATATATGTGTGTTTATGTATTTGTTCTTCATTTTTGAATGGGACTAATAACATCAAGAGTGATTTCATGACATGTGTGAATTGAGTTTAAGTAAATCAGAGGTGCACAAAAAATTGTTGCCTCATTCTCTCTTTCTGAAAAATTGCAATCCGATGATAGTACAAAAGTTGAGACAATTAGCAATGGCCCATGACACAGTGGATTACATTTGCATCTTTGCTGCCTGACCAAGCTCTTAGAGTTTGCTTTATCTACTTTCATGGTCATTGAAAGAAATGGTTCTCACCTGCCCACCCATTCCAATAAGAAAAGTCTTCAGTTACTAGGGGTAGATCCCCAAGACTCCAAACAACAGGTCTGAGATCTGTCAGTTATACTCAACCACATTTAGCTCATCTTCTGGGAGGGTTTATCCAGTAGTGTGCCCCTGTGTATTCTACAGCTTAAAGCAAGTTAAAGTTAGAGCTAGATTTTTAGCTACAAGTGTACGATTTTATTTTTTTTTAATTTCATTTTCTTTTTGTGCTATCCCAGATTTCATTATTCCAGGACAAGATCCATACCTTGCATTTATATATTATATATATAATACACACACACACACACACACACACACACACACACACACACACACACACATATACATATATATATATATATATAGTCACCCATCCCCACTTTGGAGAATATGGATGACTCAAAACTCAATGCTATTTGATTTCTGTAAATCTGGCATGCCAAGCTACTCTTCTATGGCTCCACTTGACATCTCCTTGCTATATAAACTAAAACTCTTTACCCTGCTCATCATTCTCTTATATGTGTTGTCTCTCTATATTAAAATATAAGATCTATGCTTTTTTATTTTACCTCTAGATGTTATAGTGTTTATAAAATAGCAAGCATTTACTGGTGTATTTTAATTAATTCATCTAGCCATCCATTCATTTATTTCAGAATACTAGATTTTAAAAAATGCCATCAACATCTAGCTTGCCACCTTTCTGCTCAAAGTAGAGACATTGTCCTGGATGAATGAACACTTCATCTGTGGAACTCCTACTCCAGGGCCCCACTGTCCAAATTGTTGAGTACCTTATATGACTTGACATAACCAGGGTCACTTCAACTATACTTCAGTTGATTCCCTGGCCATCTTCTTATTAGATGCCTTGCTGCCAATGTTTGTATCCTCTGTATTTCATTTTTTCTCACTCTTCATGCCTTTTTTGAGTTCTGGAATTATTATCAAATTAATATTACCATTGCTACTAGAAAGAAAGTGTCAATCCAATTCTCTCTTACATCATTCACTAGCTCCAAAGTTTCCAAAAGGAACTCATCTCTCCCTGGTGACATTGCACTATATGAGTAGTCTTTTCTGATTAGAATGTAAACTCCTTGAAGGAAGGAATTATTTTCCCTTTTCTATTTGTATGTCCAGAACTTAGCATACCACTTGATATTTCATACTTTTAAAAATATATTTTCATTCATCAAATCTTAGACTTACAGATGGAAGGAAACTCAGAGGCCAAGAAAATTCAGTGCTTTACTCACTAAGTGATAGAGCTGATCCTCAGACTTCAAATTCATTGACTGTCCTCTATATCTTCCTACTTTCTAAGCTAAGCACTGTAAATACAACGATAACTATAGTGACAGCAAAAATGGTGAGTGTGAAGAGCCTTAGGGACATAATAAGTTGTGAAAATGGCAAGAGATCTGTGCCATTTCTACTAGGTATCATTAGATGAGAGTTTTATTGATGTTCTTTTCATATGATGAATAAATATTTCCAAGCTATGGCTACATAGAGATTGAAAGTTATTCTGTCATGTGCTTCTGTATGTCAAGCCATTTAAAAGGAGGATTTAATGATGAGATTTATGCTATTAAGTTATATTGGAGGCCAGGTTCCCCACCTCACAGTGAGATAATAAACAACACTGAATTCTTGGGCAGCCATTCTTAGATGTACTTGTATAAAGAGCTCTGCAAGTCAACATATATAATTAATCACCAATATCATTATTAATATCTCTTAATATAGAAGATAAATTGTTGTGTATCTAAATTGCACTGTGGCTTTGTTGCTGCCTAATTGGAAAATGGAAACCAAATGCCAAGAAGACTTATTAATAGTGTGCAATTTAGTTTTATCTATCTCAGTTCATGAAAAGTTCTCAAAAATAATTGTGTGTTTTTCCATGAGGAATACCTGTAATTTGAAAGTCTACAGTTCTGATATATTCCTTTTCCATATTAACATGGTATTCTATTTCCTGCTGTCAATAAGACCATTAAGAAACTTACAACTTTTGAATCAGATGTCTAGTTCATAGGACTACAAGTGCAAATTACTGGACAAAAGGAAGGATTTATTTTTAACTTCATAGACAATTTGTCCTTAATTAGAATATGCTTGAAATTGGAGGTTTGTAACAGAGTGGGGAAAAAAGTAGAAATATTTGTGTGTGTCTTTATTAATTTTCTTTTTTTTAATAAGATTGTTTTCTGTAACTATATACACAGATTAATTTTATGGGAAGTCCAGTTTATTTATTTATTGAATTATTTAACAAAACATGGTTTTGAAAGAAAGATTTGATATCAAAGGATTTGGATATGTGAGCAAGGGCAGAAGCCTTGCCTATTTGGGCCTTGATTTTTTTTTTTTAGGTTTTTTTTTTGCAAGGCAAATGGGGTTAAGTGGCTTGCCTAAGGCCACACAGCTAGGTAATTATTAAGTGTCTGAGACCTGATTTGAATGCATGTACTCCTGACTCCAGGGCCTGTACTTTATCCACTGCGCCATCTAGCTGCCCCTTTGTCACCTAGCCACCCGTTGGGCCTTGAATTCTTTATCTGAAGAATAGAGGTGTTGGGGACACACACACACACACACACACACACACACATATTGAAGATATATATTATATATGTTATATATTCACACATGTATTATGCATATATGTATATATTCCAAACATGTGTAGATCTAAATGTCTGTATGTCTATTTATCTGTTATAAGGGATCTTGAAGTTAACTGCCCATTTTGAATCCTATCAACCTATGACTTTTGAATCAAGAAAAGATTTGTATCAGGTGTAGCTCTTATCAACAGAGAAGTCTTCAACTGTCTGTCCTTCCCACTCCTCCTCTCTTGTGTTCACTAATTCTATCCTAATTCCAGTAATTTTGCTAAGACGTTAGGTGATAAGATCTCTCTTTTCTGGAACTATTTTCATTTTATTAAGGGACTATTAAATATTAAAACTCTTGAAGATCCAAATTATAGATCAAAGAAGAGACAATTAATATCTAAAATTAAACAGAGATCATGCTTTCCAATTTTTTTTAATTTTACAGAGAAGAAAATAGTTTGAGAGAAGGGATTCAGTTGTGAATCAGTTCCCTTGATCACATATTTAGCAGCAATGCTAAGACTAGAACCAATTTTTGGGAGTCCCAGACAATTGATGCTTTTCCTATTCAACATTCAAAGAATTTCTAATGGTGCTGCTTCAGGTGCTATTAGGAAATGGAAGAAGTCCTTCCTTTATTCTTAAATGATAGCAAATAGGCAGTTGTCTACTTCACTTACTTCCAGTATGATATAACAGAAAGCGTGTTGGATTTTGAGTCATGACCTTTCTGATACTCAGTTTTCTGAGATATTTACTGGATGATATGTAAGATCCTTTTGAGCTCTAGATCTATGAACATCTCTCATCTGTAAAAATGAAAAGTTTTGATGAAGTTACTTCTAGGATTTTTTCTAGTACTGTATCTATCATATCATGAATAAGAATAGTTAGCTTCCAGACCAAACTCAGACAATGAATTTGACAAGTTCTCTTAAATAATATTGACCTCCTTGGTTTCATTGTCCAAATGCAATGTAATTCTAAAAGCAAAAATCTAGGACAAAGAAGAAGTCAACTTTTCATAGAAAAGCACAGGCAAAAGAAAGCTATAAAAAACAGTCTATCATTTTAAACTTGCCTGTGTCCCTTTAAATACAATCTGTAATGACTTATGATTCTAGTGACCCTTCTTGATTACTCCCTGTTACTGTTCATTATCACCATGGAAACTGCTGGGTTGCCAGCTGTGCTTGGGGCAGAAGGGTGGGGCAGTGATGCTGACTGGGGATGAGAGAGGGTCCTGTGGTGCAAGACTTTGTATTTGATGGCTTTTTTTTCAGGAAACAAGGAAAGCTAGGAGAGCAGTCCCATCCCTGTTCTCTCCTGATAGGGTCCGTGCGGAGGAGTCCTTCGAAGTGTATAGGAAGGAAAGCAAAGACACTAGAATTTAAAAGAAAAAAAATATGTGGCTAGTAGAAAAAAAAAGAGGAAAGGGCAGTCTGTTCTCCAATTTGACTAAATAAATTTCTGAGACCCTTAAGGATTTGGCTATCCAATTTCTCCAGTTGCATCAACTCCAAAAGTATGCTGCATAGAATGTGATCATTTGAAAACATCTTTACTTCTCTACAGGATTCTACTTCTCAATTTCATCACTGTTTTCTACCCAATCTGACTTCCAATCTCATTTTTCATTTTTAACTCTAAACCTCTTAGTATCTGGGTTTTTAAGTGTTTGAGTCTTTCTCTCTCTCTCTGTCCATCTGCCTATCTCTCTGTCTGTGTCTGTCTCTCTCCCTGTCTCTCCCTCTTTTTCTCTACTCCTTCCTGCTCTCCCTTTCTTTGTCTGTCTGTCTCTCTATTTGTCTGTATCTCTGCCTATCCCTTTTGGTCTTTTTCTGTCTTTCTGTCTGGTGTTTTCAACTGATATCTACCCATTTTGGTACAAGTATTTCTAGAAGTATATGGTGGAGGATAGATTACTTATGTTTTCATTTTTGAGAAGGATAAATATACCATGACTTTTTTTCTTAAGCATATTGCTTACAAGAAATACTTACATATTAACTTCTAAGCCCATTATTTACAAGAAATACTACATAACAACAGCAAAAAATACCTTGTAATTTACTGCTGAATTGGAACTGAGTTTGCATCCTAAAACTAAGAAGAAAGGAAATGTTGTAAAATTCCAGGTGGGCAAAGGGATGGCAGATACTGTCCTTGGATACCTTGTCTCTCTATGCAGGTCACTGAGTGACTAAGAACATATGTTGGTCCATACTTTTTCTGTTTTTGTTATGTTTCTTCTTTCTTTAGTCTCAGCTTTTGTTCTTTTGATGCCATTATGCTGATTTCACAGCTCATTGAGGTCCCTAGTTAGTTTTTATTGCTCCAAAAATGGTATGATGTTGTGAAGAAATCTGTTCACTACTCTCATGGTGTAAGCTTTGTAAGATGGGTCTATAGGTCTATGTATAGTTAAATTTCAGAAGACTGCTGATAGACTCAATCACTACTCAGTCACACTGCGATGTTCTTTGAGTTTAGCATAACTGAACTGCAGGCTTCTCTTTGTTGTTTATATTACAGCATGGTTATTCTACTGTAGGCTTATGTACTAGGCAAAAGATTAGTACTAAGAGACTGCTCTTCTCCTGGGTTCAGAGACAAATAGCTAAGTTTGTGGAACTTGTTTCTTCTCAGTCCTCAATTAGACTTTCCTTTCACCTCATCCTCACTCACTTGAATCTACTCCTCACTGTCATGATTTATTACCTGGAACTGGATAATGGATGACATACCCGATGGCACCTGTTCTTGTACCCAGTCCTAGTTCAGAGGACCCCCTGAGATCTTTATATTTCCCAATTCTTCCTGTCCTGGTGTTCTGATAGCACTTTTTCTATCGATGATATGCTCTCTGTGGTCAGCACTACTGCCATACTGCACTCCTTGCCAGTTCCTGTTTCAGTACCCACAGACCTCTCTGTATTCCTAAACTATTATGGACTAAAAAATCAGTAACTATTTTTTCTTTTCTTTTCCTTATCATAAATTAATAATGGTACATTTTCTTGGTTATTGTCGAGGAGACTTGCTGGGTGAGCTAAAATTAATGCTTTCTCTTCACTCTGCTGTCTTGACTCCATCCTTTTGTTTCTTTTTTTATGATCTTTGTTGAATGAGAGGGATCAAATGAGGCTATTAACCTGGGAATTAATTAGATTAAAAGACAAATCAGAAGTCCAACAATCAGAATCCATAGCAGAATTTTGTTGTAGTAGCAACAGTTGAGTCAGTCCTGAGAAATGACCTGATATACCCAGCTCAGCAGTGGATTGATTGGGTAAGAGAACCAATGTGGTCCTACAAGTAAGAAAATGACTAGTTTATATTGACTACCAGATCTAGAAGTGAACTTAGTTGGAGGGATGCCTTTTAACAATCTCTTAATTTTATCTCATTCTCTTGGAAATAGTATGGATAGGTTGAGGAGAATGTGCCCTGGTTGGAGGTGGTAGGGGAACTATAATTTTGTAGTTTTGTCCTTGCTATACTTTCTGCACATTTTCAGTAAATATTCCTTTATAGAATCTACTTTATGTTCATTGGTAAATTAATATTCAGGTGATTTTGATGAATTAACTTATATTTGAGAAATACTAATTGGGAATTGATATAATAGGGGAGATATATAGGATGGGAGTTTGTTAACTGTATAGTACAAGGCAAATAGACTACCATCGCATCAGAGTCCCCTAGAACCCAGGAGGAAGACATAGCTAGTCAATTTCTACAAAGCTGGCCAACTAGTCAGATAGGCTCAGGTAGTTTGGGATCTTATAGAATCCCTAGACTATTTCACTGCAACAAATATAATGTATCGTTGTTTGATTGTTTGTTTATTTTCCAATTCCAAGCAAAGTTAGTTTTCCACATTCATCTGTTTTGCAAAATTTTGAGTTTCATATTTTTCCACCACTGTATTGCTGGATCAAAGGATATGTATAATTATTTCCCCCTTTGGGTACAGTTCCAAATTGCTCTCCAAAATGACTGAATAAGTTTATAACTCTACCAATAGTGCATTAGTATACCAGTTTTTCCATATCCTCTCCAACATTGATCATTTTCCTTTTTTTTCCTCTTTTAGTCAATCTCATAGGTGTGAGGTAGTACTTTCATGTAAAAACTTTCATGTAAAAATATTAAAAAAAATAATATAGAGAAATGTGTCAAATGTATAGGAAAACATGTCATTATCAAATTGAAAAATTGTCCAAGGATATAAGCTGTTTACAGATGAAAGTTTTTTTTATGATGACAGAGGCATCATACAATTTTTATGATCTTGGTCTTTCTTTCTTGCATTTGTACAAGGCCAGAAGAAACATTTGAAACATTTACAACCTTGAAGCAGGCTCCAGGAATATCATCAACAGCATGATCTTTTCGACCAAATCCAGGAACCAAAACTTCATCATTTTCCTCAATAAAATTCAAGCAGCCATCATTGGGAACAAAGGCAGTGATTTTTTTGCCATTCTTAATCAATTGGACTCTCACACATTTCCTGATGGCAGAATTGGGCTGCTTGGCTTCTACATCAACTTTTTCCAAGACAATCCCTTTGGCATGAGATGCTCCTGCAAATGGGTTGGCCTTCAAGGCAGTGCCCAAATGTGCTTTCTTATATGGTTAGTCATGCCACTTTTGGTCTCTCCTGTGACTGCAGAGTTTCCTAGCAGTACTAAGACCATGGCACTTATCCATGCTGCTGCCATCCAGGCCAAGAGAACAGAGAGAGGTCTATATTATTTTAGAAATGAATCTTTTATTAGAAACACTCGAGAAGAAAATTGTTTCCTACCTTCCTCCAGTCCTTCTAATCTTGATTGTATTGGTTTTATTTATATAAGGAATTAATTTAATATAGTTGAAATATATATTTTGCAATTTATTATGCTCTCCATCTCTTGTTTGTTCATAAACTTCTCCCCACTCCATGGATTGGACAGAGTATTCCTTTTTCTCCTAATTTGTTTATGATATCACGTTTTAATTCTAAATCCTGTACCCAGTTCAGTTTTATCTTTGTATGGGTTGTGAGATGTTGATCTATGTTTAGTTTTTTACATACTATTTTTTAGTTTTCCCATCAGTTTTGGTCAAATAGTGAGTTCTTATTCCAGAAACTAGTGTGTTTTGGTTTATCAACTAGTAGATTATCATCGTTATTTATTACAGTTTCTTTTGTACCTAATCTATTACACTGATTCACTTCTCTATTTCTTAGCTAATACTAGACAGTTCTGAAGACAGCTGTTCTATAATATATTTTAGATCAGCTATGGCTAGACCAATTTTTTTGCATTTTCTTTTTCCTTAATTCCCTTGATTTTCCTCACCTTTTCTTTCTCCAGATAAATTTTATTACTATTTTTTCTAGCTCTGGAAAGTAATTTTTAGGTAGTGTGATTGGTATGACACTAAATAAGTAATTTAAATTTTTCTTTAAGTTTTTTTGCATCAATATTCAATAGAGAGATTTCTTTGTCTGTTATGACTCTTCCTAGTTTGGATATCAGCACAAGTTGTTGTAAAAGGAATTTGACAGTATTTCTCTTCATCTATTTTTTCAAATAGTTTATATAGAATTGGATTTAATTGTTCATTAAATGATTAATAGATTCATCTGTTCCTGAAAATTTTTTCTTATGGAGTTCATTGATGACATGTTCCATTTTTTTTACTGAAATGAGATAATTTGAGTTTTTTGCCCTCTTCTATCAATCTGGGCAATTTGTATTTTGTAAATACGCATCTATTTCACTTAGTTTGTCAAATTGTGTTGCATACAGTTGGGCAAAACATTTCTGAATTATTACTTTGATTTACTTCTCATGTGTGATAATTTCACCATTTTCATTTTTGATACTCATAATTTGGTTTTCTTCTTACTTTTTCTAATCAGGTTAACCAATATTAATTTATGTTATTGTTTTTTCATAAAACCAACACTTGGTTTTATTTATTAATTCAATAGCTTTCTTATTTTTAGTTTTATTTATTTCTCCTTTGATTTTCAGAATTTCTAATTAGTAGACATCTAATTGGATATTTAATTTATTTTTCTAGCTATTTTAGTTGTATGCTCAATTCATTGATTTTATCTCTTTAATTTATTCATATAAACATTTAAAAATATAAAATGTTCCCTGTTAACTGATTCCCCAAAGTTTTAGTAATGATGTTGCATTGTTGTCAATGCCTTGGATGAAATTGCTTATTATTTCTATGCTGTTTTATGAGCCCCTCATTCTTTAATATTCTGTAATTTAGTTTCCAAGTATTTTAACTTTTCTTTCCAAGGTATTTTATTACATGTAATTTTTATTGCATCACGATCTGTAGAGGAATCATTTAATATTTCTTCCTTTCTGCATTTGTGAGATTTTTATACTTTAAAACAGGGTCAATTTTTGTGTAGGTGCTATGTACCACAGAGAAAAAGATATATGTCTTTATTTCCCCTCTCAGTTTTCTTCAGAGGTCTATCATATCTAATTTTGCTAAAACTCTATTTACCTCTTTAGTTTCATTTGTGCTTTATTTTATATTTAGATTTATCTAATTCTGGGATAGGAAGATAGAGATCTCCCACTACTATTGTTTTAATGTCTATGTCTTTCTCTAGCTCCTTTGCTTTCTTCTCTAAGAAACTGAATGTCATACCACTTTGTGTATATATGTTTAATATTAAATTACTTCATTGCCTTTGGTATATTTTAGGAAGATGGAATTTTCTCCATTATCCCTTTTAATTTGATCGAATTTTACTTTTGCTTTGTTTGAGATAAGTATTGCTACCCCTGCATTTTTATTTCTACTACTCAAGTCTTTACACTTTATGCATCTTTCTGCTTCATATGTGTTTCTTGTAAATAACATATTGTTGGATTCTTGTTTTTAATTGACTCCTCTATCTGCTTCTGTTTTATGATAGAATTTATCCCATTCATATTCATAGTTAAGTTAATAACTGTATATTTTCCTCTATCCTTTTCCCCCCATTTGTACTTTTCTCTCTTCTTTCCCCTTATTTCTCCTCAATAGATTTTGGCATCTTCCACCTTCTATTTGTCCTCCCTTTTATCAGCCCCTTCCCTTTTATTTTCACTTTCTCTTTTTGTTTATTTTTTCTTTTACTTTTACTCCCTCCCTCCCTATTACTAGTTTCTTCTTTCTTTTTCTTTCTCCTTTCTCCCTCACCCACTTCCCTGTAGAGTTGAATCAATTTCCAAATCAAGGTGGGAATATATTATCTCTTTCATTCAAATCTGTTGAGAGTAACATTTATTCATAGCTCACATCCTCTCTTCTTTTTCTTCTAATATATTAGGTCAATTGTCTGTCTTGACATCATTTTAATTTATTCTCTAATGCCTCCACCTTCTTATTCCATTTTCCCTTGTCTTAATTGCTTTATAATTGACTTGCATCCACTTTCTCTATTAAACTATTTTCATTTTAGCTGTCCTGATAGGAGCATGGTTCTCAAGAGCCATATTTATTATTTCATAATCAAACCTTCTTTTCAAGGACAATTCCTCCAGTCATCCCAATATAAATACAATCCTCAAGAGCTAAGAATTTGATAACATTTCAGTAAATTTATATCCACATCTTCTTTCTAAGTATGCTCCTTTCATCTGACTGAAGAGATTTCCTGTTTAGGGAAGTAACCAGTTTAATCTTATTAATTAAAGTTTCCCCTTTCAATTTATCATTTTATGAATCTCATGAGTCTTGTATTCAAAGTTCAAATTTTCTGTTCAGTTCTAGTTTTTTTATCAGGTAGATTTGAAAGTAATCTTTTTTATTGAAAATCTCTGTTTTCCTCTGAAAGAATATGCTGCGTTTTTCAGGTGAGTTAATACTAGTTTGTAACCCAAGCTCCTTTGCCATCCAGAATTTTATATTCCAGGCCCTCTCATCCTTTAATGTTGAAGCTGATAAGTCCTGTGTAATTCTGAGTGTGGCTTTCTATATTTAAATTATTTCTTTTTGACTGCTTATAATATTTTCTCCTTTATCTGAGAACTCTGAAATTTGAATATAATATTCTTTGGAAATTTTATTTCTGGGGTGATCGATAGATTCTTTCAGGACTATTGTATCTTCTTGTTCTGGGACATTAGGGAAGTTTTCCATGATAATTTCCTGCATGATATTGTCCAGGTTCTTTTTCTGATCGTGGCTTGCAGGTAAACTAATAATTTGTAAATTGTCTCTTTTAGAGAGAAATTCCTGAAATGTATTTTTTTTCCCCATTTTTTTCAGTTTTGGGTTTTTTTGATGGAACTTCATGGTCGCATGGAGTTACTCTCTTTTCCATTTGTGAAATTCTAGTTTTTAAAGGGTTTTATTTTCATTTATTTAGTTAATTTTAGTTTTTGTGGGGCAATGGGATTAAGTGAAATGCCCAGAGTCACACAACTAGTATCAAGAGTCTGAAGTAGGATTTGAACTCCAGTCCTCCTGATTCCAGGGCCAGTGTATTATCTACAGTGCTCCCTAGTTGTTCCTAAGATTTTATTTTCTTTTAAGTTTTTTGTTTCCTTTTCCAGTTGGTTAATTTTATTTACTAACTGGTCAGTTGTGGTTTTAAAATTATTTTTTCAGTCAATTTTTCATAATTTTCCTGCATGACTCTCATTTTTTCTCCATTTTGCTTCTTCCTCTCTTCTTTGATTTTTTAAAAAAATCATTTTTGAGCTTTTCTAAGAGGTCTTTATGGATTTGAGACCAATTCATCAACTCTATTGATATGTAGGCATTTTGTCACTGCTTTCCTCCTCTGAGATAGCATTTTTATCATCCCTATCAGAATAGTAACTGTTAATGGTTAGCACTTTTTTGGATTTTTTGGTCATTTTGACAGTTGAACTTTGTTCCAGTCATATAGAGTCCATAGATCCAAGTTTTTTGTTTGTTTGTTTTTGCTTTGCTTTGTTTTTGTTGGGGACTGGTGTTCTTATCCTTGTCTTTTCACTCTGGTGTTTCAGGTGTTTCTTGTTTGCTCCCTGCATAGGGTAGCCCATCACTGCGCTAGCATTGCAGGGCTTGAAACCTTGCTCTCTGATCTGAGACATACTGCTGGTGGAGCTGCATGGAGAAACTAGCTGCACCATAGTTATAGTCCTCTTGTGGACATCCCATTCTTCTGCCTACACTGGCTATGCTCCCCTTTTTCCTACAAGACAGTTTTTTCCTAAAGTTTTTCCAAGATATCTCTCTGGAAAGTTATTTCATTGTTATTTGATAGGTTCTATTGCTTTTTGGCCTATTTAAAGACTTTATTCAAACTTGTTTCCAGAAAGGCTCTGGGAGATTGGTTTTTCCCCCTCATGGATATTCTCTTTGGGTTTTCATGATTCTGCCTTCTTCTGGTTTTATCTACTTGATTAAAGCCTGCTTTTTAGTTTTCCTTTGACCTTTACATATCATACCCAGATATATTCATCCAGCTCCAATATCTTTCTTCAGCTACACAGTTGTACATCAACAATTGACTATTGCATATTTCAATGGGAGTCCCACATACTGAAGACCCATGGAAAAAAAAAGTTCTTGCCACCAAATTTATATACGCTATCAAATAATTCTATGTTAAAAAATGATATATTTTATGGAAAATTACATTAAAGAAGAAGTTTGTCAACTGCTTTGCTATAGTACCCAGGCATCATGGAACCCTTTTATCTGACCTGCTGTTGAAATCTTCCATATGTTAGCTGTCTCTTAGAGTACTGAGAACAGTCTCAAATTTCTATCTTCAGTACTTTGCACTCTGTGATTATTTAATCTTTCATTCATTCATTTCATTCATTCATTCATTCATAATATATCTCTAATTCAACATGTTCAAAATAGAACTAATTATCTTACCTTTAAATCCACACTTTTCATAAACTTCCACATTTCGATCAAGGGCAGTACTATCCTTTGAGTCTTTCTTGATATTATCTTTGATTTCTTCCTCTCTCTCACCATCCAATTTTAATTTGTATCCAAATCTGGCCATTTTTGGCTGCACAACATTATTTGAATCCCATGTCTTTTATCATTCACATAGCCATTATCTTAGTTTAAATCCTTGTTATCTCTCATATGGATGTCTTGAGGGAAAGAACTGTCATTTGTCCTGTTTTATATGCCCCATTGCTTAGAATAATGCCTGGTACATAGTAAGCACTTAATAAATGTTTATTAACTGAACAACTGACTGAATGACATTACAGTTATCTCCTAAATGTTCTCCTTCCATCAAATATTTTTCTTTCCATTTTGTCCACCACATAGCTTCCCAAACCATTATGTTAAGCATAGGGTCTAGACAAGTCACTCTTCTAATTAAAAAAAACCTCCAAATTCAAAAGCCTGCTATTACCTCTGTGATAGAATCTAAATTCCATTTAACATATAAATCACCTGAAACCTTAGTCACACCCTACATTTTAAGCCTCATCATATATACTCCCTTTCACACACTCTGCTATTATTTTGTCTTGATGCTTCTTCTACACAGTATTGTATCTATGCTTTTGCCTGACTCTCTATGTCTGTAATACATACTTTCTTTACCTTTCTTACTCCTTTCTTTTGTTTTTTAGGTGTTTCTTTTTGGAAGGCAGTGGGGTTAAGTGGCTTAGCCAAAGCCACCCAGCTAGGTAATTATTAATTGCCTGAGGTTAGAGTTGCCCTCAGGTACTCCTGACTCCAGGACCAGTACCCTATTCACTGTGCCAACTATCCACCCCCTTATTCCTTTCAAGGTTCAATTTAAGTACCATCTTTCACATGAAGACTTGTCCTTGATGTGCACAAATGCTGGTACAATTTTTCTTAACTTGTCTTGCATTAATTTAATTCTTATTCTTCATGTACTTATATGTATACATATTTCTCCCATCAGAAGATAAACTCCTTCAGGGAAGGGACTACTCTCACAAACCTACATAAAGACATGGTCAGAGAAGTTAGGCTGGAATCTGGAAAACTTGAATTCAAATATGATTTTAGAAACTTACAAATTTTATGACCCTGCTTGATTTAGTTTCCTAAACTATAAATTGGGAATATCAATAGTTCAACTCTCACAGGGCTGTTGTAATAAGAAACTGAAATAAATCTAATGTACTTAGTATAGAGTTTAACACTTAGCTTGATAAATTATTAATACCTTAAAGAAATAATACAATATAAAATACAACACATAAAATATAAATAAATAGAAAGTAGGTAAAATTATAAATAAATAATTTATTAATAGAATAATAAATGATATTTCATTCCCTCTTCCTATTTATATATTAGCATCCCCAGAATCCCACATTGAATTGTTGTAGCAGTTCATATATCATACATAACATATAAATATGCATATATTTATATATTGTAGATATATAATAGAAATTTCATTTGATTGTGGAAGTTTTTTTGCTAAGATACAGGTGTTTTGAAATCTAAGGTCACTTCTATTTAGCAGCAAGTACTTCTAGAATGATTTTTTGATTTTTTTGTTGGATTTTTTTGGGTAGTTGACATGATGCTTATTCATAAATATTTTTTGTTGATATATTTTCATGAATTTCTGGCTAGGGCAAAGGGAAGACCGGGAAGAAGGGAGGGCTAGTTATAGGGAAGCAGAGGAAAGGGTCAGTTGATTTTCCATTGTCCAATCAGATAAAAGTATGAGCCAGAGACATTCACTGAAGGTCATACATCAATTCTGTGACAGTGTTAGTGATATCATTCAAAATTGCTGAACTCTT
Organism: Macrotis lagotis; assembly: GCF_037893015.1. Taxonomy (NCBI): domain Eukaryota; kingdom Metazoa; phylum Chordata; class Mammalia; order Peramelemorphia; family Peramelidae; genus Macrotis; species Macrotis lagotis. The sequence goes on along the minus strand of NC_133658.1, from coordinate 337,389,619 downwards.
CTCAGGCAGCAGGCTCATGGGGAAATCACGATATGAGTGAAGTCAGAATAGGAAGCTGCTTCAAAAAATAGCATCTGATTATCAGAGAGTTTGTTGTTGTTGTTTGTCCGTTTTTATTTTTGTTATGAATTTCATATTTTAATATGAATTTCTTGGCTCTGGGGATCTTTAGCATCCTCTAGGTAGATATCATAATTTCATTTCCCCCAAATTTAATTCAATATATTCTAATGATGGCATCTAAGAAATACCTTCTAGATACAGAAAACAATGTTAGAAGTTGGGAAGGGGGGACAGTACATTCCTACACTTAAGGAAACTATGATTTATTTAGTAAGCCCACACCTTTTACAAGGAGACAACATATACACATTGATACACACAGAAATGTACATATATAACTAATAGGACATAGCAACTGTGTAAGACAGGTGTTAACAGAAAAGATTAAAGGGGGAAAATTTAATTTTCTACTGAGGCAATTAGGAAAGATTTCTTGGAGAAAAAATGATACCTGAGCTACATATATATAAAGAAATAATATGTAATGCATATACACACATTTATATAGATTAAAAGTTAACCAAAGAAGTTGCTATGGGAAAGTTGTTAGTCTCTGTGATCTGATGCAGATCACAACTCTCTAGATACTCAATGGGTGATATTTGAGATTCTATAAAAGACAAATTTGACATGATTGATAGTTACATTAATGGGACTCTCCAATGAAACAACTTGTGTCTCTGACTTTTGCCCTATTCTACTTAATGCTTATGCTATGATTTTCATGAAGTACAGATGGTATTATTATCAAATAGGCCATTGCAATATCCCTGAGAGACAAGTGTTTTACTGTACAAACAATGAAGCAAGAGACAATGAGTCAAAAAAAGAAATTTGCGTTAAGTATAAGAACATAGTGTCAAATCCAATCCAGTTGAGCCTTGAATTTTGAAGGATAGGACTTGCTTAGAGATGATACCCACAATGCCCTCTTTCTTCTCCACTGCCTAATTGTAGACATCTTCAAAACAAGGCTCTGGTGCCACCTCTTATTTGAGGCCACTGAAGATTTCCTACTTATATTATTAGCACTCTCTCTAATGAAATTACTTGGGTTTTTTGTACATACTTTATAATTGCTTATATTGATATCTTATTTACCTGTGTTTCTCTGGGAAAGTCATGCCTCTTTGCCTCAATCAACAGGAAAGGAAAATGGCAAAGTACTCCAAGATCCTTCCCAAGAATGCCTCCTGGACAACATTAATATGCTATGGTATTTTGCATTTCCTCAGTAGGAGATGCAAAGGTAGGGACTATTTCATTCTTGGCTCTTAGTAGATGCTTAATACATATTTGAACTTCTGTTAATGATAAAAATGGTTAAATGATTTGCCCAGGATCACATAGCATCTGATGTAGGATTTGAACTCAGCTCTTCCTGAAAAAGTCCACCAATTTATCCATTACACAACTTCACTGCCTTACAGTAGAATTGAACTTAAATGAATGATATTAATAGATTATAACAACAACAAATCTAATATTGTATGGCAAAATGTTATAGAGATGCATGCAAAATTCTTCCCAGAAATAAAAGCAAACACAAAAAAGAATCAAAAGTCTAAGTATCAAATATTAATCTGTATTTTTTTAAGAAAGGCACCTTGTGGGTTTAATGGACTGCAAGTTCAAGATAAGTTAATAATAATAGGGTAGTTAAGAAATCAATGCTATTTTAGGGTATATTAAGAGAGTTAAAAAATTCAGAATGAAAGACAATCTATCTGTATTCTGATCTCATCACAGTACACCTCGTGATGTAGTACACTTCTTGTGAGTAGGGTTTCTTTTTTCATTTTTTATATACTTTTATCCTCAAAACTTACTACAGAGCTTAATAAATATTTGTGGATTGACTGGGTACACATTACAGAAAAAACTGACAAACTGGCATATGTCTATAGGAGATGCTTAGGAGAGGGTTCGGTAATGTCATAGGAGCTTTGGGCAAAAGAAATGGGGAGGATTAGCCTGGAGAACAGAAAACACAGGTCATGGTGGGCCATGTCAATATCTAAATTTCTGAAGAATCTATCATGTGGAAAAGGAATTCGCTGTCTTTAATTGGTCATGTACTAAACTTACGTGTTATGGTACAAAGAATTCTGGCCTCAGAATAAGTAAATGAAGCTTCAGGTCTCATTTCAGATATTAATTAACTGTGATAACATATTTCTTATTGTTATTGCTTGGTCACATCTACCTCTGTATGACCCCATTAGAGTCAGTATCATGTCAGTGACATCCATGAGGTTTTATTGGCAAAGATATTAGAACTGTTTGCCATTCCCCTTTCCTGCAGATCAAGGCAAACAGACATGACTCATCCAGGGTAACATAGCTAGTAAGTTTCTGAATCTAGATTTGAATTCAGGTCTTCCTTACTTCAAGCCCAACTCTCTATCTACTGAACTATTTACTTACCTTATATTAACATATCCAAGTTACTTAACTCTCAGTCTCTGATTCTTTGCCCATAAAATTAATATAATCATACTAGTACTATCATGCAGAACTGTAGAGAAGAAAACCCTTTGCATACATTAAAGAGCTATGTGAATTTTTTTATCAGTCCCTAAAGAATTAAGAAGTAGGTTAAAAAAGAAGGTAAACAGTAGCAGATTTCAGTTTCACAAAAAAAGCAGCTACTAACAATAAGAACTACTTAGAATATGGAAGAGGGAACTTGAAGAGATAAGGAATTCAAAAGGACTTTGAGTCAAAGTACCTGGGTTCTAATCTGATCCAGTCACTTAGTATCTGTATAAGCTGTGATATTAGTAATTCATTCTATGCTTTAGTTTCCTCATTCATGAAATGGGATTGTACTAGACAACCTCAAAGATCCCTCAGTCTATGATTCTGTGACTGTACTTGAACTGATGGGAAACCATTTGGGGGAAGTGTGCTATAAAGGATTGCTATTAATGAATCAAGTATGAAATGCTCCTTTCAGGCCTTCCAACTAAGTGATCTATGATTTTGTAGGTCAGGGAAGATATTCTAAGAAGAAGGAAGTAGATAAGTAGAGATAGTTTTTAGAAACATTTTCAAAATTTCAGTTGAGATAATAGATTCATGCATATAATACATACTTGTATTTATATATATATATATATATATGTGTGTGTGTGTGTGTTGTTATAAGAAATTCCTGTTTGATGGACAATTATCTGTGAACATACAACTGATAATTGATAATTGGGATAATAGAGTTTAGGGTTCACTTTTTTTTTGCCTATAGGTTTTATGGAAGTATTTTCTGGAGCAAATTCAATTGATGCTCTGGCAACTAGTGACTCATTGTCCAATCTGACATTTCCTGATACTGATGGGGAATTGATCCACAGTTGGACAACTGTAATCTCCCCACAAAAGAATTATGTCACAATTACATAGCTTTTCAGTGTTTCTTCTCTTGCTCTTTCCTGATAGAAAATGTGGGCTAAAAAGAAAATCTATTATTGCTCTGAAAATCATATCAAATATTTATCAGGGTAATTCTCTAGTTATCACTGCCAATTGCAATCCTTAGTCATGTAGTAAATCTTATTAGTGTCATCACTAAAGACAGAACTCATCTGTCTCCAAGGGCTTGGCTTGTGAAAGTTCCACATTCCCAGGAGATCACAATTTTTAAATGTCATAAAGAACCCAATGGGGAAGGTGAGAGGAGAGAGAGAACCAGAGAGAGTGTATGGTCCTGGTTGGTTAAAAACCTGGGATGTAGATTCATGAAACTGTAAAAGCTATAATAGTGTGTATTTTAAGCAATAAAAGTCATGGTATGGTTCTGGCCAAGATGACTGAGAGAAGACAGGCACAGTTCTAAAGTCTCCTGATCTCTTCCCCACCTACCACATGAAACAAACCTCCTAAAAGAAACCCGATTCAAAAAAACCCAGAAAGAAAAAGCCAGAAGAAAGAATATCTACCTCTGGATTTGTCTTCAGAAGGAGCTGTGGCTGAATTCCAGCTGGTGAGTCTGGGCCCAGAGGGAAGATCAGCCCTGATCAACCAGACTAGCAGCTGAATTGGAACCAGGAAACTGAGGGCCCAAGGGCCAAGGGCCGGATATGTTGGAGCAGAGGTGGGGCTGGACCATGGAGGCATGAGTCTGTGGGGGAGCAGAGGCACTGGTGTTGGAGCTGTCCCCCTGGAGATCCTGGACAGGGCTGGGGGGAGGGAATTCTGGAGTGGGAGAGCTGTGGACTCCATCCATGGGCTCCTCTGGTCTGAGTCCCATTACAACTCAGACTTCTCCCCTAACAAACAAATGAAAACCACTTCTGCCTCAGGCCCAGGTGTGTGAGCAGAAGAACCAGCCTAGATGAGGAATGACCTCAGGCCAGGGTAAAGCCCACCATTGATTGAAGGCAAAAGAATTCAATACCTCCAACTCCTCCCTTCAAGGAAAAGGAGAGGACCACAACCAAGGTCATAGACACTCCAGAGAAAGCAACCAGCACATCCTACTGGCCAGCCAGAGAAACCGCACTCAGTGAGTAAAGCCTTTAGCGATCCCAAGCCCCTGTGAACCAGCCCCTCCAAAACTCAGGTCTCAGCAAAATGAAGAAGGGTCAGGTCAGCAGAAAGGTGGATCCATAGAAAAAATCTTGGAAGGGAAAGACACTAACTCAGAGAGACATGGAACCTCTGAGGAGAATACAATCTGGTCTTCAGCCCAGAAAGACTTCCTTGAAGAAATAAGGAAGGAATTTAAAAATCAACTAGAAAATTTTGGGGAGACAATTAATACCTTGCAAGAAGAAAACAAATCTCTCAGATCTTCAAATAGGCAAATGCAAAAAGAAATTAATTCTCTCAAAACCTCAATTGGTCAAATGGAAAGTTCTTTCAAAAGTAGAATTGAACAATTAGAAAAGGAGTTGCAAAAGGTTAACGAAGAAAACTCCTCCCCCTCCCCCCAAAAAAGAATGGAGTCTACAGAAACCAATGACTCCATGAGACAGTAAGAGTCAGTTAAACAAAATCAAAAAATAGAAAAAATAGAAGCAAATGTAAAATATCTCATCAACAAAACCACTGACCTCGAGAATAGATCGAGGAGGGGCAACCTGAAAATTATAGGACTTCCTGAAAACATTGAAGAGAAAATAAATCCTGGACTTAATATTACAGGATCTAGTGATGGAAAACTGCCCTGATATCATAGAATCGGAGGGCAAAGTAGTTAGTGAAAGAGTACATCAATCCCCACCAGAAAAAGATCCTAAAATGAAAACACCAAGGAATGTTGTGGCCAAATTCCAGAACTATCAGATAATAGAGAAAATCCTGCAAGCAGCCAGAAAGAAACAATTGAAATATCAGGAAGCCACAGTAAGTATCACACAGGACCTGGCTGCATCAACTTTAAGTGATCAAAGTGCCTGGAAAGAGATATTTTGAAAAGCACGGGAGCCTGGATTGCAGCCAAGAATCTACTTTCCTGCAAAGCTGAGCCTTCTCTTCCAGGGAAAAAAGATGTACATTTAATGAAATGGAAGAATTCCAAAAATTTCTGATGAAAAGACCAGAGCTAAACAGAAAATTTGGCCATTAAACAGGAGGTTCAAGAGACTCATGAAATGGTAAAAAAAAAAAAAAGTGGGGGGTGGTAAAAGAAAAAAATTGCAATCCAGTAAGTTGAAACTGGATATATCCCAGCATGGGGGGTAAAAAAAAGATTCTCATAAACCTTGAGAAATGTAACTCTAACAGAGAGAATACACCTAGCCAGAAATGATGGACATTCATGACCTATTCATGAGACTGCTATCCAATGGGATGTAACTGGCTTTAACCCCACTTGGGAGAAAGACTCTAATAACTCTCAGGAAATTTGACTCTATTTGAAAGAATGTACAGAACTAGAAGGGACAGACACTCAGTATTTTCTATGACCTAGACAGAAGGATTAAAAAAACACTATTGCCCTTAAAAGGGGGACAGGAAAGAGATGGGAGGAGGGAGGGGATTGAATGGGGTAAATCTCATTACACTAAGAGGTACAAAAAACCTATGGTAATAGTGGGGAAGAAGGGAGCAGAGGAGAGACACCTGAATCTTCTCCTCATCAGAATTGGCTTAAAGTCAACCTACACATACTCAGTTAACTTATGAAACATCTAACCTTTCAAGTATTAAAATGGGAAAAGGGGAGGGGGGATGGAGAAAAGGAAGGGGAGTGGGGGAAATAAGGGGAAATAACAAAAGGAAGGGAAGGGAAAAGGGAAAAAGGGAAAGGGGAAACAAAGGGGAGGGTGTGATATTGGAGGGCAAAAACACTGAAGGGGGTGGTTTTCAGAAACAAAAGACTGGGGAATATGGATAAAAGGGGGGAAAGGGTGAAAATACAAACAGAGGGAAGATAGCATGGAGGGCAATAAAGAATTAGTAATCATAACCTTGAATGTGAATGGGATGAACTCTCCCTTAAAACTTAAGGAAATAGCACAGTGGATTAAAAACCAGAATCCTACAATATGCTGATTACAAGAAACTCATTTGAAGCACAGAGATACATATAGAGTAAAGGTAAAAGGCTGGAGCAAAATATATTTTGCTTCAGCTGAAGTAAAAAAAGCAGGGGTAGCAATCCTTATCTCAGACAAAGCAGCAGCAAAAATAGTGTTAAAAGAGATAAGGAAGGAAACTTTAGCCTCCTAAAAGGTACCATAGACAATAAAGTCATTTCAGTATAGAATATATATGCACCCAGTGGGACAGCACCCAAATTCTTAGAGGAGAAGCTGAAAGAATTACATGAAGACATAGACAGAAAAATTCTACTAGTGGGAGACTTCAACCTCCCGCTACCAGATCAAGATAAATCAAATCATAAAACAATCAAGCAAGAAATTAGGGAGGTAAATAGATTGTTAGAAAAATTAGATATGGTACACTTATGGAGGAAACTGAATAGAGATAGAAAGGAATATGCCTTTTTCTCTGCAGTACATGGAACTTATACAAAAATTGACCATGTACTAGGACATAAAAACCTAATGATCAACTGTAGAAGGCAGAAATAGTCAATACATCTTTCTCAGATCACAATGCAATAAAAGTCATAAGGAATACTGGGCCAAGGAGATACAGACCCAGAACAAATTGGAAACTGAATAACCTCATTTTAAAAAATGAGTGGACCAAAAATCAAATTATAGAAAGAATTAATCATTTCATCCTAGATAATGATAATAAAGAAACAACATACCAAAACCTATGGAATTCATTCAAATCAACTCTCAGGGCATATATTATAGCTCTAAATTCTTATATGAATAAATTGGAGAAAGAAGAAATCAAAGAACTAAACATGCAACTAAAAAAATTAGAGAAAGCATAAATCAAAAATCCCCAATTAAGTACCAAATTAGAAATTCTAAAAATTAAAGGAGAAATTAATAAAATTGAAACCAAAAACTATTGAATTAAGAAATAAAATCAAAAGTTGGTTTTATGAAAAAACCAATAAAATTGATAAACTTCTGGTCAATTTGATTAAAAAAAAGAATGAAGAAAACCAAATTGCTAGTATCATAAATGAAAAAGGTGAACTCACCATCAATGAGGAGGAAATTTAAGAAATAAATCGAAATTATTTTGCCCAACTCTATGCCAATAAATTTGATAATCTAAGTGAAAGGGATGAATATTTACAAAAATATGGCTTTCCCAGGTTAAATGATGAAGAGATTAAATACCTAAACAACCCTATCTCAGAAAAATAAATTCAACAAGCCATTACTGAACTCCCCCAAAAAAACATCTCCAGGGCCTGATGGATTCACAAGTGAATTCTACCAAACATTTAAGGAACGATTGGTTCCAATCCTATATCAAGTCTTTGGAAAAATAGGGAAAGATGGAACTCTGCCTAACTCTTTCTATGAAACCTATATGGTACTGTTACCTAAACCAGGAAGAGTTAAAACAGAAAAAGAAAATTATAGACCTATTTCCCTGATGAATATAGATGTAAAAATCCTAAATAAAATCTTAGAAAAATGATTACAAGTCATCACTAGGATAATACATTATGATCAAGTAGGATTTATTCCAGGAAGGCAGGGTTGGTTCAATATGAGGAAAACTGTTAGTATACTCAATTATATCAACAACAAACCTATCAGAAATCATATGATCATATCAATAGATGCTGAAAAAAGCTTTTGACAAAATACAGCCTCCATTCCTATTAACAACACTAGAGAGTGTAGGAATAAATGGACTGTTCCTTAAAATAATTAGCAGTATCTATCTGAAACCATCAACAAGCATTATATTCAATGGGAAGAGGCTAGAGGCATTCTCATTAAGATCAGGGGTGAAACAAGGATGCCCATTATCACCACTACTATTCAATATAGCATTAGAAATGTTAGCATCAGCAACTGGAGAAGAAAAAGAAATTAAAGGAATTAGAATTGGGAAGGAAGAGACAAAACTCTCACTATTTGCAGATGACATGATGGTCTACCTAGATAATCCCAAGAAATCATCTAAAAAACTACTGGAAACAATTAGCAATTTTAGCAAAGTTGCAGGTTTCAAATAAACCCTTATAATTCCTCAACTTTTCTATATATGTCTAGCAAGAAACAACAGGCACAGCTAGAAAGAGAAATCCCATTCAAAGTAACCTCAGACAATATAAAATATTTGGGAGTCTATTTGCCAAGACAGACTCAGAATCCTTTTGAAAACTATTACAAAACACTTCTCACACAAATTAAATTATATTTAAATAACTGGGCAAATATCAACTGCTCACGGATATGTAGAGCTAACATAATAAAAACGACAATTCTACCAAAACTAAACTATCCGTTTAGTACCCTACCAATCAAAATTCCAAAAAATTACTTTACTGAGTTAGAAAAATTTGTAAGTAAATTCATATGGAGAAATAAAATGTCAAGAATTGCCAGGAGCTTAATGAAAAAAAGTACAAAAGAACGTGGCTTAGCCCTACCAGATCTAAAATTATATTATAAAGCATCAGTCATCAAAACTGTTTGGTATTGGCTAAGAAATAAAGTGGTGGACCAGTGGAATAGACTAGGTGTAAAAGCAGGAGATGATTATAGTAATCTGCTGTTTGATAAACCCAAAGAGTCTGGCCATTAGGATAAAAACTCCCTCTTTGATAAAAATTGCTGGGAAAATTGGAAGTTAGTATGGAAGAAACTTAGATTAGACCAACACCTCACACCCTTTACCAAGATAAATGCAAATGGTTACAGGACATAGAAGTAAAAAACAATACTATAAGCAAATTAGAAGATCAAGGACTAGTTTACCTCTCAGATCTATGGAAAGGGGAACAGTTTATGACTAAGGAAGACTTGGAGAACATCACCAAAAACCAATTAGATGATTTCAATTACATTAAATTAAAAAGCTTTTGCACAGATAAAAGCAATGTAACCAAGATTAAAAGAAATGTAGCAATTTGGAAAAAGATCTTTGCAACTAATGATTCTGACAAAGGACTCATTTCTAAATATACAGAGAGCTGAGTCATATTTTTAAAACAAAAAGCCATTCCCCAATTGACAAATGGTCAAAGGATATGCAAAGGCAATTTACAGATGAGGAGATCAAAGTAATCCATAGCCATATGAAAAAATACTCTAAATCATTAATTATTAGAGAAATGCAAATTAAAGCTTCCCTGAGGTACCACCTCACACCTCTCAGATTGGCCAGTATGACCAGGAAGGATAATGATCATTGTTGGAAGGGATGTGGGAAATATGGGACACTATTACACTGTTGGTGGAGCTGTGAACTCATCCAACCCTTCTGGAGAGCTATTTGGAACTATGCCCAAAGGGCAACAAAAATGTACATACCCTTTGATGCAGCAATACCAGTACTGGGTTTATACCCTGAAGAGATGAGGAAAAGGGGTAAAAAGATTTACTTGTACAAAAATATTTATAGCAGCCCTGTTTGAGGTGCCAAAGAATTGGAAATCCAGTAAATGCCCTTCAATTGGGCAATGGCTTAGCAAACTGTGGTATATGTATGTCATGGAACACTATTGTTCTATTAGAAAGCAGGAGGGATGGGATTTCAGGGAAACCTGGAGGGATTTGCATGAACTGATGCTGAGTGAGATGAGCAGAACCAGAAAAACACTGTACACCCTAACAGAAACATGGGAGTGATGTTCAAGTTTGAAGGACTTGCTCATTCCATCAGTGCAACAATCGGGAACAATTTTTGGCTGTTTGCAAAGGAGAGTACCATCTGTATCCAGATAAGGAGCTGTGGAGTTTGAACAAAGTGCAAGGATTATTCCCTTTAATTTAGGAAAAAATACAGAGAGCTTATTGTCTGATCTTGTTACCTCTTAGGCTTCTCTTTAAGGATATGATTTCTCTTTCATCACACCCAATTTGGATCAAAGTAGAACATGGAAACAAAGTAAAGACTGACAGAGTGAATTCTGTGGGGGTGGGGCAGAGAAACAAGATTGGGGGAAAATCTAAAAGTCAAATAATATCTTTAATAAAAAATAAATTTAAATTAAAAAAAGTCATGGTATGGGTTTCCTAGCAAAAGTTACCAGCAGTAAAGTTCATGATGTTGGTTCCCAGCAAAAATTTCTATTAGTGAAGGTAATAATAATAATAATAATAATAATAATAATAATAATAATAATAACAATAATAATAATATAAATTTCTTTCAATGAATAATGTAAATCGAGATTAATGTAAGCCAAAAAGCATTCTGATCAGAGAACATAACTAGTACAAGACTGTAAAATCAGAATTTTACTCAAAGCTACCCTGATATGGCATCCAGTGTCTGAGACCCAACTTCAGCACTAGGTTGTGAGAACCAAAAACTATCAATCATTTATCACTGACAAACTTTGTGGCTTCTCCTTTCTTTGTCTGTTTCTAAAATTAGAATGAGAATTTTGGGATGCTCATTGAGGGGATCCATGACTGTCATCTAGAGACTGTCTTAGAATATCTCAATATGTGTATTCCCCTTTCATTATTAAACGTCTTATATAATCAATCGAGAGCTCCTGGCTCATTTCTTTGATATGCAGATATTAAACTGAAATCTTGAATATCCTACCACTGTAAATTTCTGATCATAACAGAGAGTATGGGCAACTCAAAGGGGCTCTCAGATGGAGTTGGAGGCTTCAAACATTCTATAAGTACTCAAATCTGCTAAAGTCAAAAAATAAAGGTTTGAGTACTTGTTCAGCACCATCTTTTTAGGAATCCTTTATCATATATTTAATATCTTCATTTCCCTAAATAATAAATATTATGATTTGATTGGGCACAAAGTTTGTGAAGTAAAGGAGTATAATATAATGGTGAACATTTGCGGAGGGCCAGAAAACTAGGTAATTTGTATTTGTTTGGTAGGTTTTGAAGAGCAATTATTGAAAAATCTTGAGTAATAGCACCAGAACCATGCATTAGACCAAGAGCTAAAAATTGAACAAAATGTTCTAGATGAATTGGAGGTGGGAAACATAGATAAGAGACCAAGTAAAAGGTTATGGACACAATAAAAATGAATACCCTAGTTATATGGGAAAAGAGTATAGTATAGTATATAGCATAGTATAGTACAGAGCATAGAAAGTGGGATGGGAGAGTGACAAGGACAAATTTCTACTATGTGAAAATATCAGTCTTAGTGTAACACAAACTCCCTCTTCTCTCTACTATAGATAAAGAAGGGTTAAAAAGAACAAATGACAAAGGCCTCATTTTTGGCACCGAAAGGCTTCCAGATTGTGTCTATTTTTAAATCATTTCCCAAGGTCTGAAGGGGTGCCCCTGGACAGCTTAGTGATAAATCCTTCAACACACATAACTCTTCTCCTTGTCATCTCAGTGCGGAGAGGCAGGGGAGGGGGAGGACTTCAAATTTTTCCTCTAGAGCTATCAATCTGGCACCTGTCACCATCATGAGATTCGTTATAAAAATATTTAATTCTTCCAAGATGAAGTGGCAGATTGTTTAATGGGGGGGGGTAAAACCCAGCAGACTTGGGAAAATACACTAAATTTTTTTCAGACAGTAAGGAAATTATAAGTTGTGCTCCTAGTCCAGCATGGAAACTGGGGAAGGGCAAACAAGAATAGGAGAGTTTCAAGTATTCATAATGTCCTATTTCATTAAGCTATTGTCTAGGTGACCAGTCAGTAACCTTTCTGAGTCTTTGTTTCTGCATTTGTAAACTGGGGTAAGTAATATAAACAAAAGCTAACTCATAGGATTGTGGAAGTAAGGTTAATTCTTATGATTACAATCAATATTGATAACATCATCTTCATGACCATGACCATACTCTGCATTATTTTTCTCAGTGGACTTTCTCTCTTCCACATATATCTAATGATTTAAATATATATATATATATATATATATATATATATATATATGCATATATATATACATATATATGCATATATGTACATGTTATTAATGGAATTTCTTAGTAATTATCTGATATTCCTTATTAGACTATGACTTAAGGTAAATTTTTTACTTGTCTGGGCTTCAGTTTCCACACCCAGGAAAAAAATTGTGTTTGAATTGAGTTATTTAAAGACTCTTTCCAATTCTCTGACCCTATGATTCTAATTGACCTCTATTTATTTGTTTCATAACAACTGAGTCAATGCCCTTCTGCTCAGAGAACCAACTTAAACAGTTACATTAGTCAATGAATTTGGTTGCAAGCAATTCATTTGAGCTCTTAAGAAAGTCTGTGGGGAGGTCAGTGAGAAGAACCTTGACATAAGAAGCTTCTTTGAATGTAGCAGAGGATACAAAAAGTTAATCTAATTTTCTCAACTCAAGCAAAACAAGTTATGCCGGGCTCTTTAGTCACCCATTTGCTACCAAACATTTCCAGTTTAATATCCTTCATGTAGGAATTAGATCAAATGAGATCAGGACAAGGGCACTGCACTGATTGAAGCACTATTCTCATTTAGGGCAGAATAATGGAAGAATGTTTATCTTAACTCTGATATGAGACACAGAGTATATCTTTATAGAGATACAAAATTTGGATGAGGACGTCTGACCTCAGGGAGATTAGAGTTTAAAAATGAGATAGCACATGATCTCTATAATGCTTGTCAAATATATTGCAAATTAAGAATTCAAAGTGGTGATAGAGCACTGGCCCCAGAGTCAGGGGTACCTGAGTCCTCGGATACTTGACCTTTAGTAGCTGTGTGACCCTGGACAACTCAATTGGCCAGGAATGGGTGGGGTGTGGGGTAAGACACACACATGGGAGCATGTAGCAAAATCCAAAAAGTGAATCATGACAAGTCTGCATCTTTCCTCACAATGGAAGTTCTAGAAGGATGCTAGAGGAATACTCCCATTAAAAAAATGGGAAAGAGGAAGGTACAAGAAAAGAAAATAGATTAGAAAATGCAATATACAAAGAAAACTAGTCAGTAGTATGTTGAAGCCATTTCAGACAGGCTAGATATAGTCCAGTTAATAAATTTTCAGTGTTATCATTTATAGTTCAAGAATGAGAAAATGTGGCTACCATTCTTTGATTTTTCTAGATTTAAGAAGAGAACATTTTAATTGTGCAAATTAAACTTTCAAAAGTATATCAGAACTATTGTTTTTTAGTTTTTGCAGAGCAATGGGGTTAAGTGGATTGGCCAGGTCCACATAGCTAGGTAATTATTAAATGCCTGAGGTCAGATTTGAACTCAGGTTCTCCTGACTCCAGGGCCAGTGCTCTATCCACTGGGCCACCTAGCTGCCCCAGAACTATTTTGTTTTTTGAGAGATTTTTGCTTAACATTTGTCAGCACATCTCAGGAATCAAGAAATGTGTAAGGTTTCTATAACTCCCAGGAGAAAAGATATTCAGCAGGAGAGTGATCACCTATGTCAAAAACTACCATGAATTCAAAGAAAATGAGGAGAATTGAGACTTTCAGGGATTGAGCCAGTGCAGATAGTGGGGAAAAAGCACAGGAATCAGACAACCCAAATTCAAATCCTCTCTAGGATGGTTCCCAGATGCATAGCATTAGGCAAGGCTATCTCCCAGGGCTTTGCCTTTCTCCTTTGTTTTCCTTGTTGAAAGAAGCAATTTGGAAGTCTTTTGAGGTCTTTTATGTCTCAAGATGTATGATTTGTTGTTGTTCAGTTGTGTTTAGCTCTTCCTGACTATCCATGGATTTTTTGGTGATAATAGAGTGGTTTGTCATTACTTTCTGCAAAGGCAAATAAAACTTAAATGACTTGCCCAAGAGCACTGCAAGAAAGTTTCTGAGACTGTATGTGAACTCAGATTTTCTGATGCTGTATCTGGTACTCTATCTACTGTCACTAACTGCTTCTAAGTTATATGATTAGGTGGTAGATATGTTGATAAGGATGGTCTATAAGAAGGTAGTTTCTGTAATGTGGTAAGGGTAGACATCACATGACATAGGTATAAATAATGTTTTCAAGAAGTTTGGAAAGGGGAGCTAGGTGGAAAAGTGGATAGAGCACCGGCCCTGGAGTCAGGAATACCTGAGTTCAAATCTAGTCACACTTAATAATTGCCTAGTTGTATGACCTTAGGCAACTCACTTATCCCCGTTGCCTTAAATCAAAAAGAGAAAAAAAGAAATTTTGAAAGGAAGGATGACAGAAACAATGAAACCTTCTTGAGGGGGTTAATTCTTGTGTCTTCCTTTTTTTTTAACTTTCTCCTTCTGTGCTCTTTTTTCCTCTTTATCTTCTCATTCTCTCCTCCTTCCCCTCTCCTGTTCCTCCTGTTCCTCTCCCTCCTGCTTTTTCTCCTTTTTTCTACCCCCCTCCTCCTCTTCACCTCTTTTTCTTCTTCTTTCTTCCTCTTCCTATTGCTCCTTTTCCGCTGTCATCCTCTTTTATTTCTCCTCTTCTGCTTTTCTCTTTTTCTTCATCTTCCTCTCTTCCTCCTCATTCTTCTTTTCCTCTTCTTTCTTTCGCTTTCATTGTCTTCATTTCTTTGTCATCTCCTTAAAAAGATAATGGAAAACAGACCAGCAGAACATGTGTTGGCAGCTGAGAAGCTATTAAAGAAGAGACTTTGGAGATTCATGAGTGAGGGAATAGTTCCTGGAGCAAAGTTGTGAAGGAGGCAGATGATACTAGAATTAAGTGAGCAGGAGCAGTAAGAAGGATTAATCATGGGGGGAGGGGGTATGGATATCTCTTGTTGATCAGAGGAAAGCTCTGGTGAGTAGGTGGTGATGCTGAGAAATCTGGAGGAATAAAAAAGAGAAGCTTAAGCTTGTGCTCTTTCACAACACACCAGATGTTTACTAGCGCAGGTTCACCAAGACAGTAAATCTTGTAAAGTTATTTGATGGTCTCCTTATATCACTTCACACATCTTCCAAAGCTGTGAGCAAAGGAATTGACTGAGAGATTGGCTTAAAAGTGGGAAGCAGGGGAAAACTTAGGAATATAATTAAAACTAGTTGGCCTGTAAAGAAAGATTTATACTTAATTTCCAGTTATCTACTTCTTCATTGCTGAAACCCTGTATTTTAATCCCAATGGGCCTTGTTTTTAGCTGAATGTCAACGATCCCTTTAAAGTATTAGATAAAAAATGTCTAAGAGGTTACATTGTCCCAGTGGGATTTGCATTTTTAAATGGATTGTTAAGGGCAGAAAAACTTCAAGATGCAATTAAAAAAATAATAATATATTCTCTGGAGGCAGAATTTCAGGCCTTGCTTGAGGGAGAAGTTGAGGAAAATAATATATCCATAGTTCTTTCAATTTATCCTCTCTCATTGAAAGATCATGATATAATGAAATGAACTCTGAGTTCTCACTAAGAATATAAAAATGCAAATTTTGAGATTTGGAAAGCTTTGTTACTATTTAGCTGCATAACTCAACAAACTGCAGAATCAATTTCTTCATTTGCCATTTGAGATGGTTGAAATTGATGATGTTCAAATTTCTATGAAATCCTCATAAGGAGGCACTGGACCTTCTTAAGAATTTCATTGAGATTTTATTAGTTTGGGATAGAAATGACAAAGATGCAACTGGTGCATTCATATTACCCACAATGTAGCAGAAATAAGATTAAATTGTAATGGAAAAATATTTAACAAAATAAATTTTAAAAATAATAATAAAACAGATAAACTTTCATTTTATCTAGAAATAGGCAGTCCACAGGGATTCTTATGACTTGTAATTTGAGTTCCACAGCCCTCTATTATAAAATTCTCTCCTCATTGGTGGAGATAAATGTCCCTTCCTGGATGACAAGCAGGAAAGAGGAGTGCTCTCCATTCTCTTTACTCTTTTTAGTCACTTCTAGGATTTTTGAGTTCTTTAACCATTTTGGATGCCTCTAGCCTTAGCTTCAAGAGAGAAAAATGAGAGACACCACTTTAGAGTTCTGGAGAAAAAGATTTTGGAACAATTCAACATGAGAAGATCAGAAAGATCAGAATGTCATATTCTCATTATCAGCTTGTTATTCTAGAGACCTCATGGAATTTTTCCCTTTGGTAAAATCTAGAACTCTTGTTAAATGTTAATGTTAAATGTTAAATGGGAGTGTTCCTTCATGCCATGTTATCTGATATATTCTCCTATGTACTTTTTTTCTTCTTGATTTTGGTTTGAATGATGAATTGGATAAATGGGCTTCTGTGCTAAATGAAATGAATGTTCATTATGAAACAAATATTTGAAGGAAAGAGAATCAAGCCTTTTTTATAAAAGTTGGGGGTCATCCCTTTCCTTCCATTAATGAAATAATGATCAGAAGTTAGCTCAAACCTGAAAAAGATCACATCCCCAAGACTAACAATACTTAATCAAGGGAACAGATGGATATGTCTAGGGTGGGAACTCCTCTTTCTGAGTAGAGAAGAGTCATAGTTTCTAACTCCCAACTTCCTATTTCCCCTCCTTTCATGAAATAGTCTTTCTTGAGAAGGATGGGAAAAGGGTTTAGAGATATCAATTCTGAGTTTCTTCAAGTCACAATGATACCCAAACTCCTCATAAGGGACAACCTGCACCACCCAAAGATTAATGACCCTTATTTCTAATTGAGTTTGAGGGAATTTTCAGAGAGAAATTTATGGACAAATGCAAATCAATACCTTTACTACCACCAATAATGCCAGGGAGAGGTATTCTGCACCAATTGGTTAGGTAAATGACAAAATATAATACAACAAGTCCTAGATATGGAACTTTAACCGTATGTACTAATTTCAAGGTGAGTTCTTTATCTACTATAACATGCTACCTCTCTTCTGAATAATTATTATTTTGCATTTTTCAGACAAAATTCTACAAAGATTTACATGACATATCTCAGTCCTTTCTTCTTTTACTTTTAAGATTTAGTTTACACTTAACCTCATTTGCCTTGCAAAAACCTAAAAAAAAAGATTAAATTTAGCACTTGGTCTGTCCATCTGGCATCCTTTAGTCTCACAAGAAGATCAGTCTATCTTCTTTTCAAAAGAAAGAGAATCCTTGACTTGTTTTTAATGATATAATTTGATCACAGGTTTTATTGATAATGCTAATTATTGAACTTGATATAGAAAGTAATTTGTAAAACTCTTCCACATGAATTAATTCATTTGAGTTTAAGAAAATCTTGTGATTTGAGAAGTGTTACAATCCCTAATGTACACACGTAGAAACCAAAACTTAAAGAGATTATCTTTATATAGTTAGTAATTGTCAGAGGTGGGTATTCAAAACCAGGGTTTGCTGAGGATAGGTTGAACACCATGACTACCATATCACATGGCAAGCCTAATGTCTAACAGAAGAGATAAAATATTACATATATATATATATATATATATATATTAGAACTAGAGTATGCCATTCTGTTGGAATACAACTGAAGCACTATTTTGAATTTAAAGTTCTGTAGATAATTCCTTAAAAATACCTACTTTATCATGAATTTGTCTCCATTAATGAATATTTCTTGGGATCACCAAAGTTTAAGAAGGGAGATATATGCATTACCACTTAAAATTAAGTCACACAGAGCCTTGAGTAACAAAAAGAAAGTTTGATGTAGACTAATAACTAAAAGGTAATCTTCCCTTCCAGTAAATCTTACTCACTAATAAAGTCTTTCCTATCCCATATGTCCCTTTAGGGTCTGAGTAAACTGTGATTTTTATTAACTTGCTTGTGTACCATAATTC
Source organism: Macrotis lagotis (assembly GCF_037893015.1). NCBI lineage: Eukaryota > Metazoa > Chordata > Mammalia > Peramelemorphia > Peramelidae > Macrotis > Macrotis lagotis. The sequence goes on along the minus strand of NC_133658.1, from coordinate 337,371,318 downwards.
AGTTCCCATTCAAAGGCAGCAATGTCATTGACAATGATATGGCACAGGTGTCCATGGAACCTTAATAAGGAGTACTATATGACCTGAGAGACATTGATTGAGGAATTAAACCTTGAACCTCATTGAATACCTCAGCTTTTTGCCTGGGATAAGTGACCTCAGGTAAGTCATTCAGTATCTCTGGGTTTCTGCATTCCCTAATCAGAATTGGGGCTAGTCAATCCTTGCCTTCCACCTGTGTTCAGCCATGGGAATGAATAATCTATCATTCTAGGAGCTTTTTGTGATGGGTGAACAATATGCCTGTGTTATTAAAGTGAGTGGTTTTACACAATATTGCAGTTTAAATTGAAAGGAGGCCTAGAAATAGGGATTCTAGCCCCACCATTTGCAGGCAGGGACAACAAAGCCAAATGAAGTCAAATAACTTGCCCAAGGTTGCACAAATAAAAAGTATTAAAGCTAAAGGTCAAACCCAGTTTACCCCAATTGCAAATTCAATTCTGTTTATATTGGAGGATGACTAGACTTCAGCATGACTTTATTTAAGTAATGAGACTGCTTATCTAATACATAGAAAATTCTGAGCCTAAATTTTCTGCATGTTTTCAATGCAAGAGCAGTAAATAGGATACAAAAGGAAAATTAAGTACTGGGAGAAAAAAAATCATCCTTGAGCCAGGAATTCTGAAATTCCATGATGCCATGCCTTATAAAAATGAGTTGGCCCTAGATATTCATCTACATCATAAAGATTAAATAATATCACCTTTAGCCTTTGTATGACACATTTATAAAATGTTAGAAAGCTCTTTCTCTGATTACAATTTCATTTTATCTCAATAATTATACTTATAGCTATAACTATATATTTAAATATATGATGTGTTAAGAGTTAGAGTTATTTCACCCTTATATTCAGCATACTTTTAGTTTGCTTTCAATGATAGAATAATATACTGGATAGACCTCTAGTTTGATTTAGATGAGTATTTTCAATTATCTTACAAGTCATTGAAGTGATCAAACCAGGAAAATTTGAATTCAGAAAGATGTCAAATGACAATGTCATATTCAAAATGGAGAGAAAGATATATAAATTATAAGAAATGGGACATTACTCTGGAAAGAAAAAGAAAAATGACTTCTCTCTACCATTCTATGTTAGGGTCAGTTTTAGATAACATCTTGGAGTATAATAGCTGGAAGAGAATGTTGAACCTAAAATATGAGAAATCCACTACTACATAAACTTGATGATTGCTAACTTAATTTTAGAGATTTATATGAATACAAGTTATATTTCTATAAGTAACCTAGAAAATATTGTTCCAAATTACAAAGTTTTGGGGAAGTGTTGTCCTTTGAAGGCAGATCTTTCATGATAAAAGGGAGATCTGGGAAGTTGACAACTAGTTAGGAAAATTTGTCTGAAAGTAGGATTTATATTTCTGGACAAAAGATATTGAAATAATATACTGATCAGAGTCAGTCTTCATGACAAATACTAGTAAAGGTGTATTTGCCAGTAGTCTTGGAAATATAATCAAAAGGGTTTTAAACTGACAAAGAAAAGTTAAGAATCAAGTTTCCTATGGATAGCTGCCAAGTAAGAGATCATAAAAAATAGCTATAATGTAGAAGAAGAATACCATCAAAGACACTGAAGAGTCATAGGACAAAAAAAAATAAAATAGAGGAGATGGTAATATTTGTCATGAACTTATATCTATAAACATATAAAGGGCATCTCTAAGACACGTGTATTCTACATATCTGGGAAAGAAATTGCCTAAGAACAAAATTGGGAAGATAATTGTAAGACAGTAGTATGTTGTGCTAAAAAGAAATAGTGTGGTTTTATTGAGCTGTCAGCTCAATATGAGCCAACCATATGGTATGGAAGTAAAGAAAATTAAAATAATCATATCCTGCATTAAGAGAGTTGATAACCATGTACTCTGCCCTCAAGAAGCTATAAGTATAGTGTTTTGGATCCACCTTATAAGAAATATATTAATTTATAGAGTATTTAAAGAAGAGAACCAAGTATTTAATTCATTCCAAATGAATATAATCTGATGCCTATAGTAATATTTAGTATGTAGAAGAGAGGACCTTGAAGAACAGTAGGAAATGGGGACCACATCTGTTTTTGAAAAGTTATCATGTGAGAAAGAGATTAAACTTATTCTACTTGGACTCAGAAGGCAGAACTAGGTTCAATTTTTGATAGTTACAAAAAAGGCAAATCTATGCCTGAAGCAAGAAAAAGCTTTCTTATGATTAATAATTTTAAATTAAACAGACTTACTCAAGAATTGGTGTTACCTTAATGAAGGTCATTAAACAGAGAGTTCTGGACCATTTCAGTAGTTTGGGCAAGTGAAAGGGGTTTCACAAAAAAAATTAGGCAGACCAATAAGAGATAAAATAATAGAAATTTAAATACTTTTGTATATTTGCATATATTATATATATATATGTGCATGTGTATATATAAAAACATAGAGAACTAGATATATGTTATATTTGTATATAAGTATATTTAGGTGTGTATCTATACATCTATGTGCACACATAATCTAGGATGGAATATTCAGGAACCAGGAGTTAGATCAAAGGTGGGTAGGGACAAAGAAAAATAACAAGAAAATTTTAGGCTTTACAAAAAAGGAAAGGATACAATTAGTACTCATTTGTTTGAGATACCCCAAAATGATCTTCAGAGGAAGATAGACCTTCAAATTATTCCAAGTCACTCTTGGAATCACTTTTCCAGTCAATGGGTTGATCTACTTGGGTCTTGCCATTTCCCAATCAGGAAAAACTAATTGTAGTCACAGATTTTCTTAGAAATGGAGAACATAGAACATCATAGCTAAGAAGAATTATCTAGATGGGAATAAATTTCTAAGAAAAAAATCTGACCTCCTGAAGAATCATTTTCAACAGGTTAATTTTTTATTTTTATTTTTTAATCCATATGCACATGTATATTTTTAAGTTACAAAAATTCCCTTCCCACCCCCCACCCCTCCCCTCAGTGGTGAACAGTCAAGTTAGCATTGTATATATACATATTTTTGATAAACATGTTTACATATTATTATTCTTGGTGTGAGGAATTAGGATTAAGGGTAAAATATACATAAGAGACAATTTTTATAAAGTATTCATCAGATTCTAAAGGGTTGTTTGTTTTTGTTTTGTTTTTCTTCCTCTGGATGGGGATAACATTGTCCATAACTGATCTAATATGGTTGTCCTAGCTCTAAACTGTTGAGAAGAGCTGCTTCCATCAAGATGGATTATTTCACAATATTGTTAATGTGTACATTGTTCTCTTGGTTCTGCTGCCTTACTTTAGCATCAGATCCTGTAACTCATTCCATGCTTCTCTAGGGTACAACCATTTATGGTTTCTTATAAAACAATTATAGTCCATATTATGCATGTACCAAAACTTCTTTAGCCATTCCTCAATTGATGGGCATCCCCTCAATTTCCAACTCTTTGCCACTACAAAAAAGAGCTGTTATGAATATTTTAGAGTATATGGGACTTTTCTTACTTTTTATAATTTCTTCTGGATGTAGGCCTAGAATTGGAATCCTGGGTCAAAGTGAATGAACATTTTTATTGCTCTTCTGGCCTTGTTCCATATTTCTCTCCAGAGTAGTTGGATCTGTTCACAACTCCACCAGCAATACATCAGTGTCCCAATCCTCCCCCAGCCTCTTCAGCATTGATCAGTTTTCCTTTTTCACATCTTGGCCAATCTGATAGGTGTGAGGTGATAATTCATTTTATTGTGCATTTCCCTAATCAATAATGATTTGGAGCATTTTTATAAGATTATATATAGCTTTAATTACTTCATTTGAAAACTGTCTGTTCATATCCTTTTGACCATTTATCAGTTGAAGAATGACTTATAACTTTATAAATTTGATGCAATTCTCTATATCAGAACTTTATCAGGACTCCTAGTTTTGAGGATTATTTCCCAGATTTCTGCTTTTCTTCTAATTTTGGCAACCTTGTTTTTATTAGTGCAGATTCTTTTTAATATAATTTCAACAAAACCATTCATTTTGCATTTTTAATGTACACTAATTTTTGTTTTGTTGAGAATTTATTCCCTTTCCATGGATCTGATAGAGTATTTCTTAGTCTATTAATTTATCTTTGGTGTCACTCTTTATGTTTAAATACTGTACCCATTTTGACCTTATTTTGGTATAGGGTATGAGATGTATGGAAAGTATGTATGGGGGTGGGCCTATGCCTAATTTATATCATATTATTTTCCAGTTTTCCCAACAATTTTTGCCAAATAGTGAGCTCTTATCCTAGAAGCTGATATCTTTGGTTTTGTCAAACAGTAAATTGCTGTAGTAATTTACTGTCGTTTCTTTTGAACCTATCCTAATCCATTGTTCCATTACTCTATTTCTTAATCAATACCAAGCAGTTTTGATGAGTTCTGTTTTATAGTATAGTTTTAGATCTGGAAGAGCTAGGCCACCTTCCTTTTCATTTATTTTCCATCAGTTCCCTTGCTATTCTTGACCTTTTGTTGCTCCAGATGAATTTTGTTACTACTATTTTTCCTAGCTTGGTAAAATAGTTACTTGGTAGCTTGATTGGTATGGCACTGAATAAATAATTTAATTTGGGTAGAATTGTCATGCTTATTATATTAGATCAATCTAACCATGGGCAACTGACATTTTTCCAGTTATTTAGATCTGAAATTTTTGGGTGAGAAATGCTTTATAATTGTGTTCATATATTTCCTAGATTTCTTGTCTTTAGTATTTAATGTTGTTTTTAGTTACCCAACAGGGTAATATTAACACTTGATGGGGAGAATTTTCATGAAGATGAGGCTTGCATGATGGTTTCATAGGCTATAAGGGTAAAGGAGGTGGTTAATGAAATTCACTGAGTTGCTAGTGGTTTGATATATAACTGTCTTACTCTAAGATGTTTGCATCCCCTATGCAAGAACAAAGGAATGAATGAAAGGAGACATGGCCTGACTTTTCCATACTCTGACTTCAGATGCTTCTTAATAAAGAGTTAGCTAATAGAGAATAGAAAATACTTTCCATACATATTACAGGGTGCACTTTTCTTCAAGTTGGACTATGTGGCCTTTCAGGTTCCTTTTAAATCTGAAATTCTGTTAACATAGAAACTTTAGAACATCAGAACTAAAAGGGAGTTTAGAATATAGACTTGGTAGGATATAAAAGAACATTAAATCTTAAAGGATATTTCAGAATAGAAAAGGTCTTTAGAAACCTTGTGAATAAAGAACCCAAGATCCAAAGAGAAGCAGTGACAAAGAAAAGAAAGATTAAATAAAAAGTATTTGAGTTAAATATGATTAAAATACAATAATATCTACCAAATAACAAATAGCATGGAGCATCTATAATCAATAAACAATTAATAAGCATCTTCAATGTTCCAGGCACTGCACTAAGCTATGGGAATATAAAAAAAGACAAAATATAGTCCCTGACCACAAAGAACTTGCAATCTAATGGAGGAGAAAATGACTGGACAAATATGTACAAAGTTATATTGGATAAATAGGAAATTATTATTAGACAGAACCTACCAGTATTAAGAAGCATTAGGGAAGGTTTACAGAAACATGTGGGATTATAATTAATACTTCAAGAAAGATAGAGAGATTAGCAGGCATTCCAGACATGAAGGACAGCCAAAGAAAATACCCATATGGCAGGGAAATAGATATCTTATTAATAGAACAGCAAGGAGTTCAGTGTTACTACATATAGGTTAGTAAGATATAAGAAGGAAAGATGGAGCTAGGTCATAAATGGCTTAATAATTATAAACAGAACATTTTGTATTTGATCCTGGAGGAAATAGGAACCACTAGAGTTTATTGAGTAAGTTGGTGACATTATCAGTTTGACTTTAGGAAAATCACTTTAGAGGTTGAATAGGTGTGTGTGTGTGGGGGAGGATATGACTGGAATGGAGAAAAACCTGAAGCAGGCAGACTCATCAGGCTGTTATTGCAATAATCAAGGTGTGAGGTAATAAGTACCTTTATGAGAATGGTGGAAGTATCAGAGTAGAGGAGGAAGTATATTTGAAAAATGTTGAAAAGATAAAATCAACAGGACCTGTCAACAAATTGGATATGGGAGATAGTGAGGTGCTTAGGGTGACTCTTGAATTGCAAAACTGAGGGGGTAAGATGATGGTATTACCTCCTACAGTAATAGAGAAGGTAGGATCATGTAAACCATAGCCCCTCATATTAAACACTCCTAATAAATATTGAAATTAGAGAATTGTTCTATGGAAGAAAGTCTATGAAGAATTTCAAAATTTCTTAATATGAATAATAGGTGTCTGGTAAGGAAGTCTTCAATGTGAGAGAGAAAGATCAATCTTTCGGAAGGAGAAAAACACCTTTAGGAAGTAAGGAGTGTTAAAGGACATAAAGATAATTCAAATGATATAGCACTTTCAATTATCCTATGGACATGAATGCTGAATTTTCTCCCTACAAATATTTTTCCAGATATTTTACATGTTTGAGAATCAAAATTTACAATGATATAAAAATTAAATTAAATTAAATATCAGGTGAAGCAAAAAGTAATGGAAAAACCCAGATGTGTAAATGTCTTTGAACATTATTATCATTGATGACTGACATAAAAGATGTGACATAGGGGGTGTAGCTAGGTGGAGCAGTAGCTATAGCACTGGGCCTTGGAGTCAGAAGGACCTGAGTTCAAATCCAGTCTCAGACACTTAATAATTACCTAGCAGTGTGACCATATCAAGTCACTTAACTCCATTGCCTTGCAAAAACCGAGAGAGAGAGAGAGAGAGAGAGAGAGAGAGAGAGAGAGAGAGAGAGAGATAAAGAGATGTGACATGAAACAATACCAATGGGTGGAACACTGGATTTGTAATTAAGAAGACTCATTTTCATCATTTTGAATATGACCTCAAATACTTACTAGCTTTGTGACCCTGGACAAAAAGGACTTTTGTGTTCATTTCTGTCTTAGTTCCTCATCTTCAAAATGAACTGGAGAAGGAAATGGTAAGCTACTCCATGATTATTTCCAAGAAAACACTAAATAAGGTCATGAAGAGTTGGACACAACTATAAACAAGAACACAAAATAATGCATCTAAAGTAACAGAATGAAAAATAAATGACCCTGAGTAGTGCACTGCTCAATACTTCAATGACCTCTTATTTCTAAGGGCATAAAATCCTCCTACATATGGAGCTATAACCTATAGCTGTAAACTGTCTTCTTTTTTTGATGATTTTTTTATTTTATAATATTACAATAATCTTGTTGTGAGAGTAAACATAACCTTCCCTCCCCCAAAAAGATGAAAAACCTCAAGAATAGTGAGAGAGAAAAAAAAAAGTGCACTTCATTCTGTGTTCAGATTCCAGTAGCTCTGTCTCTGGGATGAGTTGCCTTTTTTGTCATAAGTCCACTAGAGAAGTTGCTTCAGTATTTTCCCACAGTTGCTATTACTAACTAAATTTCCCTCCACTCTATTCTTCCCCACTCTCATTTATTCTATTCTCCCCCCCCCCTTCATCCTGTCCCTGTTCAGAAGTGTGTTGTATCTGGGTACCCATGATCTTCCCCTCTCTTCTATCACCTACTCCCCCTTCCCTCCCCCCCCCCCATTCCCCCTTCTCCTATCCCTTTCCTCTAATTTTTCTCTAGGGTAAGATAGATTTCTATACTCTATTAAGTGTATATATTATTTCCTCTATGAGACATTTCTGATGAGAATGAAGGCTCAATTCATCCCCCTCACCCTCCTCCCATTCCACTCCATTATAAAAGCTTTTTCTTGACTCTTATGTGAAATACCTTAACTCCTTCTTCCTCTCCTTTTCCTTCCTCCTAGTACTAGTACTTTCCTTTATCACTCATTGACTCCATCTTTTTACTATATTATACCATTATATTCAGCTCCTTTCTGTGCCTTGTCTATATATATATATATATATATATATTTCTTCTAACTGCTCTTATAAATGAAAAAGTTCATATGTATTAGCAGTATCCTCTTCCTATGCAGGAATACAAACAGTTCAGCATCATTAAATTCCTCATAATTAGTTCTTCTCATCCACCGTCCTCTATGGTTCCCCAGAGTCCTATATTTGGAGATAAAACTATTTTCTGTTCAGCTCTGGTTGTTTCAACAGTAAAGTTTGAAACTTCCCTGGTTCATTGAAAGTCCATCTTTTCCCCTGAAAGAGGATATTCAGTTTTGCTGGGTAGTTGATTCTCAGTTGTAAACCAAGATATTTTGCCTTCCCAAATATCATATTCAAAGTCCCATAAACCCTTAATATAGACACTGCCAGATCCTGTATAATCCTGACTATAGAGACAGGGTAGTTGAATTGTTTGTTTCTGGAAACTTTTAGTATTTTGTCTTTGACTTGGGAGTTTTGGAATTTGACTATACTATTTCTGGAAGTTTTTCATTTGGGATCTCTTTCAGGAGGTGTTTGGTGAATTCCCCTCAATTTCTATTTTACCCTCTGCCTCTAGGATCTCAGGGCAATTTTGCTGTATTATTTCTTGAAAAATGAAGTCTAGGTTCTTTCCCTGGTTGTGACATTCAGGTAGACCAATAATTTTTCTTGTATTTTTAATTGGCATTTTATTTTTTCATATATTTGTTATAAAAGATTTTCAATATTCATCTATTTGCATATAGATGGATAAATAGATAGATAGTTAGATAGATGGATGGATAGATTTTATTTTGAATTTTACAATTAACCTGCCTGATCTCAGGTTCCCTATCCCAGCCCTAACAGAAGGCAGTCTGTTAAGTCTTTACATTGTTTCAATGGTATATATTGATCTAAATTGAATGTGATGAGAGAGAAATCCTATCCTTAAGAAAAAAAATAAAGTATAGGAGAGCAAAATTACATAATAAGATAATTTTAAAAAAATTAAAGGTAATAGCCTTTGGTCTTTGTTCACAATTCTTTCTCTGGATATAGATGGTGTTCTCCACTACAGATTACCCAAAATTGTGCCTGATTGTTGCACTGAAACAATGAGCAAGTCCATTAAGACTGATCAACAACCCCATGTTGCTGTTATGGTGTGCAATTTTCTTCTGGTTCTGCTCATCTCACTCAGCATCAGTTCATGGAAATCCTTCTAGGTTTCCCTGAATTCCCATCCCTCCTGGTTTCTAATAGGAAAAATAGTGTTCCATAATGTGCATACACCACAATTTGTTCAGCCATTCCCCAACTGATGGACATTCACTCAATTTCCAATTCTTTGCCACCACAAACAGGGCTATTTTTTGTACAAGTGATGTTTTTACCCTTTTTTGTGATCTCTTCATTGTATAGCCCCAGTAGTGGTATTGCTGGATCAAAGGGTAAGCACATTTTTGTTGCCCTTTGGGCATAATTCCAAATTGCTCTCCAGAAAGGCTGAATGAGTTCACAGTTTCACCAACAATATATTGAGTCCCACATTTCAGGGTGGCTAGGTGGCACAGTAGATAGACTACTGGCCCTGGAGTCAGGAGTACGTGAATTCAAATCCAGCCCCAGAAACTTAATGATTGCCTTGCTGTGTGGACTTGGGCAAGCCACTTAAACCAATTTGCTTTGCAAAGCCTAAAAAAAAGGCTCAGATTTACCACAACCCTTCCAACATTGATCATTCTCCTTTCTGGTCATATTGGCCAGTCTGAGAGATGTGAAATGTTATATCAGATATATTTTAATTTGCATTTCTCAAATAAGTAGTGATTTAAAGAATTTTTCATATGACTATGGATTGCTCTGATTTCCTCATCTGTAAATTGCCTTTGCATACCCTTTGACCATTTAACAGTCTTTTTTTTAAAATTTGACTCAGTTCTCTGTATATTTTAGAAATGAGTCTTTTGTCAGAAATACTAGTTGTAAAATTGTTTCTCAATTTACATTTCATTTGATCTTCATTACAGTGGTTTTGTCTGTGTAAAAGCCTTATAATTTAATGTAATCAAAATTGTCTAGTTTGTTTTTATTGATGATTTTCATCTCTTCATTGGTCATAAACTGCTTCCCTTTCCATACATCTGCCAGGTAAACTAGTCCTTGATCTCCTAGTTTTCTTATAATATTTTTTTATGTCTAAACCTTGTATCTATTTCGATCTTATCTTGGTATAGTGTTTGAGGTGTTGGTGTAGTTCAAGTTTCTTCCATACTAACTTCCAATTTTCCCCAATAGTTTTTATTGAAGAGAGAGTTTTTATTCCAAAAACTAGACTCTTTGGGTTTATCAAACAGCAGATTAATATAATCATTTCCTGCTATTGCACCTAATCTGTTCCACTGATCCACCACTCTATTTTTTAGCCAATATTTGACAGTATTGATGACTGACAATTTTTAATATAATTTCAGATCTAGTAGGGTTAAGCCCCCTGTCTTGCACATTTTCATTAAATCCTTGGAAATTCTTGACTTTTTATTTCTTCATATGAATTTACATATAATTTTTTTCTAACTCAAAGTATTTTTTGAAATTTTGATTGGTAGGGAACTAAATAAGTAGTTTAATTTAGGTAAGATTGTCATTTTTATTATATTAGCTCAACCTATTCATGAGCAGTTGATATTTTCCCAGTTATTTAAATGTGATTTTATTTCTTTGAGAAGTGTTTTGTAATTGTTTTCAAAGAGTTTCTCAGGGGCAGCTAGGTGGCAAAGTGGATAAAGCACCGGCCCTGGAGTCAGGAGTACCTGGGTTCAAATCTGGTCTCAAACACTTAATAATTACCTAGCTGTGTGGCCTTGGGCAAGCCACTTAACCCCATTTGCCTTGCAAAAACCTAAAAAAAATGTTTCTGAGTCTACATTGGCAGGTAGACTCCCAGGTATTTTATTTAGTCTGAGGTTACTTTGAATGGGATTTCTCTTTCTAGCTCTTGCTGCTGCAACTTGCTAGTAATATATTAGAAATGTTGAGGATTTATGAGGGTTTATTTTATATCCTGCAACTTTGCTAAAGTTGCTAATTATTTCTAATAGTTTTAAGATTATTTTTTGCCCAATAAATTATCTCTCCTGGATCTGTTTTTAAGGTCAGTTAATTTTTTCCAATGAGATATTTCACATTTTCTTCTAATTTTGGGGGGTGTTTGGTATAGTTTTATTTGTTCGTTATTTTTCACAAAGTCATTGGCTTCCTTTAGTTGGGAGCTCTGGAGCTACTGGATGGCTTTGCTGATTCCCGCTGTGGTTCTCACCACAGGGTGGCTCTGAGGCTGGGGCTCCACTCTGGTGTGGCATAGTTCTCTCACCACCCTTTCCAGCTCTCCCAGGTGATCCCTGGGCCAAGAGGTCCAGAAACTTCCCCCTCTACCATAGATCCAGGCTCCCAGCCCAGCTACATACAGGCACAGTGCAGCTGTGGCTCTTTTTAACCCCCAGTCCCAATGAAACAGACCTTTTCTGTGGAACTTCTAAGTTGTCTTGGATTGAGAAATTGCATTACTCAGTCTCTATGTAGGTTCTGCCCCTCTAAATTTTGGCTAGAGTCATAATTTGACAGCTTTTGGAGTTTTTGGGGGGGGGATAAGTTTCTGGGAATTCCTGTGTCATGCTGCCATCTTGGCTCTTTCCCCCAAAACTATTTTCTTAAAGAGTGATCTGATGGGCAGCTAGGTGACAGTGGCTAGAGCACGGACTCAGGAGTCAGGAGTACCTGAGTTCAAATATGGCCTCAGATACTTAATAATTACCTAGCTGTGTGGCCTTGGGCAAGCCTCTTAACCCCATTTGCCTTGCAAAAACCTTAAAAAAACAAAAAGAGTGATCTGAGACTCAGAGAGGTTTGTGGCTTATCCTTGATCACACAGATAGATCACACAATAAGTCTCACAGCTAGGATTTAAATTGCTTTCCCTGACTTTCTATGCCATATTGCTTCTCTACCATGAAAAATTGAATGACTTAGAGGGCAGACTTCATTGCAACGGGCATATTGGCAAAGGAAAATTTGTGAAAGGAAATAGGTAAGAATCAAGGACAAGAAACAATGGATGGGGTAACATCTGCATGGGCAGAGGGAATATGAATGCAAATGATATCAATGATCCATCCCAGTGTCCTAGAAGAGGTGAAATTGAATGTTGGTCGAGGAGATCAGGGTAAAGCAAAAATCCGGATGCAGGAATATACATAATCTGCCCAAAAAAATTGTTTGGAGAATCAGCTGACATACCAGGTCTTTCATTGCTGGGAAGGAGAGGGGAGAAAAGTCTTGAGGAAAAGAAAGATAAAGCAGAATCAAACAGCTGACAATTGATGAGGGCAGTCACCTTAATTTTTTTAATAGTTTCCCTTGATCCTCTCTTAATATAGCACAATGGAGCCATTAGCCCTAATATGTGCAAAGGCTGCTTGTCATTGTCTGTGTTAACTTGGTTGAATGATCTCCCCTCTCTAAATCTCACTTTGCTCTGCTATAGTCTGAAACAATAGGGATTGTCCCTATTTGTCTCCAAAGGTTGCTCTCAGTAAAGCTCTTTGTAAATTAAAAAGTGTTGTAGATATGGATGACAGTAGGACTCTAGGTAAGGGTGCCCAGTGTGGCTTAGATGATTGGTGTTCTCTAGCTACCATGAGCTGATGAGCTAGCTGGCTCTAAAAGTTTCTGATGAAATTGAATTTGTTCCCCCAAAAAGGATGCTTTTGTGGGATTATCAGATAAAGAGACAAGATTTAGAGGGAAATGAGGACATGAGGAAGACAGACTTTTCAGGTATATCTGCTTGAGGCTTTATGACTGAAAGTGATAGCAAATAAGAAGTACCAAAATCACTCCTCATCCACAAAGGAGTTTTTATATGTATTCTATATCTTTCCCTCCTCACTCTGGAATTCCTTCTCTTTCTGGAACTATGATTTTAGTTCAATATTTACATATATATCTTCCAAAAAGTCTTCCTTAACTTCGCCAGATATTTTTTCCTCCGTTGTTTACACAAAACAGTACAATAGAATTTAGTGCTAAAAAAGAATCATAGACCTCATAGAAGATGTCTTCTACACATGAGGCACCTGAGTCCTGGAGCAGTTAGGTGACTGGTCCATAGTCACACAGCTAAGATTCTAAACCACGTCTCCTCATTTCAAATAAAGACCTATGCTGTCCAAATTTAGAACTTTCCATTCAAAATACAATTTTTTAAGGTCATTGAAAGGTTAGTTGTGTGTTTTCTATAGAACATTAAATTTGGCTCTGGGTTCATAACAGGTGTTCAATAAATATTGAATGGATGGATAGATAAATAATTTTCACTGAAGACTTCTCATCTCTAAAAAACTCTTTCCTCTGCAAACTTGAATATGCTAATTTTCAGAACAATAGTGTTTTGCACATTATAGTCACTTAATAAAGGTGTATCGAAATGAATTGAATGAACATCTGGTATGAGGTGGTCTGTACCACCTTTCTTCCACATTCTTGACCCACCTTTTCCCCAAGATATCATGAAAGCTTAGTAGCTGTTGTGTTTAAACCAAACACATGATGGCACTGCAGGGCCACAAAAAGACTTGGAATATTTTTACTAAACATTTGGAAACACAATAAAGAGACTTGGGAAGAACTCAAGCAGAGCACCACCCAGGGGGCCCCTAGGGAGGGAAAAGTGGCTTTCACAATTGGAAATGTATGAAACAGTTTCTCCTCCAGGAACATTCTGAATCCATGGTCCATGCTTGCAGGAAAAGGTCAGATTGATAACTAAGTTGCAATAGGGAAAGTGTTATAATGGATTTCTCTTTCTAGACAAGTAGGGACTGGGGAGAATGGTCAAGCGCTAGGTGCAAATATGTCTATCCCTCTTAGTACCTTCTTGTCTTTACCAGAGGTTGCTTCTTTCAATCAAAGAGAAGATTTTACTGGTGGTCACATTTAGGGATGTGATAGTGGTAGGGACTGGGTTAACCTTTGTTATAGTTCAGAAAAAGGTCACATAAGCACTAGAGGAAAAATCATAGCACGATGGATAGAAAATGTACAATGCTAATTAGCAGTAATGTCAGAAAAATGCTAGGATTAGCTCTATCCATAGGATCCAGAACCACAATAAATGTTAGAGACTAATTAGTCCAACCCTCACATTTTATTTCTAATTGAAACCAAGTCCCAGAAAGGAAAATTTATCTAAAATTGCACACTTACTAAGTAGAAGACTTGGGATTATTCATTGTCACAAAATAATTAAGTTTGGGTTTGAAATCACATGATATGACTGCAAAAGGTAGCTGTACAGTTTGGTGGACTAGAGGCAAGAAGACCTGACTTTAAAGAAGATCTCAGACACTAGCTGCCTGACCTGGACAAGTCATTTAACCTCTGTCTTCCCCAATTTCCTCCTTTGTCATATGGAAATAATAATAACACCAGTATTGTGAGCATTAAATGAGATAATATTTTTTAAAGCTATGCAAATCTTAATGCAAAAAGTGAATGTTAGCTATTATCATTATCCAATTGCAATACCCTTTCTATTATATCATACCATATTCCGCTGAACTCTTGGAAGAGGAGGCATGGTTGTTTGCTTGTTTATTTTTGTCACTGTGTTCTCCTCCCTTCTCTTTTTATCTCAGACCCAAAATACACAGTTTTTGTTTTGTCATTTTTTTCTAACAAATTGTCTACCCATAGTCTTGTTGCCATCCCCCATCAAGAGGGCCAATTAGGAAACCTCCATTCAAAATGGGGGGAAAGGGCTTGAATAGTGACTTATTGGGGAAAGAGACAGTGTGGGAATGAGGGAGGGGAAAATAAATAAACCACCAAACCAAGCATGTTGCTTGAGAAAGAAAAATTTAGCATGACATATGCAAGACAGAAAACCACCTAGAAAATTTACTGGGAAAAGAATCATTCTTCTGAAATCTCAGAGAATCCTTGTCCTTTTTGGTGCACACTGTCAATTTTCAGGGACCTTAGGAACACAGCAGACTGAACTTCATTGCCTTCTTTCTCTTTCCCTGGTCTAGTTTATTTTCACACAGATTTTTCTTTTTAAATTTGGAGAGAAGAAAATAAATGTTCAAGTACTACTTTGATGAACTGGGCAATTGGGAGATTCACCCTTTCTTTTCTCACTGTGAGGTATAGTTCTGATGGCTGATGACTAAGGTAATCATTTTATTTTTTTTCCCTTTAGTCCATCCACTTACTGTGATAGAAGGAAATATTCATTCTAAATTTGATGTTTCACAAAAAAACAACAAAATCCTATTTTGATGAGTAGCAAATGAAGGAAATTGAATGGATAGGAGTAGAAAGTGGCAATCATTAGTATTATTGTTATATTTATTATTATTAGCTAATGAGTCATTCAAGTATTCTGATGGGGATTGATAAAACTATCCTTTATCACAAAATGATTTATAAACTAGAAGACAGTGAACAATTATTCATTGTTTCTTTAACATTCTGTGAATGAAAAAAGCGGATGCACCAACTTCATTTCTCTTTGAGAGATCAGGGTCTTTGTATTGAAATTAAAGGGAGGATGATAATCTATTCTTTCAGTTCAGTGATCTTCAAGGATTAGCTGGAGCTGATGGAACATATAGAGCTTTTCCCCTTTACACTTAAAAGCAAATTACAATCAAGGAAGGGGCACAACCACTGATGGTAGCACAAGATTAAGAGGACAATGAAGTACTCGGGTCAGTCTTATTTGTCTTCTTCACTGGGAGGAGGTTTTAGGCTTCCTAGTAGAGAGAAACATGTAGGGGAAAAGGTAGCAATATTCTTGGTAAGGAGATGTAGAATTTTAAAAGCATTAGGACTGTTTGTCCAAATTTTGCCAGAGCAAAAATCTCTTTAAAGTACTCCTAAAAAAGCTAAAATTCAATGAGAAATAATTTATTTCCTCATGAGCAAGGCCATTCTCCTTTGGGAAAGTTCTAATTATTAACAAATTCATCTTTACTTTGTTTCTAAATCTAGTTCTCAACTTCAATTCAGTTCAATTAAATACAAAATTTTATTGAACATCTGCTTGTGCCAATTACTGTGCTAGGCTATGAACATTTAAAAATAAATAAACTACATAAATGAATGATTGGACAAACATAAATAGAAAGATAAATCTATCTATGTAGTAAAAGAGCTCACATTCTACTGCAGAGAAAGAAAATGAACAGAGCTAAAAATGTAAAAAAATGCAGTTTGTCTTAAATATTTTGTTGCAGTTTTAAGTAAAGAGTCAATAGTTTAAAACTTAGTTAAGTCTTTTGTAACATTCTGCATATATAGTGAATAGAAAGTAATTTAAGAGCAATGGTGAAGAGTACGAGTCTTGAGACCATTCCAAGCCTGGGGGAAAAAAGCTGTGAAAAAGGTACAGAGATGGAATGTTATATCAAGGGGAGGAACTGGAATACACTAGGTATCATGGTTAGTTCATGTTGACTTAATACAGTTTAGTTTAAAGATCAATTAATGCAAAAAACCTTGCATAAAGCACATATTTGTACAAGGGGCAACCTGTCCTATTAGAGAGGATGCAAGCATAGGAGTCAAGCATAACTGGGTTCTAGTCTTACCTCTTAAATCTTTCGTCTATATAATCCTCAGGAAGTCACTTTTTGTTTTAATTCCCCAGTAAACTATCTCAGAATATTCAGCATAACTGGAAATCTGCATTGTTGAAGAGACTTTCCATAGTGGAAGTTATCTATATCAATTAAATACAAGGGTATTTTTAAATGATTTGATAGGTTAACTCTCCAGGCATTTTGTATAGTAAAGAGTTATTTTAAGACATTTTTCTAAATCTTTTCTTCCTGCTGATTTTTATTAACTTATTTTAAATTCTGCTACATAGGTAAAGCTATGAAGCCATTATTGATTTTTCAGGGTTTTCTAAGTAAATCATCATCTGCAAATAAGGTTAATTTTGTTCCTTCTTTCAATCTCTATTTCTATTTTCTCTTTGCTAAAGTTAGCATTTCTCATCCTGTTAAATAATAGGTGTAAAAATATGGCATTCTTATTCTTTCTCTGAACTTCCTTAAAACTTCTTTCCTTATAAGAAAGGAAACTGAAGCTAAATAGAGCATAAATTATTCATTCAAGGCCCCATTTTTAATGGCAAACTCAGGTTCCCTCATTCCCCATTTGCTACCTTTCCACATACTCTATCTGTGTGGAACCTATCTACAATATTATACTGATTTGTCCTTTCACCTGACTTTCCTATAAACATGGTCTTCATCTCAAAAGAACTTTCTCTAATGTCAGAATGAGGTCAGTCCCAGAGTCCCCAAAATACATGTGAGATACTGAGAGTCCATGCCATTCACAAACGTAAGCTTTCCGATCCCAATATCTCTCATAAGGTGTTTCCTCCTTATGGCATATTGATTTGTTTCTTTTCTCATGCTTGTTTCTGAGATCCCTACCCTAATCTCAAACTTGAATGCACTTCTGCCTATACACACACACACAGACCTACAGACAGAAACATGCACAATGCAATACAAATATTAGTGTTTTCTTCTTTTTGGACAAGTAGCAGGTTTCCTGGTCTTTTGGAGATAATTTCTATGCTAAATTATTTTTTGCTCTAATAACTAAAAGAATAATTTAAAAAAGTTTTCTTTAGATGTATTACTCTTCTTTCTTCTCATTTCCTGGTAGAGACAAATACTTTAATAAAAAAAAATAAAGTCCCCATGCACTTGCACAATAAGTCTGCTAACAGTCCTAACCAGGTTTTGTTTTTCAGTCCACCATAGAGAAAAAGGAAGTTGGAGGGTAAATGATCCATTTATCATCAGGCATTATTCTATAGGTTCTCAGTGTCTGTATATCCCATTGTCTGTAGGATTTGGAGCTAGAAGAGACCTTACTGATTATCTATCATATTCTCTTAGTTTCAAAGGTTGAGATGACTATGATACAAACTTACTAGTGGGAGAGTGAAAGTAGAAAGTCAGGTTATCTGACTTAAAAACATACAGCCATAGGCGGGGCCAAGATGGCGGAGAGAAGACAGGCACAGTTCTAAAGTCTCCTGACCTCTTCCCCACCTATCACATGAAACAAAGCTCTTAAAAGAAATCAGAACCAGGAAACCCAGAAAAGAAAAGCCAGGAGAGGAAAATCTACCTCAGTATTTGTCTCCCGCAGCAGCCTTGGCTGAGTACTGGCAGGCCCAGGTGTGTGAGCAAAAGAACCAGCCCAGCTGAGGAATCACCTCAGGCCAGGGTAAAGCCCACCATTGATTGAAGCAAAAGGATTCAATAGCTCCAATTCCCTCCCTCAAGCAAAGGGAGAAGGCCTCGCAACCAAGGTCACAGACACCCCAGAGAGGGCAACCAGCACCTCCTACTGGCCAGCCAGAGAAACTGCACTCAGAAAAGCCTTTAGAGATCCCAAGCCCAGGTGAACCAGCCCCACCCAACTCAAGGTCTTAGCATAATGAAGAAGGGTCAGCAGAAAGGTGGATCCATAGAAAAATTCCTGGAAGGGAAAGACCCCAACCCAGAGAGACCTGGAACCTCTGAGGAGAATACAATCTGGTCTCCAGCACAGAAAGACTTCTTTGAAGAAATAAGGAAGGGTTTAAAAATCAACTGGAAAATTTGGGGGAGACAATTCATACCTTGAAAAATGAGAATAATTCTCTCAGATCCTCAAATGAGCAAATGCAAAAAGAAATTAATTCTCTCAAAACCTCAATTGGTCAAATGGAAAGCTCTTTCAAAAGTAGAATCGACCAATTGGAAATGGTTAATGAAGAAAACTCCTCCCGCCAAAAAATAATGGAGTCTACAGAAACTAATGACTCCACAAGACAGCAAGAGTCAAACAAAATCAAAAAATAGAAAAAATAGAAGCAAATGTGAAATACCTCATCAACAAAACCACTGACCTTGAGAATAGATCGAGGAGGGGAAACCTTAAAATTATGGGACTTCCTGAAAACATTGAAGAGAAAAAAAGCCTGGACTTAATATTACAGGATCTAGTGATGGAAAACTGCCCTGACATCATGGAATCGGAAGGCAAAGTAGTTATTGAAAGAGTACATCGATCCCCACCAGAAAAAGATCCTAAAAGGAAAACACCAAGGAATGTTGTGGCCAAACTGCAGAACTATCAGATAAAAGAGAAAATCCTGCAAGCAGCCAGAAAGAAACAATTTAAATATCAAGGAGCCACACAGTAAGGATCACGCGGGACCTGGCTGCATCAACGTTAAGGGATTGAAGGGCCTGGAATGAGATATTTTGAAGAGCATGGGAGCTTGTAATGCAGCCAAGAATCTACTTTCCTGCAAAGCTGAGCCTTCTCTACCAGGGAAAAGGATGGACATTTAACGAAATGGAAGAATTCCAAAAATTTCTTATGAAAAGACCAGAGCTAAACAGAAAATTTGGATATCAAACAGGAGGTTCAAGAGACACAATGAAAAGGTAAAAAAAAGGGGGGGGGCGGTAAAAGGAAAAAAACACAATCCAACAAGTTGAAACTGGCTATATTCCAACATGGGGGGGGGGGGTAGAGACTCTCATAAATCCTGAGAATCCTGAGAAATGTAACTCTAACAGAGAGAATATACCTAGCCAGAAATGCTGGACATCCATGACCTATCCATGAGACTGATATCTAATGGGATGTAACTGGCTTTAACTCCACCAGGGAGAAAGACTCTAATAACTCTCAGGAATTTGGACTCTATTCAACAGAATATACTGAAATAGAAGGGACAGACACTCAGAATTTTCTATCACTTAGATAGAATGATCTAAAAAAAATAGACTACCACCCTAAAAAGGGGGACAGGAAAGAGACGGGAGGAGGGAGGGGATTAAATGGGACAAATCTCATTACACTAAGAGGTACAAAAATCCTCTGGTAATAGAGGGGAAGAAGGGAGTAGAGGAGAAACACCTGAATCTTCTTCTCATCAGACTTGGCTTAAAGTCAACCTACACATACTCAGTTAACTTATAAAACACGTAACCTTTCAAGAAGTAAAAGGGGAAAAGGGGAGGGGGGACAGAGGAAAGGGAAGGTGAGTGGAGGAAATAAGGGGAAATAACAAAAGGAAGGGAAGGGATAAGGGAAAGGGGAAAGGAAGGGGAGGGAGTGATATAGGAGGGAAAACACACTGAAGGGGGTGGTATTCAAAAACAAAATACTGGGGAATATGGATAAAAGGGGGGTAAAGGGGAAAAAATACAAACAGAGCGAAGATAACATGGAAGGCAATAAAGAATTAGTAATCATAACCTTAAATGTGAATGGGATGAACTCTCCCTTAAAAAGTAAGCAAATAGCAGAGTGGATTAGAAACCAGAATCCTACAATATGCTGTTTACAAGAAACTCGTTTGTAGCACAGAGATACATATAGAGTAAAGGTAAAAGGCTGGAGCAAAATATATTTTGCTTCAGCTGAAGTTAAAACAGCAGGGGTAGCAATCCTTATCTCAGACAAAGCAGCAGCAAAAATAGATAGCATTAAAAGAGATAAGGAAGGAAACTTTATGCTCCTAAAAGGTACCATAGACAATAAAGTCATTTCAATATTGTATATATATGCACCCAGTCGGACAGCACCCAAATTCTTAGAGGAGAAGTTGAAAGAATTACAGGAAGACATAGACAGCAAAACTCTACCAGTAGGAGAACTCAACCTCCCGCTATCAGATCTAGATAAATCAAATCATAAAACAAACAAGAAAGAAATTAGGGAGGTAAATAGATTGTTAGAAAAATTAGATATGGTAGACTTATGGAGGAAACTGAATGGGGATAGGAAGGAATATACCTTTTTCTCTGCAGTACATGGAATTTATACAAAAATTGACCATGTACTAGGACATAAAAACCTAATGATCAACTGCAGAAAGGCAGAAACAGTGAATACATCTTTCTCAGATCACAATGCAATAAAAGTCATATGCAATACTGGGACAAGGAGATATAGAGCCAAGGCAAATTGGAAACTGAATAGCCTCATCTTAAAAAATGAGTGGACCAAAAAACAAATTATAGAAAGAATTAACCATTTTATCCTAGATAATGATAATAATGAAACAACATACCAAAACCTATGGGATTCATTCAAAGCAACTCTCAGGGGATATATTATAGCTCTAAATGCTTATATGAATAAATTGGAGAAAGAGGAAATCAATGAACTAAACATGCAACTAAAAAAATTAGATAAAGAACAAATCAAAAATCCCCAATCAAATACCAAATTAGAAATTTTAAAAAATCAAAGGAGAAATTAATAAAATTGAAAACAAAAAAACTTTTGAATTAATAAATAAAACCAAAAGTTGCTATTATGAAAAAAACAATAAAATTGATAAACCTCTTGTCAATTTGATTAAAAAAAGAAAGAAGAAAACCAAATTGCCAGTATTATAAATGAAAAAGGTGAACTCACCACCAATGAGGAAGAAATTAAAGTAATAATTCAAAATTATTTTGCCCAACTTTATGCCAATAAATTTGATAAGCTAAGTGAAATGCATGAATATTTACAAAAATATAAGTTGCCCAGGTTAAATGAAGAAGAGATTAAATACCTGAACAACCCTATCTCAGAAAAAGAAATTCAATAAGCCATTAGTGAACTCCCTAAAAAAAATCTCCAGGGGCTGATGGATTCACAAGTGAATTCTACCAAACATTTAAGGAACAATTGGTTCCAATCCTATGTAAACTCTTTGGAAAAATAGGGAAAGATGGAACTCTGCCTAACTCTTTATATGAAACCAATATGGTACTGCTACCTAAACCAGGAAGAGTTAAAGCAGAGAAAGAAAGTTATAGACCTATTTCCTTCATGAATATAGATGCAAAAATCCTAATAAAATCTTAGCGAAATGACTACAACAAGTCATCACTAGGATAATACATTATGATCAAGTAGGATCTACTGCAGGAATGCAGGGTTGGTTCAAAATTAGGAAAACTGTTAGTATACTCAATTATATCAACAACAAACCTATCAGAAACCATATGATCATATCAATAGATGCTGAAAAAGCTTTTGACAAAATACAGCATCCATTCCTATTAAAAACACTAGAGAGTGTAGGAATAAATGGACTGTTCCTTAAAATAATTAGCAGTATCTATCTGAAACCATCAACAAGCATTATACTCAATGGGGAGAGGCTAGAGGCATTTCCAATAAGATCTGGGGTTAGACAACCCCATTATCACCAGTATTCAATATTGTATTAGAAATGTTAGCATCAGCAATTGGAGAAGAAAAAGAAATTAAAGGAATTAGAAGTGCGAAGGAAGAGACAAAACTCTCACTATTTGCAGATGACATGATGGTCTACCTAGAGAATCCCAAGAAATCATCTAAAAAACTACTGGAAACAATTAGCAATTTTAGCAAAGTTGCAGGTTACATAATAAACCCCCATAAATCCTCAACTTTCCAATATATGACTAGCAAGAAACAGCAGGAAGAGTTAGAAAGTGAAATTCCATTCAAAGTAACCTCAGACAGTATAAAATACTTGGGAGTCTATTTGCTAAGACAGACTCAGAATCTTTTTGAAAACAATTATAAAATACTTCTCACACAAATTAAATCAGATTTAAATAACTGGGCAAATATCAACTGCTCATGGATAGGTAGAGCTAATATAATAGAAATGACAATTCTACCCAAACTAAACTATCTGTTTAGTGCCCTACCAATCAAAATTCCAAAAAATTACTTTAATGAGCTAGAAAAAATTGTAAGTAAATTCATATGGAGAAATAAAAAGTCAAGAATAGCCAGGAGCTTAATGAAAAAAAAAATGCAAACGAAGGTGGCTTAGCACTACCAGATCTAAAATTATATTATAAAGCATCAGTCATCAAAACTGTTTGGTATTGGTTAAGAAATAGAGTGGTGGACCAGTGTAATAGACCAGCTGTAAAAGCAGGAGAGGATTATAGTAATCTGCTGTTTGATAAACCGAAAGAGTCAGGCCACTGGGATAAAAACTCCCTCTTTGATAAAAACTGCTGGGATAATTGGAAGTTAGTATGGAAGAAACTTAGATTAGACAACACCTCACACCCTTTACCAAGATAAGATCCAAATGGTTAAAGGACATAGACATAAAAAACAATACTATAAGCAAATTAGAATATCAAAGACTAGTCTACCTGTCAGATCTATGGAAAGGGGAACAGTTTATGACTAAGGAAGAGTTGGAGAACATCACTAAAAACCAATTAGATGATTTCGATTACATTAAATTAAAAAGTTTTTGCACAGGTAAAACCAATGTAATCAAAATCATAAGAAAAGTAGTAAATTGGGAAACAATCTTTACAACTAATGATTCTGACAAAGGACTCATTTCTAAAATATACAGAGAACTGAGTCATATTTTTAAAACAAAAAGCCACTCCCCGATTGACAAATGGTCAAAGGATATGCAAAGGCAATTACAGATGAGGAGATCAAAGCAATCCATTGCCATATGAAAAAATGCTCTAAATCATTTATTAGGACATGCAAATTAAAGCTTCTTTGAGGTACCACCTCACACCTTTCAGATTGGCCAGTATGACCAGGAAGGATAATGATCATTGTTGGAAGGAATGTGGGAAATCTAGGACACTATTACACTGTTGGTGGACCTTTGAACTCATCCAACCCTTCTGGAGAGCTATTTGGAACTATGCCCAAAGGGCAACAAAAATGTGCATACCATTTGACCCAGCAATACCACTACTGGGTCTATACCCTGAAGAGATGAGGAAAAAGGGTAAAAAAACATTACTTGTACAAAAATATTTATAGCAGCCCTGTTTGTGTTGGCAAAGAATTGGAAATCCAGTGAATGTCCTTCAATTTGGGAATGGTTTAGCAAACTGTGGTATATTTATGTCATGGAATACTATAGTTCTATTAGAAATCAGGAGTGACAGGATTTCAGGGAAACCTGGAGGGATTTGCATGAACTGATGCTGAGTGAGATGAGCAGAACCAGAAAAACACTGTACACCCTAACAGCAACATGGGAGTGATGTTCAACCTTCAAGGACTTGCTCATTCCATCAGCGGAACAATTGGGAACAATTTTTGGCTGTCTGCAAAGGAGGGTACCATCTGTATCCAGATAAGGAGCTGTGGAGTTTGAACAAAATACAAGGACTATTCCCTTTAATTCAGAAAAAAAACCCAGATGTCTTATGGTTTGATCTGGTTACCTCTGAGAATTCTGTTCTCTTTAAGGATATGATTTCTCTCTCATCACACCCAATTTGCATCGAGGTACAACATAGAAACAAAATAAAGACTGACAGAGTGCTATCTGTGGGGTGGGGGTGGGGGGAGGGAAGCAAGATTGGGGGAAAACTGTAAAACTCAAATAATATCTTTAATAAAAATTAAAAAAAGAAAAAAGAGTGAAGGACAAATATCATCATCATCCCATTCTGGTACTTGATCTACATGGGTTCTAATTCTTTGAAACACTCCACAATTTTCATGAAAAAGATTTTTCCTCTAATTATCAGTCAATGAGATTTATGAGGTGCCTACTATGTGTCAAAGATTATGTGAAGGACTGGACTTAATTGGTCTATTTTTCTCTGAAATTCTCTTAACTTCTGTTGGTAGATTCTATTGATTTATTCAGATTCTTGGAAATTGTCTCCATCTAGGAGTTAATAGTTTCTCCATCTATTGTTAATAGATATATAAGTTACTCCCAACTTTTAAAAAAGTCTTCATTTCCATGGTTTCTTTTTTGAAAAATTCTTTCATTACCAGTTCCTTACTACCAATTCTTCTTTTATTGTCTTGCATTTTTCTTACTAAATAAAATGAGTTATATTTGTAAAGCCCTTTGTGAGCTTTAAAAAAAAAACATACAGCCACTCTGGATGGCTAGGTCAACTGAATTGTGAATTTCCTTTCTCATGAGATCTGTATACATTTCCTTGATCTTTTTCCTCCATTTTAGGTTTTAAAAAATTTATTCTAAGACAAGATATTAAGGATTCCTTCCCAAAGTATTTGCCTTTTAAAAGGAGAGCAAAGAAGAGTGTGATGGTAAATCCAAAGGAATTATCCTCTAATGAAACAATGTCAAGAATACAAAGTAAATAATTTTTGAAAACATAACAAAGGCTTTCTGATATTGATCAATACATGTTGCATAAGTTACTGCTATCTTCTTTTGTGTATACAGTCAACCCTAGTGATTTAGCTGACTAGAAAATCTCAAAGCCCATTTTGTCATATAAGATAAGCCCAAATAAAAGTTATTACTCATGGTAAGGTTAGTTATTTCCAAAGTGATGTATCAATTTCAATTTCACTTCAAATAATTGATAAAAACAATATTTAAGGAAAGAATTAGGGTGAATTTGAACATAGAGAATTGGATTTACTGTAGATGTCACCTCATTATTATTCTGCAGAAAAAAGAAACTAGGACCTAATTCTTTGCCTGAGGTCATATGGATAGCAAATAGCAGAGTTAGCATTGGAAACTAGGTTTTCTGACTTTCCACTTCACTATTTCATTTCCTGGAAAAGAAGTATAAAGGATGACTTTCAGCATGAGAAATGTGTGTAAAAAGCTACGGGCTATATAAGAATGGGTAAGGCACCAAACCTCTCTGGACCCCAGTATCATAATTTGTAAAATGAGTCTATTACCCTCAAAGCCTGATCAAAGAGATATCTGAAGATCAGTGAAATAATGGATAAAATATCCCCAGGAAACCAAAGGTCTATATACTTCAGTAAGGAATTATTATTATTATTGTTGTTATTATTATTATTATTATTATTATCTTACATCTGTTTCCATGTAGAGATGTAAAAATGAACAAATCTCAACTAAGTGGAATTATAGTAATCTGGATTGTTCAACTTTCTGTGTCATCTGGTAACCTCTTTTTGGTTTTAGATAAGATGCTCAAAGATTAGATAAGATACTCAAAGAACTATGATATAAACATGTCAACATGTTTGAATTTTGTTTCCTGACTAAATAAGATTGTAGTGATCATAACTAAATCTTCTTTTCTTAGTCAGATATCTTGAGGACAGGTGGCATTGGGCTATAGAAAACCTGATATGAGTCAGAAAGCTATGTTTACATTTATTCTCAGTGTGAGTCTACTTGAATAAGATTTAGATGGATTGGGAGAATGAGGTAGGGAAAGAAAGGCTCATATGTGTAAAAATGAGCCATCTCTCACTAGAGTGGACAGAGAATTTAACTTTTCAGTGACTTAATTTTCTCATCTGTGACTGAGGGATAATTATACTTGTACTGTTAAATTTACAGGATTGATATGAATATGGCATTTTGTACATTTGAAGGCATTAAATAAATGTAAGAAATTATTATTATCTTACTCAGTCTTGGGACCATTCCCCTGGTCAATAGAGCTCAAAATTCATAGCAGTGAATAAAGATGGATAAGATGGAGGTTAGGATGTCCAAAAAAGAATGTAGTATGACCCAATGTAGGCAAACAAAGTTAAAATGAAGTTGGGAGGTATTTAACAAAATAAATAAAAATTCAAAAGAACATAGACTATGTAATTTTCTGAGTCAATATACTGCAATAGGGATTCTTACATACATTTAGTGGCTCTCTCTGTTTCTTTTTGAACTTGAACTTTAATACCAGTGGTGTTGGCGACCTGTCATTCTGAGGCAGAACATTTGCTGATATGTTTTGTCTTTTTTCCTTCCTTCCTTCCTTCTTTCCATACATGAGTTTGAGTATGAGTGAATTTATAAAATAACAATTTCTAGTAATGATATTGTATTACATACATTCTTTTATTTATTCATTTTACTAACATCTATAAAGTGCCCACTGTATACAGAATACTGTGATTGAAACTGGATATTATATATGATTTAGAGAGTCAGGATCTATAATCTCACAGAATTCCTTATCTAAGAGAGAAATAGGACTCATATGCAATAGAATCTGGTATAGAATGGGAGGCAATACAGCAGGGATTAACAACATTTCAAAAGTGATCTGACATACATTTTCAGACATGACCAGTGGGGAAATTTGTTTTGCTTGAAATGAAATATTCCATTTTTCAAGGTTACAAAGATTTGTTATTGTTTTCTTGTTTTCCAAATGAGGAGGGAAGAGATGGGAGTTATCAACAAGAGTTGCCAAAAAGAAAAGGAAAAGGAAAAAATAATGACAAGAGGATTATTGAAGCATTTTTAAAGAATTAAAGGATATCATAAAGAAACACATAGAAGTAGGATTGCTAAGAAAGTTATATGTTAAATTTAATATAAACTTGAGAGGAAAAAAGTTATATATAACAGAAATTCACAATTTCATGTACAATCCTTTTTGTTTTCTTTTGCATATGAAGTCTTCTTTTTAATGATATTTTAATATTTAAATTAAGATTAAAATAAATCTTAAAATATTTTAAGTATGTATATTGTGTGCATACATACAAGGATGTAATTGAGTGTGGAGATACTAGTCATCAAGGATCTTCTGAGAAACTGGAAAAAGGATAGTTTTGACTCATAGAGTATGGGTAAGGAAGGAGGAAGCTATCAACTTATACAAGAGTTGGTGGTTCTCATAAGGAGAAGTGTAGGTAGATTCTTTTAAGAGACATAAAAGGCAGACCATTTAAGTATAGAATCTAGTACTTTATAGTTAGAAAGGCCCACACAGACCTCCTTGGTTTTTCTTAGAAAACATTCAATCTCCCATCTCTATGCCTTTGTATGAACTGCATTCCCCTTGCCCTCCATGCAATATAAGCCCTCTTTATCATCACATCTTGGAGTTTCTCCACCCCTTCAAAGCAAAGGGGAAAGCTTGTGTGTCTAGGGAGGAAGAACACCATAGGTTGTGTGAGTTGAACTAACTTATCAAGTATATTCAGTGCTGACATGGGCAGGGATGATGAGATTCATTCTACTTGGCCCAAGAGGCCAGAACAAGAAGCCATGAATGGAAGTTGCTTAGAGTTGCCTAAAGTTGCTTTAGCCTCATAAAATAAAGAACTTACTAACTCTTGCAAAGTATAGTGAACTAATTTGAGGCAGTGAGTTAGTTGTTTATCACTGTATATCTGTAAGCCAAGACTGAGTGATTACTGGTTGATGATACCTATCCCTTTATGAATTTCAAAAGATGACTTTTGGGGCTCTTTCCAACTCTGGAACTGTATCACTCCAGGTCATGATTCTTTCTAGAAGAACATCAGGATCTTAAGGGAAAGTTATATTTTTATTCATTCTCAGAGGCTATCTATCATAGAGCCTTGCAATTAGTGATTAATAAGTATATGTTGGTGTAGAGTAAATATCCACCAAACCTGACAGTTCTCTGGTTTGCAGGGCATAAGTATGGTCTGTACCTCTTTAACAGGAGACCCATCCCTAGTAACATGTAATTAGAATCTTATATATATATTCTGTATAAATAAATATGAGAGTGTGATAAATATCACACACAAATCCTTAAATAATACATTAGACTTAATTGAATATATGCATATATTACAGACTTATAATGCATATTTGCCATAATGAGTTACCTTCTTTGCACAAACAAACAGCAATTCTGATTAATCAATTGGGGTAATTTTACTATTAAAAATCTTAGCTCAGTGAAAGAATTTCTTGCTGTCCAGGTGGAGTGGGGGAAGGGGTGAGAGGAACTGTTCTCTTTCTCAAAGTATTTGATGGTTTCCGCCTTTCATTCATGTAGCAAACATTTCATAAGGCATTTACTTAGGGTAGGGATCTGATCTTGGTGTTGGGGATAGAAGATAGAAATAATATAGGCTCACATGCTAATAAGGGAAAAAAGACATGTACTCAAAGAACTATGATATAAGAGAGCACTAAGGAACATATGGGCAAAATGCTATGAGAAATTTAAGGAGTGAGAGCTCACATTCAACGGAACTGATATGATGATGTGTTTACAAAAGACTTCATAGAAAATGTATCTCCTGAATTGAGCTTTGAAGGAATAGAGAAACTTCAAGAAATAAGAGTGTGAATAGAGGTGTAACAGTCCATAAAGGGTTGAGGGGAAGTGAGCAAATCAGTGGAAATAAGGATGGAGGAATAAGGAATAAGGAATAGAATGGGTGATGGTAAAGACATCTAATTTGATACCTAGAGTACATTAAAGGGAGTTTTATGGAAAAGTGATAAAAGTAGAGGTTGGAGGCATAATGTGAAAGACCAGGATCAGTAGTTTATAATTTATTTGATAGTTAATAGGGATATTTTAAAATAGAGAAGTGGAAATTTAGATGATCAACCTTGATGGAATCAGCTACTCTCAGCAGTTCAGAGAGCATTTTAGTAACTATGGACTATGTTATTGCAATCCAGTGGAAAAAAATCAAACAAAACAAAACCAAACAAAAAAAAAACCTTCAGAATCTGATGAACACTTTATAAAAATTATTTCCTTATGTATCTCTTTCTCATAATCCTAATTCCTCATACTGAAAATGAATAATTTGTAAAAGTGTTTATTAAAACTTTACATGTACGATGCTAACCTGACTGTTCACCATTGAGGAGAGAGGGATGGGAAAGGAGGATGGAAGGAAATTTTGTAACTTAAAACTATACATGTGCATATGGATGAAAAAAATTAAAGAACAATCTGCTACGTATAATTAATTTATGCATTGGAGATGAAGGAAAAGAAACTTAGGAAACTAAGACATTTTCTGCTTTCAAAGAGCTTTTATTCATTCAGGACAAAAATGGTACCAAAGAAGAAAAAATACAAATTATAGTGCCATCTAATAATGGAATGCAATTGATGTTAATAGATAACTAGTGATTACTTGTATGTAAGTAGCACAAAAGTTGCTCTCCAGAAAAAAAAAAAAAGAATGAACATGCAGTAATTTAATTCAATGAATATTTAAGTACCTACTATGTGTCTGATATTGAACTAGACTCTCTATATGCAAATACAAATATTCTACTGGGGAAAACAAAGATCTAAGTTCCCGGGAGGGTAGGAACTTTATTTTTGCCTTTTTTTTGAATCATTAGTGTTTGACACAGAGCCTAGAACATATACTATGTTCTCTGTTTACATGGGTGGAGGGGATTATATACATTCCCTCCACCAATGTAAATCCTCTTCTTGGCTTAATAAAAGAGATGGTATGGTAAGACACCAAATGAAGTAAAATAAAATCACCTGATGACTGATATTCTTGGTTTTAGGCATATCAGCTCACATGTTGCTTTGTGAATGTCAAAATTATCACTTTATTTAGCATGTGACCAAAAATAGAGCTTAAGACATTTTCTCTGATCCTTGGGACCTCTTAAACCTTTCCAAAAAGGAATTAATTGCAATGGATCAGGCAATTTTAGCTGTTTCCAGATGTCTAGGATGCCAATGACTCAATGAGGTAATCCTTCAATAAACTAATAATAGAGAAGGATAATTGAGGATAATTGCTAGACCTCATAGTAGCCATTCAACAGTCCATTGTACTCCACCCACCACCCACAACTACTACTACCACTGTGTTGTTACAGGCAGCAGGAATGCACAAGCATACAAGGTTTGCAACAGAACTCAATTCTCTACTTTCACTTCTTCTAGCAGTGATGAGTGAAGGGAAAAAGTAGAAGATGTTTAAACTGAGAGAATTATAACAGTTATATGATTACGAAGCTCAAATAGAGATCTGGAGCCTATCATCCCGCTGGGGCCAGAAGTTACTTAGATCAAAGACTGAACCCACTGAACCATTGTATTGTACAGCATGGGAAAAAATTGAAACAATTTTTAGGACTGGGCTCTCTGAAACCATATTCAAAAGAGGAACAATAGGGAAATTTAACAAGAAAAGTGAACAATCGGAAATAAATGATGGTGGCGATGATGATGATGATGATGATAATCATGAGAAGAAGAAGAAGAGGAAGAAGAAGAAGAAATAAAATTCAAGATATCTCAAGAGGAAGAAAACACAGGAACTTTGGGCATAATCCAATAGACCAATAGGAAACTTATAATAACAGAAGGGAATAAGACCTCTTAATTAGGTAAACAAGTCTAGACATCTATGAATTAATATTGTAAGTCAAAAAAAAATGAATCACTCTGATGAGAAAGAGGAATCTGTGTATTTTAAAAGAGTATGGAACAATAGCAAGGTAGTTCCAAAAAGATTTACAAGAAAAATAAGAATTGTGAAAGGGGAATTTATAGTAGAAATAGTTGGCAAAATAACAAAATGTGTATCCCCAGTGATTCGAAGATCAAAACATAAAGAAAATAATATGAAACAAAACTGAGTGATAATGCAAATACACAGAACTGGAGAACAATCTAGGAGAAGAGGAACAAAAAGCACCAACATTAAAAGAAAATATGTTCTCAATATAATCAAATAATATTGATCTCAAAGGCAGGAGTTGTAAAATGAACTTAAGGTTTTTAGGTTTCCCAGAAGAAAATGACTAATAAAAAAGGTAAACAACATAATTCGAGAAATAATTCAATAAAATTGTCCCAAATTTATGAAACAGAAAACAAAATACCATTTTAAACAATCTACAAATTGCCTTTAGTAAAAGAAGTGGAGACTGTGGAGAGTGCCAAATAAATAAAAAAATTATGATACAAATATGTTTTAAACTAAAAGACTCAGACAAATTTAACAGTTCCACTGATGATCATTAAATTCCACAAGTGATGAAGACAAAGCCCTTTAAATATCAATGAATGAAGCATTTATTAAGCATTTGCTATGTTTAAATCATTTCTCTAAGATCTGAAAGCAAAGGAAGGGAACAAGTATTTATGGAGTACCTTATCAGTTGAAAAGATAAGTCCAAAGATGGTCAGTATTCTCTCTGGACTTTTAGTCAAGCTGTAGATTGTTTAGTAGGTCTGAGGACCACTCATGTGAACTACATATGGGGAAATCAAGACTTATAATATGTGTCTGACAACCTAATATGTATGTGACAAGAATTGTATTATATATCTAATTTGTCCCTCACAAAAAAATTAATTTCAAAATTTCAGAAAAAAGTTAAACAGTGAGATAACTCTTGCACTCAAGGAGATCACATCTAATAAGGAAAGACAACATACATGAAAGGATTTAGCTTTAAAGTTAGTTTTAAAAAGTCCCATGGTGCACAGGATATGGCAGCAAGTAAAATTCTAATTTCTCCTATTTAATATCATTTCTGCTGATAAAATTATATCAGTTTCTGATATTGAATCATTTGACAGTGCTGTGAGACTTTGGTAGCAAGAACTTACTTTTATGGGTCTTCTGTGGCTGTAACAACTGAAGAAGCACTGAACAGGCTGAATCTTCACAGGGGTTGCTATTCAGGATGATGGTTGGGTTGAAAGTGCTTAGATGGAAGCTTTGATATTCCCAAAGACTCTTTGATTCAGACTCTCCTCTGGGTTAGCCTCCATATGAGAGGAGATGGTGGTCAAAGTGCTGGTGATAGTTTGACTTGCCTAGTATATGCTGCCTTTTTTAACCATAATATAAAGGAAATGAAAGATAAATAACAAAAGATTTTGGCACTCACTAGAAACCAATAGGAGGTGGAATAATGAAGAACAAAGTTGCTGAAAAAAATTTTAAAATACTTGAAAAAATTCTCAGGTCATGACTATGACCTTTATGAAAAAAAGAATATTAAAGGACTTGGTCAAGAATTACCACAGTATTAGAAAGCATGGAAAGGGCAAGTTCTGGATCACTAGAGAAAATACGAACACCAAAAATGTCATAGACTCATAAGTGCATAAAAGAAGCATAAAATGTCACTATGTCAGATGAGGGAGTTATT
This sequence comes from Macrotis lagotis, assembly GCF_037893015.1. Taxonomy (NCBI): domain Eukaryota; kingdom Metazoa; phylum Chordata; class Mammalia; order Peramelemorphia; family Peramelidae; genus Macrotis; species Macrotis lagotis. The sequence goes on along the minus strand of NC_133658.1, from coordinate 337,338,364 downwards.
GCTTCTGAATGAGCTGTCACTCATTTCCTACAATTGTTGCTTATTCCTCATAATTTTTGCAATTGTCTTGCAACCGCATGTTTCCTCTTGGTTTCATCATTTTCTTTTTTTCTCAGCTCAATTTGACCTTAAATATTTTTCCTCTTAATTCTCCATCTTCCCTGGCCTTAGTCAGTGAATGAAAGACCATGAAAAATGTGTGATGAAATGAAATTTGTTTGGAAATATAAGTCCAGAGAGGGTCAATATTTATCTCTGGACCTTTAGTCAAGCTGTAGATTGTTTAGAAGCTTTGAGGACCAATCATGTGAACTACATCTGGGGAAGCCAAGGCATATAATATGTGTGTGACACCAACAGATAAGCCCCACTCTCCCAATGCAGCAAGATGTAACATAATCAATTGATTAATAATAATAATAATAATAATAATAATAATAACAAAAATGAAGTCTAGTAAAGAGCTTTTTTCTTAATAGATATGACAGTTGAATACAGATTATGCTTCGAAAACTAAAATATACACAGAATAATAGAATACTGTAGAAGAATTTAAGAATCATCTCATGTAATCACCTCATTTTCCAGCTGAGAGAACTTACAGTAGGGTGAAAGATAGTGAAGGCCAGAATTTTTTTTCTACCTCTAAATAGTTGAGTCAGAGAAAGTGATTTGAAATCTTTGAATTAGTTTTTTAATCATTAATATGGTAAGGAAATGCATGTGTATATGAATATATTTTATATATGTGTAGATGTATGTATACACACACATATATACACAGAGAGAACCCATTATTTTATTATTACATGGAACAACAAGAATTAAGGTGGAACAGAAAGGTTTTTTGTAGAAGGTAGTAATTTATTTAAAATTTGTAACAAGTCAAGAGGGAGAAAATTCCAGACATGGGGACAGACAGTAACTCAGCCTGTTACTATATACATGATACTATATATGGGAATATAATATGGAAATAAACTCATAGATCTAGACCAGCCCAAAATAATAATATTTGTACTACTTTCCTCAAATGGTAATAAACCTTGAGGTTTAATATAAATGTATTATTGTTATGAGGAAATTGGAGCCCAGAAAAATGTTAAAAAATTTTAGAGAAGATAAGAACCTCAGGACAGACATAGCTGAATCTCTTCATTTCATACATAAAGTGAAGTAACGTATCCAAGGAGATAGAAACAGGCAGTGACAAAGGAAAGTTGGAAATCATGGAATTATAGATCTTTAATGTTTCAAGAATCTTTGAAGTCATCTAATCCAACCCTTCTTATTTTGTAAGTGAAGAAACTGGGGAGCTAAGAGATTATGTGATTTTCCCAAGATTTGGGTCAGCTACTGGAAACACTTCCCTTACAGCCATACCCCCTGTATGGGTACATTTTGTGCTTTCATTTGGCCTCATATATATGCATGTGGTTCTGATGACAGGGAACCACAAAATCAAGGTTCTTGGAAGTGAAAATCTTATGACTAACCATAGGATTATGAAAGCTGAGGATTTTTTATTTCACAAGCCTGTGAGTTCAATGATTAAAATTTTTTTGTTTTTGTTTTTGTTTTTCCTGAGAGACAGTAAGTTACTTGAGGACAGGATGTAAAATAAAGATCTAGGCAAGAATACCTGAGGGAAAGAAAGGAAAACAACCTTAGAAATGGCTGGGCCCAGACTGGAGTGAGTGAGTATAGCTGGGATGGGATGTGGGCCAAAGTTTTAACCTTCCTGTGCAGGGAAGAGTAAGGGAAAATTGGGTTAAAGGGGGGCCCACCCCCACCCCCTCTATGTGCCTGGGATCATGTACTCACTTTGGAAGGCTGAGAGACAGAAAATGGGGGATGGTAAAGCTTAGTGAATTAACATTTAACCATAAATATACATTGAACAATTGAAGAGAATGTGGATCTGATAGTCTCAGAAAAAACAAAGTATATTTTCTTAATAGATAGTTTCCTTTCTTATCAAGGGTACACTAATTTTTCCATGTTCCAATTTCACATCTGCTATGGGTGCTGACTCTTGGAAAGTGAATTCCTCATTCTGAACATAGAAAAGTGATAAACCTTTTCTGTCAATGAAATGCATCTCAGTTTGTTGTTAACAATTTGATCTCTCCATGACTTCTAGTGTCTTTAGAAGTTTTGCTGTATTAAGGTGAGAAATTAAAACATGAAATGGTGTGCTTTGGACATGGACTTTCTAAGAAAAAAAGCATATTATTGAAGGGAATCATGTTCTAGAGGAAAAAAAACAAAATTTGGAATAAGAGAACTTGACTATAATCACCTGAGATAATCAGACACTTTCCAATTTGCAAGGAACTCCAAAATATAAACTAAATAGACTTAGCCAGATTCCCTCGACCATATTCAATTCAATGTTTTTTTTTTAGTCCCTACAATATGCAAGACACTCTGCCAAGATCTCTCAACATAAAATATAAAACAATCCCTGCCCTTAATTTGCAAAAATATAATATTTTAAGGAGGGAAAGGAAACATTGAATGGAAAGGAGGGAATTTTAAGGAAAGTCATCTTTGAAGACCACACCTGAGTCAACCCTTGAAGGAAAAGATTCTAAGATACAAAAGATCTTCAGTCAATAAATTCTACCTAGGTCAAAAGGATGAAAGTTACAGAGAAGCAAATTTTGGATCAATAGAATTATGATTATTTTCCCTATATTAGAGCTCTGGATTTGCACAAGTAGAACTCATCATTGGGGCTTTTCACTAGTTCTTCCTTTTGAGTAATATCCATTTCAAATGGGAGCTATGATTGTTGGAATGCTTTTTATCTTGTCCAGCCCCATCTTATGTAGAATGACACAAGTCCTTCCTATGAGTTTACTTTAATAAGGTTCATTCCTTGCCACATTTTTTAACAAGATGAGGTTTCTGTTTAAGAGATGGCCTCTGAGATTCCTTCTGTGATCCTGGCATAGATCATTGTCTCCTTGAAAAGATATGAAAATAGCATACCTGTGTACTAGTTCATCATTTAGTAGCACACTGGAAAATATGAGATTGAATCATGGGAGTTCTTATCCCTGAGCTATGCTCTAGTATTTTCCTATAAGAAACACACCATTCTGATCCAAGAATGCAAGAATAAAAAGGAAAATATAGATTTTATAACACAAAGAGAAAAAATAAGAGCTAGTTAAAATCCTTTAAAGGCTACCTGGACATGGCACTTTAACCAGATAGGCCACTTGCCAATTGACTTATATGTAGGAGGTAAGGGGAGAATTCAATACCAGATTCTCCTTAATTGTCCCATCAGGGTCTGTAGGAGGGATGGTGTTTTGGGAGTGGTCCTTGTCCTGTATTGGAGGATTTGCCTTTTGGGAATTGTTGTGATCTTGTATTAGAGAGATTGCTTTAGGAGGTATGGCTGTAAGATGAATCCCCATGTCCAGTTTACTATCATGCATGCACAATTTAGTATCTAACTTGACCCATGGTTGGCCATGGTCAAAATAAAGGTCAAGAGGAAACATTTTAACTGTGCAGACAAGGTTACAAGGATCAGTACCAAATATATAAATATTACAACAACATCTAAACATTTTATCAGTGCAACAATAAGAGTACAAAATTTGTTTCCAATTATAGTCTTACTCTGTGCCCATAATTCCCTGTATCACTAGGGCTTGGGCTTTAAGATGATTTGGAAATCCTGAGCTTCTTTTAAAGCACATCAAATGTACAAGGTCTCTGTTTCCCTAGAAGGGATCCTGTACAGCCTTGTGATTCTCAGAGGAAATCATATGTACCCAAAGACTCTATGACCTCAGAAAACAGGAAACCATAAGTGGAAGCAGACAAAGCCAAAGTAGCAGTGAAGCAAATCTCAAGGATCTTTTATTCTATTTATTATAAAATGGATAAAGTGCCTAGCTTAGAATCAGGAAGACCTGAGTTTAAATCCGCTCTTAGATAATTACTAGCTATGTGACCCTAAACAAGTCACTTAACCCCTGTTTGCCTCAGTTTCCTCATATGTAAAATAACAATAATAACAACACCTACCTCATAGGGTTGTTATGTGTATCAGAGGTAACAATATACATACAGCATTTAAAAATTTTAAAGTGCTATATCAATATTAGCTTTATTTTATTAATATTATTGTTGCTATTATTACCACCACTACATGAATTTTGGGGTGGAAGATAACTATACCAAATGATTGCTCCCTCTTAGATATTGGATGGTGCCAGTCAGAGTCCAGGTTGCGGGTATTTTAATTGGACCTCAAGTGAAAATGAAGCTGCTGACAGCTTAATAGATGTTAAGGGCTAGTGAATAGCAAAAAGCAAGGGAAAGAGAGGACATAGTATAAATAGAGAGTGCTCTGTAATCTATGTAAATAAGGGCTTATTTCCAAGAGAGGAAAAATTAACCTGCTGAGAATACAAGGGAAGAGGAAGTTTTAAAGACAGCAGGAGGGTAATATGTTTTGAGTCATGATGTAAGGAAAGACAGAGTTAAATAGAGTCCCAGGAGATAGTGTGAAAGGGACCAGAAAAAGGCTAAATTGGAGCTAGTGGCTAATGGTGATGTCTATTGGGAGCTGTCCATATCATTTTTTTCCTAGCTAAGTAATGATAACTGTTGGGAGAAAGAAATTGTACAAGCTGGCATCTTCCAGGAAGTCAGGGCTGAGGGTACATGTGTGGGCACTGGGTGAAAAGAGGTCAAGGAGTGAAGGAACATATTGTTTTATCATCTCAGGGTAGAAATAGTTACAGGAGCGGAGATTTAAAGGCAAAGTCAAAGTTAGAGATCATTGACTCTATTACCCTCTACCACATTTAATATGTAAGAAAACTTGGGTTTAGGGATGTGAAACAATTTATTCAAGGTAAATCACTATAGTAAGTAATAGCATCCTAAGAGATACATAAGGCATGTTATTCTTTTCAATTCATAGATGAGAAAACTGTAGCTTTGAAGTGGTTCTGGAATTTCTCCATAGTCACCTGATTGGTATCTGAGTCAGAACTATAAACCAGGTCACCTGACTCACCTCACTCTTTCATAGTACATATTGGAGACCAAGACAAAGGTCTCTAGGAACCTGTTTTTCAAATGCTTTTCAATCAGTCAAAAATGATTTCAATACCCCCTACATGACAGATATTGTGCTAAACACCTAGGACACAATGAAAAACGATTCCTGTTCTCAAGTGTTCCACTGTTTAAGAAGTCAATTAGTGAACAGGGTCAGATATTTCTCAAAATCTGAGGAATGAAAAGAAACAGAAGTTAGAATTTTGAAAGAATAGATCATTCCTAACTGAGTATTCCATACTTCTATGGATATTGAGAGAGAGAGAGAGAGAGAGAGATTGTAGCTGTCACAGATTCCTGCCCACGTACCTTTAAGTAGGATTGAAATCTGACTCTTCCTTCATGGGAGAAGGATTAGATCCAATCTGAATGACTACAGAGAGCAAGTTTAGGCTGACGAATATAATAACTAATGAAATTTATATCATATTCTCTAGTCTAGGAAATGCATTGTATATAATAGCTCATTTGCCAGAAACCTTTAGAGGCATGCAGGAACATATTCTTATCGAAGGTTTGTGGACAAGGGAGCTGAGAGACAAAAATATTTAAGCAACTTCCCCAGGAGCACAATTAATTTAAAAGAGTCCCTTAAGAAATCTGCAATATCCCAAAGGTGCTGAAGGTTCAAAGATATTTATTCCTCTGGTGATTGAACTGCATGTGCCATGCTCAAGTGAATCAAAGCACAGAAACAACACTGCTGGCTGCCTGGAATGCTATCTCTCAATATTGTTTCAGTTTTTCCAAACTACAGAGGAACCTGACCTCTTCTGGAGGAACAGATTTCTTAGACAACAGATGCTCTTCCCCATCTGAAAGATCTGATGTCCTAATGAGAATGTTTCTATTCCAGTGTTTTCATATTCTGGAGAGAGTGGTCACAAGGTCAGGACTTGGACTTTGGCTCTAACTAGAATAGAATGAACTCATAACCTTTCATCTCTAATAATATTCAGTAGAAATGAAGTGGCATGAATGGGCTACAGTTGTTGAAAATATTTGCTGCTAAAAGAGGATCTTGCATTTTATATAACTTGATTTTGATTTTTACTACTGATCTGATGATTAAAAAGCATAGCTGCTACTAACAGAAAGTGGGATATTTTGGAGTGGATGGAATTTCTGGGTCATTGTCCTCAGGGAAATTTCCTGGGCCAGGAAGTACTAAGAGAACCAGGACCCAGCTTACTCAGGCACACAATCCCATATCACATTAACAATGGACAGAACCACAATTTGAATGTAGGTCTCCATATCCAATTGTTTTTCTGTCACTGTAGAAAGCAAAAGAACATTCCAGAGAGTGACTTAAAATGAATATTCTATTATAGAATGGAACCATTCATTAGGATACAAGCTCCCCATCATCAGAGGTATGGAAAAAAGAAAACTTTATAATCATTTTTGCTTTGGAAATGCTATGAAGTGAATTCCTAAGTTTAAATTGAGAATTGGACTTAAAGAACTTCGTCCATCTTAGACTCTACCATGCTAAATAATTTATTTAAACTCACAAAATTTAATTCAATAAGCCTTTAATGAGCACCAGATGATGGAGTTAGAGGGACAAAATTGGAAAGTATTCCAGGAATGGAAATACTAACAGAAAAGATGGATAAGTAGAGGACACCTCTTTTTCACTCCACATGGTGTGATTTTACTATTTGACAAGGTTACTTTTTCTTGCTCATTGTCTTCCTCCTTACTACTTCCTTTGAGTTATGAAATTTTGTTGATTATATTTCCCTAATGGCTCTCATAGTTATCTTTGTTATTACCACCATCACCCACCATCAAATCTCAATAAAACCATTGCAATAAACTTCCTTGTTAAGTAGGTCCCATAATTCATATTCTTCTCTCTCTAATCTGTTTTCCAAACAGCTACCAAGTATTCTTAAAGTCCTAAAATCATAACACATCATTACATTAGTTAAATGATTTTGCTGGCTCCCTGTGGGTTCTAAGACAAACTTCTAGTTCTGCATTTGAATTGCTTTACAAGATGACTCCAATCTACCTTTCCTGATGTATTTTACATGCACTCTACTGCCCAATGCTGGTCTATCTGCTTTTCTCCAAACTTTTGATACTGTTTCCCATTTCCAAACCATTGCTCAGATGATGCACTTTTCTATTTACCTCCACCTTTTAGAACCTTTAGCCTAAGGTGTTCTAAGAATCAAATCCCCTACCACCTTCTATATACAACTTTTTCTGATCCCAGTAATTAGTTAGTACTTAATACTTTACAAATTATATTGTATTTATTAATGTTTGAAATGTATCTTTCTGCAAACTGAATATATGTAATTTCGAATATCTATGCTTATCTATGTTATATATGTAAATCTGTATATATGAGTGTGTGAGTATGCTGTAGAGTTGTTTTATATTTATTTTTATTTTTCCAGTGGGAGGGAAAAGGAGGGACAGAAAATAGTTTTTAATAATTAAAAAAAATTAGGATAAAAAACATATCTCCCAAGGGCAAAAGCTTTTTGTCCTTTTTTTCTTTTGTATTTTTTATTGTCAGTGACTAGTATTGGGTCTTGTATATGAATCAGTGTTTAAGAAATGTATGCTGAATGAATAAATGAAAGCATTATTGATATAATATATAAACAACTTTCCTTTTGTTTTCTCTTTAAAAAGATCACTCCAAATTATAAGAAGCAACCCCAGTTTTGAGAATGTGGTACACAAATCCAAGTTTAGATGTAAATTTGTCTCTCTCTATCCTAGGCCCTCTTCTGGGAGTTATAAATAACAATTTTCTTGCTATGCTTGGAAATGGTTAAGGTATATAATATGGGTAAGATATGCTCCCTATACTCTCACAACATGTAAGATTTGAAGAAAGGAATACCCCCTTTTCAGCTGAGGAGTCTAGCAATTATCAGAGGAATTATTTAAGAAAAGTTGACATTTAAGTTTGATGTTAGAGTGTAGGTTGAAATTCAAGGGGAAAGAGGAAAAAAACAAGTTATTTCATTTGTAAGTGATAAATAAACAGGCAAAGGCCAAAAAGTACAGTGTGTGTGTATTATATCTGATATATGTGTTTCATGTAGTTTATACATATATGTATATAAAATTATGCATATTGCTATGTGTTTCATATAATTCATGCATACTTATACATACAGGATATATGTATTGTATATAAGGAAGAAGTGGGAGGGACAGAAAATAGATTTTTAATTGGAAAAATTCACTCAGAAGAGCATATGTATATAACATATTCATATACATAAATTTACTATATATGCATGGTTTATATATATATATATACATAAATTCATATGTACTTTAGATTTGTATCATCCATATTTATATCTATATGTCTATATAGCTTTTGTTTGTCCTTCATTTTCATTTGTTTTTGTTTTTTGTTTTTGCAAGGCAATAGGGTTAAGTGACTTGCCCAAGCTCATACAACTAGGTAATTATAAAGGTCAGATTTGAACTCAGATCCTACTAACTCTAGGGCCAGTGATCTACGCACTACACCACCTAGCTGCCTCTTGTCCTTCATTTTCTAAGAAGACCAAAGACATGACAGTAATAACTTGACTTGGCTGTGATTTAGATTTAAGTGAAGCAAAGTGGCACAAAATTGTTACCCTCACTGTCTCTTTCAGAGTCATTGAAGTCTAGTGAAAAGACAAGAGTCAAGAGGACTGGTAAAGGCCCAGGATGAACTTTGTTTCTTCAGTGTCATCTGACAAAGATCTAAGAACTCCACAGTTAGTGCTTCAATCAACTTTGTGACCATTGGAAATAAATACTTATTCACCTTTTGCTCTGGGGATAGTCTTCACCTGCTTGGTGTAGTTATCTCCCTAATTCACTGATGAGTTTGAAGTTTCTCAGTTCACCATCAGTCTGATTTAGTCTGACTTTTGAGTCCGTTTTAGTGGAATATGTTTACTGTGCATACTACAGTTTCCTTGGAGCCAAAGATAAGGGCTGGGTCACAGGTTGAAAGCAAAGGTGGATAAGAAACCCTGAAAAGTTAATGACAACTATCTCATACCAGGTACGAGTCCTCCCTGAACATCTCCATACATGCATAATGTACAAAATACACATATATACTCAGATACATGTAATATATATATATATAAATACATACCTATTAGTGCATGTATTATGTGTGTGTGTATATATATATATATATATATATATATCCATATAAGCATGTATTCTACACATATACCTATAAATCAATCAGTAAACATTGATTAAGAGCCTATAATACATCAGGGAACATTATAAGCACTTAAGGATACAAAAAGAGGCAAAAGACAGCCATTGTCCTTAACCAGGTTCCTTTCTAATGGGAACATGAAAAAAAAATATATACAAAGCAAACTATATACAGGAAAAATAGGGAATATTTTTAAAGAAAGGATACCACGGGAATTACGAAGGGCTAGTTAAGGCTTACTGTAAAAGTTAGAATTTTAGTTAGGACTTTAATAAGGACTTTAAAAAAGTCAAAGAGGTCAATAGTCATAATGGAGGAAGGAGAACATTCCAGGCATGTGCGGTAGTCAGAGAAAATACTTGGAAACAAAGAGATGGAGTGACTTATTCATCAAACTGCTGGAAAGCCACTGTCGATGGATTGACAAATACATCTTGGAGAGTAAGCATAAGGAAAATGGAAAGTTAGGGTGTGACTAAATCAGAGAATTTTCAATGTCCAACAGAACATTTGTACTTACTCCTAGAAATAATAATATGTCGATGGTGTTTATTAATAACTGGGTTAGATTCATAGCTGTGTTTTAGGAAAATCACTTTAGTGATGGAATGGAAGATGTATTCGTCTGAAGTAAGACTTGAAGCAAGCAAACCCACTGGCAGGCTACTGCAATAGTACAGATTTGAGATGACAAAGGTTTGCACTAGAGTGGTGACAATGTAGAGGAAACAATAAAACATTTTAGAAAGATGCCACAAAAGTAAAATAAACATCCATTGACAAAACTTTGGACATAAGAAGTGAGAGTTAGTTAAAAATCCAAGATGAGCCCTAGGTTGGGAGGCCAAGGTACTGGGAGGATGGTGTTACCCCTTTTGGAAAGAGGGAAGGTAGGAGTTGGACAGAATTTGGGACGGGGGGAAATATAATGAGGTCTCTTCCAGATATATTGAGTTTAAGATATCTTCTGGATATCCTGTTTTTATTGTCTGAAAGTTATTTGGGGTATAGGGAGTGCTCAAGGGAGATTAATACCTCTGATGTGAGGGCTACCAAGCTCTTTTCAGAGCTACTTTCCATCTTTGAGTCACCTCTCACCTTGGAATTAAGAAACTGTAGCAAGCACAGTAGTCACACACAAGGCTAACTAAATCAGGTTGAGATTAGCTGAAAGAGTCTCAGAATTATTGATGAGTTATGGAGGGTGTCTACCCCAAGCTTGTGAAGTCTTCTACTGATAGAATAGGCAGATGAGAACACTTCATTCCAATAGTCATGAAGGCAGATGAAGCAGGTGCTATGGATTGCTTGTAATTTAGACATTAAAGACACCAAATTCATCCACTGCATCTAGAACCATCACCAGTTGTCTTGACTGTCTTGCTGTAGGATCATAATGACTTTGGAAGAGAGTGAAATCAATGATTTCATGCAACTCTATATCATTTAAATCCAATTTACGTATGCATTGAAAGACATCACCCATACCACTTTATCATTTCTTAAAGTCCTATGGTGACAAGCAAGTGATGAATCAGCAGCTACAGATTCACCGGGAGCTGTAGTTACAATCCTGAACACAGGTGTGTTGAGATACAAAAAAAATTTAAAGAGAAAACTTTTTCAAAAAAGATTTCACTTGGGGTCAAAGGCAAGATGGCAGCATGAGGACAGTCTTTCCCAGGAACTCTTTTCCAAACTGTTTCAAAAATCTCAAAATTATGACTCTAACTAAAGTTTTGATACAGAACACACAGAAAGATCCAGTGAGGCAATTCTCCATCCCAAGGTAAACTGAAAGACCAGGAGAAGGCTCTGTTCCACGGAGTTAGAGGAGGTAGCAGTGTACTCAGGATCTATATTTCAAGGAGAAAAGGAGTTCCAGTCATTCCAAAACAGCTGGTAGGGTGCTGGGGTCTCTGGGAGCACTGGCTCCTGGCAGCAGAAGCAGTTTCCTGACCTGCCAACCCAGGGAACACCAAGCTCAACTTGGAAGATCAACAGGGAAATCTCTGCCAGAGTGAATGGGGAGCCAGCATTGCCCTCAGCTTAGCCCAGATCCTAGGAAACAGAAATCAGACCACATAACTGGTCAGCAGCGAGCTTGCTGGCAGTTGTTCCTAGAGCACTCAGCCCACAGAAGGTAAGGGTCTGTTGGGAGACTGTTAAGTTCTATCCTCTGTCCCTAGGACAGGACTCTTGTGTTTTGTTCATATTCAGACTCTGGTCACAGTCTGAGCCCCCATACTACCTTAGCAGAGCAGGAACCTCCTCAGCTCTAGAGCAGAGGGGTGTGTTTGTGGTCATCCATAAACCAAAGCACAGGCCAGGAGAGCAGTTGGAGCCTCTCATAAGACCTTGAAGGAACTGAGGTCCTTTCTGGGGTATCCCAATAGCACTCAAAATTTTGGGAAGTACCACAAAACCAGGGTACGGACTGGGGAAATGAGAAAATGAAACAAAAAGGAAGCTGACCATAGATATGTACTTTGATCCCATGGAGGATCAATACACACACAGAAGATGAGAAAGTTCAACCTTTGATATCCAAGGCCTCCAAGAAAAAATAGGAATTGGGCTCAGACTTTGGCAGAGCTCAAAAAAGATTTTGAAAATCAAATAAGGGAGTAAGAGGAAAAACTGGGAAGAGAAGTGAGACAGATGCAGGAAAAAACATGAAAACTAAGTCAACAGATTAGTCAAGGAGATTCAAAAAATGCTAAAGAAAACATGTTAAAAATCAGTTTAGGTCAAATGGGAAAAGCAGTCTAAAAAGGTAATGATAGGAAGAATACCTTAAAAAAGCAGAATTGGTGAAATGGAAAAGTAGATAAGAAAGGTCTCTGAAGAAAACAATGACTTGAAATACAGATATGAGCTAAAGGAAGCAGATGACTTTTTGAGCAATCAATCAAGAAACAATAAAACAATAACAAAAGAATGAAAAACTAGAAAACAAAATGAAATATCTCATACACAAAACAATTGATCAGGAAAACAGATCCAAAAGAGACAATTTAAAAATCAGTGGACTACCTGAAAGTCATGATCAGGAAAAGAACCTTAACTTCATTTTCAAAGAATTTCTCCTGGAAAATTGCTCTGATATCCTAGAAGCAGAGGACAAAATAGTAATTGAGAGAATCCACCAATCTCCTACTTAAAAAGATTCAAAAAAATATCCCCCAGGAATATTATAGGCAAATTCCAGAACTCCTAAATCAAAGAAAAAATATTACAAGCAGTCAGAACAAAACAATTCAAATATCATGGTGCTACAGTCAAGATTACACAGGACTTAGCAGCATCTACATTAAGGCTTCATAGGGCTTAGGATATAATGTTTTGGAAGGCAAAATAATTGGAATGCATCCAAGAATCACATACCCAACAAAACTGAACTTCCTCTCCTAGGGGAAAAGATGGATAGTCAATGAAATAGGTGAATTTTGAATGTTCCTGTTGAAATGCCAGAGCCAAACAAAAAGTTTGATCTTCAAGTACAGGACCCAGGTGAAGCACAGAGAGGGTGGACAAGAACACTAAATTATGAGGGATTTAATGATGAATTCTGTGTATTCCTGCAGGGGAGGATGACACTATTCATACTTCTCACTTATCAGAGCAGTTAGAAGGAACATATATCAACAGGGCATAGGAGGGAACTGAATCTGAAGGTACAATATATTGTAAAAAATGGAGTTGATGGTTGAAAAGGGAACATACTGGAAGAAAGGGAAAGGAGAGGTAGAATGGACTATTCTGTGTAAAAGAGTCAAGAAAAAGCTTTTGCAATGGAGTAGAAGAGGGGAAGATGAGAGGAAATGAGTGAGCCTTCATTTTCATCAGATATGGCTCAGAGAGGAAACAATATATGTACTTAGGAGGGTATAGAAGTCTAAAGAAAATAAAGAGAGAAAGGGGATGCAGGAGGGGAGGGGGGATATAGTTGAACAGAGGAGAGGGTAGATCATGGGAGAGGGTAGTCAGATACAAGACATTTTCTTTTTTTTACTTTTTGCAAGGTGGTGGGATTGCCTGACCTCCCTGGGGTGGGATGGAAGCTTGGGGCCTCCTGGCCTCAGGGCCAGTGCTCTGTTTGTTGCACCACTTGGCTTCCCCACAACACACTTTTGAAGATGGACAGAGTGAAAGGAGAGAGAAATATAATAAATGGTAGTGGGGAAGAATGGATGGAGGGAATTTCAATCAGCAACAGCAACTGTGAAAAAATATGGACAAAATTCCTCTGATGGACTTATGATTAAAAAATGCAATCCACCCCAGACAGAGCTGATGGTATCTGAACAGAGACTGAAGCACATTTTTTTCTCTTTCTTTCACTTTATTATTATGAAATTTTTTTATTTTTGTTTACTCTTACAATAAGACTATCTTCATAATGTGTAAATAAATAAGTCTAAATTTTTTTAAAAAAGAAGTTTCAAATAAAAAAAAAAGATTCCACTTATCACTGGTGCATGCAATGTGTGCACACTCATAGTCAACACAAGATCTAAAAAAAGGGGAACAGATTTTATTGCAAGAGAACACAACAAGTATCATATCTTAGTAGCAACCCTGAGTGACACAAGGCTGGCAAATGAAGGCAAGCTTATTGAAGTTGAAGCTGGATACTTATTTTTCTGGAGTGACTGCAGTGAAGGGAGCCTGGGAAAGATTTTTGCAATTAAAATTAATCTAGTCAACAAGCTTGAATGCCTACTTAAAGGAGCATATGACAGGCAAATGAAAATTAGATCGCCATTTCCAGGAAAATGAATTGCCACCATCTTAAGTGTCCATGCTCCCTCCATGACAACCCCTGTTGAAGTCAAAGATTTTGTTTTGCAAAGCAATGGGGTTAATTGACTTGCCCAAGGTCACACAGCAAAGTAAGTATTAAGTATCTGTGGCTGGATTTGAACTCAGGTCCACTCAACTCCGGGGCTGGTGTTCTATCTAGGTATCACATAGCTGCCCTAAAAGAAAAATTTTATGAAGACCTAGAGACCCTTATCATCAATGTGCCAGAAGAGAATAAGTTTATATATCTGGGTGAATTTAATGCTAAAGTTGGCTCAGGTTACCAGACATTGCAGGGAATACTTGAGAAGAATGGAGTTGGAAGCAGCAACAGCAGTTACCTATTACAGAAGATTTGTATATCTCATGATCTCCTCATCACAAACATTATCTTCCATTTACCTAAACTCAATAAAATTTCCTGGATGCACCCTTGGAGCAAACATTGGCATCTAACATACTATGTGATTATAATGAGAAGAGATGGGATGTGAGAAAGGCAACATGTAGTACTGAGTGCTGGACTGAACAACAGATTCATCCTCTCCAAGTTAAATATTCACATTCAACCAAAGTGATGGCCCCAAGGCAAAATGACCACTAGAAGAATGAATGTCAGGAGATCAGAGTGCCTCTCTGAGTGAAAAAGTGTGTTGCTCACTTGGAGGGAAAAGTGAACAATTCACAGTTGGCAAAGATTGGACAACTTTCAGACATCTGATGTACAGCACTGTATTTGTTCATTTGGATCAGGACACTCAAACATTAAGACTGGTTTGATGAAAATGATACAGAAATATGAAGCTGCTAAATGAAAAACAAAAACTCCACTGATTTTATCAGCAGAATAGTTCATCCATTTCTAAAAAGGAAGCTTTTAATTTCATGAAAAGTAAAGTATAAGTGAGATTTTGACAGGACTCTTGGTTCAATGAGAAGGTAGATGAGAGTAACAAACCAAAGTTCTTTTATGATATCCTGAAGGTTATTTATGGGCCAAAGATGTATGTGGCATCTAAACTACTCAGTGATGATGGATAAACATTGATTAATGATAATGACATGATTCTAGCAAGATGGGTTGAACACTTCCATATTGTTCTTAACAAACTGTCGTCAATCAGTGTAGAAGCCATTGATCATTTACCTCAAGTTGAAGTCAATCAGTTCTTAGCTGAAATTTCAACTGAAGAAGAGATTTTGAATGCCAGGAACAAAACAGAGGTCTGTATACAATGATTTTGGATGTGAACAAGGTCTTTGATAGCATCAGTCTTTAAGGTTTATAGAAAATTATGCCAAAATTTGGTTGCCTAGGGAAGTTCATCAGTATTATATGTCAATTTCATTATGGCATCCATGCCCAGGTTGTGGATAGTGGACAATGCTCTCCAGGTTTCCCTGTCACCAATGAAGTGAAACAAAGATATGTCCTTACTCCCATATTTTAATGATATTTTCAACCATATTATCATATGTCTTCAGTGAGGATGAACTCCAGAGCTTCAAGGAAAGCTACCACACTGATGGTAATTTTTTCATCTTTTAAAGGGCTATAAGCCAAGAACAAAGTAGAGCAAGCGTTGGTTGGTGCATGATTCTGTTTGCAATGATTGTGCATTCAATGCAGCCTCTGAGACTGAGATGCAAAAAAGTATGGATTAATTCTCTGCTGCTTTTGCAAGTTATAGTCTAACAATTAACACCAAGAAGACACAGGTGTGCCATCAGTCAGCATCATACCATCTATATATGGAACCATTGATTACAGCAAATGGAGAAGTTTTGAGTCCTGTGGACAAAGTAACTTACCTTGACAGTGTTCTTTCCAGGGGGGTACACATTGACAATGAGGCTGACACATGCATTGCTTAACTAGCTCAGTATTTGGGAGTTTCTGAAAAACTGTGTGGGATAGAAGAGATATTATACTAATTACCTATCTGAAGGTCTGTCTACAGAGCCTTTGAGCTGACATCATTGCTGTATGCCTGTGAAACCTGGACAATATACCAGAGCCATGTGAGGAAGTTGAATTGCTTCCATTTAAATTGTCTTAGGAAGATTCTGAAGATCACCTGTCAACAAAAGATACCAGAAACTGAGGTCCTTTCTAGAACTAAACTGCTTAGCATTCCAACATTACCACAGAGAGTACAACTATGAAGGACTGGGCACATTTTTAGAATAGCTGAAGTATGTTTGCAAAAAAAAAAAAACTATTTTATGGAGAACTCATACAGGGTAAGCGCTCACAAAGAGGCTCAGAAGAAGTGTTACAGGGCCACTCCAAGGGTCTTTCTTAAGAACTTCAGAAGTGATTATATAGCAAGGGAAACACTGCCATAGGATTGCCTGGCATGGCATGCCCTCATCAGTGAGTGTGCTCCATTCTATATGGAAGGCAGAATTGAAGTAGCCCAAAAGGAATGTGATATCTGTAAGTTTATAGTAAGTACCCCAGGTATTCATATGAATTATTTGTGTCCAACCCACATACCAAGTTCATATTGTTCTTATTAGCCACAGTCAAACACACTGTAATTTATCTCAAGCATAGTGATATCCTTTTGGTCTTCTTCAATAAAGAAGAAGAATCAAACAGACATAGAGTTTAGGAAATCTATTGAATCCAGTTTTCATTGTTTGAAATGTAGTTGGAGTTTTGAGACTAGAAATCAATAGAAAGATTGGGAGCAGGAAAAGTTTATTTGAGAATAATCAGCATAGAAATGTTAACCATATCCATCCATGAGAACTGATAAGATCACCAAGTGAAGTAAGCAGTGAGGGATTAAAGGACTCAGGATGGAGCTGCTCTTAGAAGTCATTATGAAGAACCAGCAAAGGAAGACATAGAAAAGCAGTGTGATATTCAGTGATAGAATGGGGTCACTTAGACAATTAGAGGCTTTAGCCTTCCTTAGAAATAAGACCACTTTATTTAATGAAAAATGGGTGAAGAAGGAAATATCTGAAGAAGGCATCTGAGTGATGGGAGATGAGGAAGAGGGGGAAAAAGAAAGTTCATAATACCTATTATATAATAAGAATCTAATAAAGTCCTTCCTTTCTTCCTTCCCTCCCTCCTTCCTTACTTCCTTATTTCCCTTCCTCCATCCCTCCTTCCTTCTTCCTTCCCTCCTTCCTTCTTTCTTTCTATAATCCTATCAATTATTATTTAATTCAAGGACTTCTCTTATTACACTCATCTTGCCAAAATTCACTTATATGTTGAGTTTGAAATATGTTAATTTAGGATGGACTTATGACTGTGAAACAAAATAGATAATGTTAATATTGATAAGAATAAGCTGCATTCTTATTGTGTTTTAATTTTTGAAAACCCTTTCACTCAATCATCATATTAGTTAATAAGTATTTATTAAGTTTTAAAAAGTGACAGGTGCTTCCTTCCTTAAATAGTGACAATCCCTTCCTTCAAGGAGCTTAAGTGCTAAAAGAGAGAATACATTGTTTATATATTTAGTTATCTATCTATATATTTCTATCTCTCTATCTATGCACACACACACATATATGTATATATACATATATATATATATATATGCATATGTTGGAGTTTGTACAAACATGTTCTGTGATAGGATGAAGAGGAAAGAGATTAGAGAGTAGAATACAATATAGAATTGAGTTGATTCACTAAGAGATTAAGATAAAGAGAGTGCAGTCAGTGCAGAGAAGATGCCCTGCCAGGCATTGACAAGAGGTTTCATTGATTATAAAATAGAATTAGGATTATAGAGAATATGGCTGGGAGTAGTAAAAGGTAAAGACACAAATTTTAAATTTTGACTAAATAGTGGAATTTCAGAGTTTGTAAACAATAAAGGAGCACACCTGTTTATATAGCAAAGTCAAGGGGTGATCACCCCTTTGTGTACTATAATTAGTCTGGAAAACTGAAGAACTAAACAATATTTGAAGTAGTATCAATATTTAACTTAGTGTTCCTAAGAAGAGAGCAGTAGTTTGAGAGGAAAGACTATAGACCATGCACTGAACTTGTTGAAGAAAAAAGAAAATTGAAAATATTGATAGATAATAGTTATCAGACTCTGGATGGCATGATAAATATATATTACATGAAAGATTATACTGCTTAATGATGAAATGAGAGTCTGGAAGTGGTCTTGAGGAGTAAATGTGTGTGTGTGTTGACTTGCTTACCATAATCAATAAATGGTTTTCTTAGTGAAAATATTGGGATGGGTTGCAAGGAATGTCATAACATTAGAAGAAAGTCAGTCTCAACATTAGAAGATTCTTGGAATGCGAAAGGAAAATGTTTAAGATAAAGGACAATTTATTGCTTATGTAAGTGTTGTTTCAGAAAGCATACTGGGAAGTTAAGGAAATCCAAACTAATTCTTCTACTGTGATTCTAGAGTTCCAAAATGTACATTTTGCTATCTAAATAAATAATAGCTTGCCTTAAATAAGAATAAAAATGGCATCAAGGTCAATTACCACATTGATTGCAAATTATTTAACTTAAAAAGGTTTCAAGCCAATACTAAAGTGGAGTTGGTGTGCAAATTTCTTATTCACAGAAGATTATGCTATACTTATGTAGCCTCTGAAAGTGGGATGCAACAGAGTATGGATTGCTCTATTGCTTGTGCTAATTCTGGCCTAATACTAACACCAAGAATAGAAAAGTAATCTACAAGTCATCATTGCATCATTCATATGTGGAACAACTAATGGAGAAATTTTAATTGTGATGGTTAAGTTTAGTTAGCTTGGCAGCATACTTTCCAGGAATGTATACATAGATGATGAAGTTTACACTCATGCATTGCAGTTGCTAGCTCAATGTTTGGGAGGCCTCAAAGAAAAGTGTGAGAGAGAAGAGATATTACACTGTCTAACAAACTGAAAGTCTAACAGAGCCTTTGAGCTTATCTTATTGTGGTATGTCTGAAGTCTGCCCAATCTTCCAACACCATACCAGGGAAATGAATTGGTTCCATTTGAATCGTCTTAGGGAGATATTGAAGATCACTTGGTAGGATGAGATATCAGAAACTTAGATCCTTTGTCTTATTCAACTGCCAAGCATTCAAACTCTATGGCAGAAAGCATAACTCGTATTGTCTGCCAAATTGTTTGAATATCAAACCTGAATTTGCCTAGAAGACTATTCAATGAAGAACTCATATAAAGCAAGAGATCATATAGAGGGTAGAAAAAGCAATACAAGGATACTATCAAGATCTGTCTGAGGAAATTTGATACTGATTGTGAATCTGATGCTAACTGAGTAGAGCCAAGAGAACATTGTATACATCAGCAACACTATGAAATGAACAACCTTGATGAAAGCAACTCCTCTCAACAGTCCAGAGAGCTAGGACAACTAGACTTGCAATGGACTATATAATCCCTAACTAAAGGAAGAAAAACAAAACAAAACATACACACAAAAAAACGACCCTACTGAATCTGATTAACATGTTTAAAAAATATCGCTTATGTATCTCTTTTCCTCAATCCTAATTCCTCATGCCAATAACTGCTAATTTGTAAATATGTTTAACAAAATATGTATGCAAAATGACTGTTCCCTCCTGAGGGGAGAAGGGTGGTAAGGGAGGGTGGAAGGAAATTTTTTAAATTGGAGATATGCATGTACAAATGGATGAAAATAAATTAGTTAATTAAATAAAAATAAAGAATAAATTTATACAAAGAGAAAAAAAAAAACAAGAAATTGATTGTGAGACATGGAAGACACCAGGCATTGAATCACCCAGCATGCCATACTTGTAGCAAAAATGATTGTGCTCTATGAGCATAGCAGAATTGTAGTAGTCAGATCAGACTCATAGTTGGACACATTTTACATTGACCACCCTTATATATTCATGTCATTTTAATCCTCTTCTTTCATGAAGAGCAACAACCAACCCATCAGATGTGATCCTGTAAAGGTGATCATAGAACTTTTTTTAAATAATTAAATCCTGTTTCTTCATTGATAATTTAAAATATTTTTATTTATGTTTTTGTTTCTTTTTTTAACATCAAATAGCAAAATTTCTCCCATTCTTATACCATTCCTCTTGTAAAGAGGAACCCCAAATAATAAGCAAAAAATAACAAAAAAGAGGGAAAGTATTAGCATAATTAATCAATACAAACATCTGAAAATATTTTCAATGCAACATATTCATGAACTTCTCTAACCTCTGCAAGGGGATGGGAAAGGTCTTTCTCCTCATATCTCTTCATCTCTTTTTAACAGAGTTAGTTCTTTGTCATTTAGCTATATTCATTTTTGATGTTTTTTTTGGTGTTAGTTTTTTCCACTATTTTTATCATCATTATTTTGTTTGATTTCTTGTCTCTGCTTAACTTCACTGCACCAATTTGATGATCTTTCCATGCTTTTCTGTAGTCATTGTATTCATCATTTCTCACAATACAGCAGTATGTCACTATTTAATATTTCATAATTGTTGTAGCATTTTCTTAATCAGTAAGCAAGCCCATTAACTCTTATAATAATCTAACAGCTGTTTTGACTTTTCCTAATTGTTCTTCAATATATGGCAGAACTTTAACTAGTTGGGGTATCTAGAGCTTTATCTTAAAGAGATGAATTGTGGACACGACTTGCTCCCTCTCTGTAATTGACTAAAAGCTTCATCTGTTATCTACCAGTATATTATCATCCGCCACTGGACTTTACCACCTTATTTTCTTCACTAAATGTTGGGCACCTTTAAGGACATTTGGCACTTTTCTTCCAGGGCTTTCTGCTCTCTGAGCATAATTATATCTGTATTAAAGTTATCTTCTAGAAATATTATAAATATTAGCTTGGGTCCATGGGCAGGATGAAATAGAGAAGAGAGGGACTGGAGACAAGAAGATCAATCTTTTAATAGTATTTATTTTATAACATTTCAATTCAGAGTTGTTGAAAACATACATTCTGGTCCCATACTATTCCTGAATGCCACATGAATGAGATTAAAATGTATTTGGGAAATATTTAACAAAATAAATAAAAATAAAATAAAACAAAACAAAAAGCTACCTAGGTAGTATAATTTCCACTTACATATATAATCTGCAGTTTCTACTATGTGTGAATATGTATATACATCTGTGTATTATTTGCACAATACACAGGTATGCATATATGTATAGCTAAGGAAAAATATATGCAAATTTAGATACATAAATATATATATGTAACGATATGTATATAAAATGTGTAGATGCATATCTACACACATATCCCTCATATAGTGGAATTTTTTAGTAAAGGAAAGAATAATAATAGAATATGACAGTTGGAAGATATCTGATTAAAGATAACTTTTGATGTTTTGGGGTCATTTCAGTAGTGTCTGGCTATGTGATCCTAGTTGCAGTTTTCTTGGCAAAGATACTGGAGTGATTTGTCATTTCCTTCTCCAATTCATTTTTCAGAAGAATTAAGTGACTTGCCTGAGGTCCCACAGCTAGCAAGTGTCTGAACCTGGATTTGAACTCTCCTTTACCAAGAATGTTTTCACTAATCAAGAAGAAAAGTGGGAAGTTTAAAGATAATCAGATACCAACAATGCCCCCTAGCCATTCAACTGCATTATTCCCATGATACACTGGGCAGCTATCTGGAAACCAAAGTCTTTGGGTTCTGGGGGAATGTGATGTATATTGATGATTAAACTATCAAGAAACATTTAGTACAATTAGACTTTCAAATGAAAGGTCTAGTCCACATTCATAATTATTCTATCAAGAGACAGTTTAGGGGTGGCTAGGTGTCACAGTGGATAGAGCACCAGCCCTAGAGTCAGGAGTACCTGAGTTCAAATGCGGCCTCAGACACAGAATAATTACCTAGCTGTGTGGCCTTGGGCTGTGTGGCCACTTAACCCCATTGCCTTGCAAAAACTAAAGAGAGAGAGAGAGAGAGAAAGAGAGAGAGAGAGAGAGAGAGAGAGAGAGAGAGAGAGAGAGAGAGAGAGAGACAGTCAGTTTAGATGTGACTTGTGCTCACTAACTTGTCTCCAAGAGAATCACATACTAGCTTTTATATGGTATAAGTGCAGAAGTGCCCCACTACTAAGGGAGAGAAATTGTTTATCCATAAGTCCAAAGACTCTCTCAGCATCCAGGTATCACCAATAATTCTATTTCCTATCAAGTCAAGCCAAGAGGTGATATGGTTCTGGAAAAGGCAGTGAGAAGTATATCTTTGTTCAACAGTCTCCTTGCTATAATAATTATATTGTACAAGTCATGTCATCATGTATGTGATGACATGGTTAAAATAAGAACCATAGAGAGTCAAATCTAAAAGGAAGATTAAAACCTTTACTAACAAAATATTGAAATTTGAAGGCATCTTTACATTAATGAATGTTGAAATTGGAAAACCACAAAGAATATTTAATTTGGAACCTAGATTGTGGAAGTTATATCATCTAATCCAACTCTTCATTTTATATTAAAGAAAGTGAAACCTAGAGAAGTGGTTGGAGTTATTCAAAGTCATACCTTTTCTATTTTGCAAATAAATTCTTCATTCATTTCTCTGATTATTGAGATTACATTTTCAAACTACTCCACTTCCTCAGCAGTAGATTATCTCTACTTGATTCCTCCAGATGCTGCATGCTCTCCAAAGTTTTGAAACTCCAACTGGCATCATTGTTTTCTGAAATGGGCACAGTCAAGTGCACTTCCCTTCCAGTTCAATTCGCTTCTTCCTTTTCACCCTGGAACACTCCTCCTCATCACTTTACAGCTCTCCATTTTTTTTGACTCAACCAAATAGAAAGAGAATATGACCCATCTGAATAATAAATGTTCTCTTTGTCTCTGACTTTATTTCTCTTTCAAACATGAATGCGCATGCGTGTGCTTGCACACACACACACACACACACACATACAAAAAGACACATGAAAATTTTCTTAAAACTGGACCATGTTACACAATTCTCTTATTGGCATCAAATCAACAATCAAAGCTCCCAAGCTTTCTCTTCCCCCCTCCTACATGCACTGCAGGGTGCTTTCATTATTAATCATTTATATATTATCTGTACTTTGCTTGCCTCTTTATAAATCACCTTTATGACACCTATTGCTATTAATCTTAAGGTCCATATCTGAATATTACAAGTAATTATCTTTGCATGTTCATTACCTGCCATTCGTAATTATTTGTTTTACTCTTAAGGTACTGACAATTTCTGGTCTTTAACAGATGGTGGTGAAGAGAGATGGGTGGAGTATATGTTTGTCTTGGTACTTGGGATTGACTTCTTTCTTTTAGAGGACTCAGATTTTGGAAATTCCCCACCATCATCTTCCTGGATTGTAAAATACCCCAAATGAGATTCTTTCAATGACATTTTCTTTTTATTGCCAGAAAAATCAGTTTTCTCTTGAATATGATGGGAAAATAAATGTAATTGATGAAATTTTGCAGTACAACCATCATTCCCCCTTTTATTCTTTTTTTTAGGTTTTTTTTTTTGCAAGGCAATGGGGTTAAGTGGCTTGCCCAAGGCCACACAGCTAGGTAAATATTAAGTGTCAGAGGCTGGATTTGAACTCAGCTACTCCTGACTCCAGGACAGGTGCTCTATACACTACACCACCTAGCTACCCCCTCCCCCTTCTATTCTTGAGCTCATTTAAGTTCCTTAACCTTTTAAGGAGTAAATTATTTAGGGAGTAAATTATTATTTAAGGAGTAAATTATTTTAAAGAGTAAATTAAGGAGTATGATACTCATGTAGTATGTCAGTTCTTATTACATTCCCTGATTTTCTCCTTAATTATGAACTTTGATGAGGACTTTCATTTTTGCCATTAAACTCTAGAAGATATGGGAGACCCTAGGAGAAAACCAAAAGTGGTTGGTCTAAAAATTTTACTAGGAAATTTCTGGCTTGCTCTTTATGCCTCTCATCTTACCTTAGAAAACTATTCAATTTTGGATTTCAGTTTTCACACAGTGATAGTAGGTCAAAAGTATATTGTGACTTTGAGATAACCTGGTCCAAATCACTATCAGAAATGTTTCTCTAAGAGTAATAAAACCACTAGGCCTATACTCAGGGTGTGCTGGTAGATGAGCTCTCAGAAAGCAAAAAAAGGAGAGGGGTTAAAACAATACACTATTAACTTTAATCTAGGTCAGCGAGATATAGAAGCTGGAGAGCTAGGCCTGAATTCAATAAGATGCATCTTCCTGGTTTCAAATCTGTCCTGAGACACTTGCTAGCTCTGTGACCTTGGGCAGATCATTTAATTTTGTTGCCACTCAGTATTCTCATCTGTAAGCTGAGCTGGAGAAGAAAATGGAAACTACTCTAGTATTGCCATGGAAACACCAAAAGGGTCACAAAGAGTTGAACATGACTGAACAATAACAAAAAAGATTAATTCTAATTATTAATATATGTTTATCACTTTAAGTCTAGACAATCAATAATAAACTAAGCCCTAATTTGTTGTCTTTTCCAACTTATAGGCTGTACACTAAAAAAAAAATTAGTAATCATCTCTCCTGAATCAATTTAAGGTGATTCTAGAACACTCCTGCCTGTTTTCAGGAACTCGGTGGAAAAGGATTTCATTTATACCTTATGCAAGGATTTCATTTATACTTTCAACAATTATTTATTGACTCCTTCTAGTAATTCAACCTAGGCTCAGGTTCAGGGGAGGATATAAAGATATGGTACCTGCCCTCAAAAAACATAGACATAGACATCAACAAATGTAAATGAATAGAAATATTTAAGTTGATATGGATTATAAATGCTTTCCTCACAACAGATCAATAAGAAAGATTAAGAAACTAAGGCTCAGAGATAGAAAATGATTTACCCATGTTTAATCAGCATTTCAAATCTTAGCTTCTGACTTTTGCTTCATAATAGGGGGTTTTAACTTTTTCTCTGTCATAGACCCCTCAGAATAATGTTTTTAAATTCATAAAATAAAATATATAGTATTACAAAGGAAGCAGATTGTTTAAAATAATTACTTTATTAAACAATTATGTTAAAATACAGAATATAATTAACATAGTCATATTAAGATATATGAACAAATCTATTGCCTTGTTGAAGGTTTAAGAATCTTTTTTCTGTACTGTTGGACTAACATTTTCTTTAGGCAAACAAAGCATATGTATATTTAAGATTCATGAATGAGATGAGAATAGAGTAACAGACAAACCTATAATCTACACATAAGATGTTAGAAGGAAGATATGCCAAAGTTTCAACATATAAATAATCAGCAAGTGGATCTGTGATTTCATCTTTGTAGCTATTCTACCAAGATAGCTAATCAAGAGACATCCATCCCTGTTTATATTATTTAGCTGATTAATTTGAATGAAGGTTCCTTGCCTTTTTTGGCCAATTGTGTTTTTCCAAGTTTCAAAGAGAACACTTGAAGCTCCTCATGATTGCTTTGTAAAGGAAATGATGTCAGTCATCAGGGTATTTAGATTATTAAGCCATTCAAGTCACAAGCATGGTTTCAATATGCTTTAAGGTCTTATTATTTATTTCATCACAGTCATACATCTGGAGGTTTTCCTTGAATTATTTTAGCCTCCACAGGGTAGCAATTGAATATTAAAATTGCCCATGTCTCAATCTTGTTATATGACCATTGCATCATCTTTTTAAATATCATAAGTTAATTTCATTAATTTTATCTTGTAACATCATTTTATTAATTCTTTATTTGTTTTTAATCAATATATACCTCTCCACTGCTTCTGAAGTAATACTCATTTTTAGTTCCTCACTGATTGGAGTGCTCCATGACTATAGGGGATAATTGTTAAACATTCCAGAAACAAGAGATCTGGATACCTCCCAGTATCCTTGGGATTTTAAGAATATTAGTTGGTAAGGACTTCTGTACTCATAGGATAAAGGACTGGATAAGTATTGCTCCATTACTGTTAGCCATTATTCCAGGGTCTTTGAACTTGGTTCTGATATAACCTCAAAGTGACCTTCACATAAATTGAAAAGTGTGTCTCTGTGCATGGCAGAGATGATTCCCCTCCCTCTCAGAACATTCAAATCACCTTTGCATTGCAGTTTCTTCTTATCCGTGTGCTGACTAGTTAATTGAGATGTTAAGGCTCCTAATAGCATTGAGTGGCAATTTTAAACCAGATTTCTCCATGGACCTGAAAGAGAGCAGCATTTGTGAGATGAGGCTGATCCAATTAACTGGGTGAAAACTCAGCAATACATCAGAGATGATGATTTTTTATGATGGCTTGAACCTTGATATGTTATCTCTAATATTAAATAGTCATCCACTGTTTAAACTATACTTTTATATGTAAGAGACTTTTTTTCATGTAGTGTCTATATGTCATGAAGGGAGGTGGATTATAATTCTGATTTCTAAAATTAAATGCAAGAGGATCTTTGGACATTAGTCACGTAACACTCTTTTTCTTGCAGATGATTTAAAGGGGCTTAACCCTGATCTTTAAATGTTCTGTTGGTTTGTTGCCACTTCAATGTGATTTCATGGTAGGTTGCTTTCTATCCTGTTTACTCTATCTCATTTTTATCTTGGGGTTGGCAAGGCTTAAGTACTTGTTCAGGTTTGCTTTTTTTGTTTTGTTTTTGTTTCTGCTGAGAAGCTGAAAATGTTGTCATTTCTCTTCATTCTTTCATTCATTCATTTATTTATTCTGTAAGTTTGAATTGATTGCCTCTTTCCCTTCAGGAGCTTACATACTAGTGGTTATTGATTAGAATAGAAAACACTAGATGTTAAAGCTGAAAGCCATGACTTAGATTTTAGTCATACCCTTCTTTTCCTGCTTTTCTTAAACTACAGAATGTTTAGACAAAGAACAGTAGAATTGGAAGGAACGAAAAAGTCCAAAGTGTTAGAATATAGAAAGGTACACCAAGTTAGGGACCTTAAAAATGAAATGTTAAAACTGAAAAAAAAATTTAGGGTATATAGGACTCTGACAGAGAGAGAATAGAATAGAATTTTAGAGATAAACAAGGACTTCAGAGATCATTTAGTCAAGCTTCCATTCATGTTGAATGATGATAAAACTAAAATTTATTTTCCCATGAATAACTACTAGAGGAGATAAAACTCTATTCTTATTTCCTATCCTTAGGACAAGTTGCCATGAAATAGTTTAATATATAGAAGAATGAGGAAACCAAATTGTGTATAATGTATCAGCATGTTGAACAATTTCTAAATTGTTAAAAGTGAAATCAATTACTATTATCATCAACCGTGATTATCATCATTATATTACTAGCAATTATGAGCTGGGGTGGCTAGGTAGTATATAGATTGAGCATGAAGACTTGGAGTCAGTAAGATTCTGAGTTCAAATTTGGCCTCAGACATTTATAATCTCTGAGACCCTATTTGTTTCAATGTAAAATGGGGACATACCAGAGAAGGAAATAGCAAGTCACTCTAGTACTTTTGCCAAGAAAATACCATGAACAAAGTCCATAGGGTTGCATAAAGTTAGACATGGCCACAACAAACTTGAATTAAAAAATTGGGCTCACAATAGGCAGTGGTTCCCAAGAATGTTCTGTTGCTCAGTATTTTCCGCAAGTTCATCAAGACAAGTGAGTGTCAGACAATTTCATGGAATAATAGCCAGCTTCCTCTTGAAGCTATTCCAAACACTGGTAGTCAAACATTTTAAAAAAAATTCTAACTTCCTCTCTGACCTAAAGAGAAAAACTGCTTGAGAAATAATGCCCCCAAATGCTAATGTGGTGACTCTCACTTCCTCTCAGCTTCTTACCCTGCTCCAGTTTGCATACTCACTGCTGTGAGGCACCCAGTCTGAGGAAGAAAGCTCTGTGTTTTAAGAGTGGGACCTGCCCAAGAGGATTCATGTTGCCATGTGTTCATATTGCTGCCTTTGCCACCAGAAAATGCCAAAATGGTCCCTTGGAAGGCTATGGCACTGATTATGGCCACAACCTTCTTTTGCTGTCTGGACTATGGGAATTGTCATTCCTGTCTAGAGGTAAGTATTAGAGGATTCAGTTGTATTATGGGTTACCCTGTTCCTTCCCCCCTCCCCCTCCCCATCACCTCCCCCTCCTTAACTCCCTTTTGTCTCATTTTAGAAAATATTAATAAGCTGTTTAAACTTTCCAACGTGGGCACTAAACAGGTGTTTTGATATTGAGCAAGAACCTCAGTAACTTATGGAATGTTTATCATAGGAGGGATAACAAACTTCTCGAAACTTCATAGAGTTCTTGAGCAGAAAAAAAGAATGATCAATTAAAAAAAAGTTAGTCAGACATTGAATTCTTCCTGCTGAAATTCTCCTTCTTTCTCCTTTTCCATTCCCACTACCAAAAGAAAAAGAAATATTTAACAGCAGCCAAGTTTCAGATAAGAAGATTAATTGAAATATCTTCTTAGAGCATTCAAGATTCTGTCATATTTGAGTGAAGGTTAGTATAGAAACCCATGGAGCATTTGAACTTTCTGCCTTTTGGGGTTATTTGAGCTTCTTTAGGAGAAGGTAAGGAAACAGGAGAGAAACATAAGCAAAAAATATCATAACAGTCGATGCTTGGCATTTTGGGAATTTTCCTGGTCTTTTTCAAGGCTATCACCATGGTGATTCCTCCCCAGAAAGGAGTGGATTCCAGTTGAGGACATGGCATTGGGACCTGGGAGCCAAGAACACGAAGGACACAGCAATGATTAAAGTGATAAACATTTTCTGCATGTGGGCATCAATCTAACCATGAAGTTTTGTTTTCTTTTATAAACATCAGGGCCAAAAAAGGCAATTCAAATGATATTATTAGACTTCCACTATTTTGGGTCCTAAAGTCCAAGCAAATCCAGTTAGGCAAAATTCTAAATGAAAGGAATAATTTTTCTAGAACAGAATAGGTCTTATAGAATTCATTGCTTTGTCTCTTAAGAAACAAATTTACGCACTGATCACATCTTTAATTTCTGGGGTTTGTTTGTTCCCTAGAAACTACTAAGATTATATTACTAATGTCATTAACGTCAAATGTATCCCATGTAATGTTTCTCTGTATCTGCTAAAAGTCTACTCTTTTCCCATGTATCTATTCTAACTGACACCATTGTGATATAGGCAAGCTTAGGACTGTTCAATGAAAATGCTTTTGTAAAGTTTTTAAAAGCAAAATCTATAATTTTAGTCCAATTCTCCCATTGACATATTTCATATAAGTAAATATAGATTCCCATGGAAACAATGTTGCTGTTAGGGTAAATAAAACTAAAATAAATCCTTTTACTTAAAAATACATTTTGTATTATAAGAAAAATCATACTTTATGGAAAAATTTTAATAACATTTACTGAATATCAATGCAAATTGATAAATAACCGACATTCACCTAATTTATTAGTGTTTTACAAAACTTTGAAATTACAAGCTAATGAATACTGAGGGCAAAAATAACTTGTACCAAATCAGAGGTAAGCAATTGATCTGGGGTCCAAACTTGGGTTCTCTGAATCTGTGTCCACTGAATGCCATTGCATTTACCTAAGTACCATA
Organism: Macrotis lagotis; assembly: GCF_037893015.1. Classification (NCBI taxonomy): domain Eukaryota; kingdom Metazoa; phylum Chordata; class Mammalia; order Peramelemorphia; family Peramelidae; genus Macrotis; species Macrotis lagotis. The sequence continues at coordinate 337,308,642 of NC_133658.1, read as the reverse complement.
GTTTAAAAACTTTGAAAAGAAAAAAAGTACAACAACTCATAGAATTTATAGTTGAAATAATCTTTAAATATAATCTAGTCCCTTTCATTTTACAATGCAAGAAACAGGTCTAGAGAAGAAAACCAACTTTCATACATTAAGAGAGGTAGTAAATGACAATATAGAATTTGAACTCTGGTTCTCTGCTTACTTTCCTTTTCCTTCCAAAGCCTTTACAGTTTCTCAGAAGATCCCTCCCTGATTTTCTAAGAAAGGAGAAAAAAAAAGCAAACCCGCAATTTCTCCAATTCTCTTGTCCAATACCTGGAAGATATTACTGCCTTTTAATAATAACAACAAAAATAGATCACAATAAAGAATGATCCTATAGCTCTTTCTGGTTTGTTTGAATATATTATATAATTTGATCCTTCTATCAACCCAGAAAAGTAGATAATGTTATCATAATTGAGGTTTAGAGCTAAAAGTTATTGAACTAATGAATGGAAGAAAAAGGACTTAGACTCAAATGCTCTGTTTCTAGAATACATTACTGCTTTTCCATTTCTCTCCTTTTCAGTAAAGTCCAGGTGGATCTAGATCAAAGGAAAAGGAACAGTAACACAAAGGAGGAAATATTTCAGATTGTAACAGGGCAAGAAGCAAAGGAATGTATCCACACCCAGAAATGAAAACAACACCAGAATTGTGGTCAGGGAAGTTATTTAATTAGTTACACAACAATGACGCTTCAAAAGGCATTAGATTATGGAACAATGGGACAGTTCATTTCCAAAAATTAAAGCAAAAGTCGAGAGATTACATAATTTGAGAACTTATTGGAATTTACTGGAATCAAAGAACACTGAATATTGGAAATGGATAATACTATAGAAAGTATCAAGTTAGATAATCGAATGATAGAATTTTGCAGAATCTTAGTATCATGAATTTTAGAGACGAAGAAAAAAATATTAGGTATCATTTAGTCCTTTCCCATTTAATCTAAGGGAGAAGACTATTTAGACCCCAAAAATGTCTTATCCAAGGGTTGCATAGTGATAGTGAACTAATAGTGTCAGGGTTAAAACTGGATGAAATTCAACCTAGGCCAAGGTTCTTTTAACTTTTACTATGATATTGATCAAAAAAAAAGGTTAAATGTCATGATCTCCTTGCTATAGTTGAATTTCATTTATAGAATTTATATTGTAAAATGGTAAGCATCTAGCACAAATATTAATAATTAGTAGCAATACTATCATGAATAAAAATCCTTCTAATTTATATAATGATTTAAAATAATCTTTTGATGCATTTATTCTGAATATTATCATATTCAATTAAAAAAAGAAAAAATGAGACCCCAAAAATATAAGGTGTTTATCTCAGGTCACAGAACTTCTGTGCTGGAGAGTCAAGAACAGAATCCATATCTCCTTGCTTACAACCTTGTGCTCGACAAGTGGAATTTATTCAAAATGGAAAAGATATATATATATATATATATATATATTATATATGTTTGTATGTATATATATGTATATGAAAGGCCTTTATAAAAATATCAGATGTCATCTGCTGAGAAAGAATTCTCAGGATCTTTAAGATATATCATGGTTCAATGAAAAAGATGCTAAACATGGTGAGATAAGATCAAGGTTTGAAACCAGTTTCTACTGTTTTTTTTCTTTCTCTCCTCTTTCCTTTTTGCAGTTACTTGCAATGTTTTCAACATTCAACCTTTTGCATACTCTTGAGTTCCACATTTTTTACCACCCTCCTTTTCAATCCCCCTCCCAATGACCACAAACAATATCATATAGGTTGCGCATGTACAATCATGTTTAACATATCCATATTAAGCATGTTGATGAAGAAGTAGAAATAAGGAGGAAAAAGATTATGAGAGAGAAAGAATCAACAAAGGTTTAAAAAATGAACATCTTATGTTTTACTCTGTAGTAAGGCTCCATAATGTTCCCCCCTCCAGATGTGGTTGGCATTTTCCACAACAAGTCTCTCAGGATTGTCCTTGTTCACTGACTGCTGATAGGACCTACATACTTCATAGCTGATCATCTCATAATCTTACAATTAATGTATACAATGGTCTCCTGGTTCTACTCACTTCACTCAGCATCAGTTCATAAAAGCCTTTCAAGACTTTTACAAAGTCTACTCACTTATTATTTCATACAGAACCATGGTATTCCATAAACCATATCTTGTTCAGTCATTTCCCAATTAATGGACATTCCCTCAATTTCCAATTCTTTGCCACTACAGAGGTGCTATAATTTTTTTTTTGGACATGTGAGACTTTTCTCCTTTGTTTGATCTCATTGGAATATAGACCCTGTGGGCCTAGTTCCAAATTGCTCTCCAAAACAGTTGGCTCAGTTCACAACTCCACCAATAATGCATTAGTGTCTCAGGTTTCCATATTTTCTCTAATATTGATCAATCTGATAAGTGTGAGGTGGAATCTCAGAGATGCTTTAATTTGCTTTTCTCTGATCACTAATATGTGGAGTATTTTTCATAAAACTATAGATAGCTTGGGTTTTTCCAACTGAAAATTGCCTGTTCATAATCTTTGACCAATTATCCAATGGGGAAATGACTTGTATTCTTATCAATTTGACTCATTTTCTATATATTTTTGTAATGAGTCCTTTATTAAAAATACTAGATGGGAAAATTGTTTCCCACCTTTCTACACTTTTTCTAATCTTGGTTTCATTGGTTTTATTTGTGCAAAACCTTTTACTTTCTCTCTATCCTATCTTCCTTCTATTTTTAATTTTCCTTTCTCCTTTCCCCTCATTTCCCTCACCAATGTTTTGCTTTTGACTATTATCACACTGTTTTTTTCCTGTTTCCTCCTACTCCCTTGAAAGGTAGAATATATTTGTAAAGCCAATTGAGAATATATATCATTCCCTCTTTGAGCCAAATCTTTTGACAGTAAGATTTATTCAGTATTTACACTCTACTTATTTTCTCTGTATTATAAAGGTCCTTTGTGACTCTTCATGTGGTAATAATTAACCTCTATTGCCTCCACCTTTTTCTCCAAGTATAATCCTTTTTGCATGTCTTGTCTTATACTTGTCTCATGCTCACACCCTCTGTCAAAGCATACTTCTTTCAACTGTTCTGTTAGAAGTACAATTCTCAAAAGTCACAAACATCATCATATAATAAACAATTTATATTTGCACCCTCTTTCCAAGTACCTTCTCTCCAGCTTTCCAATAGGAATTCAACTCTCATAAACTAAATGAAATCATCATATCACAATCAATTTATACCCACGTCCTCTAATTATGTTCCTTTCAACTGTTCTAAGAAAAATATAATTCTCAAGATTTACAGGTATTGTTTTCCTGTTTAGTCCTATTGACTAATATTTTTATTACTGTTTTTGACTAACTTTTTTCAATTATGATGCTTTTTCTGTATCTCTTGAGTCTTATAGTTGAAAAATGAATTTTCTGTTCAGTTCTGGTCTTTTTATTAGAAAATATTTTAATTTCTCTATTGTGTTGAAAATCCATCTTTTCCCCTGAAAGAATATGCTAAACTTTGATGAGTAGTTGATTCTTGATTTTAATTCAAAATTCTTTGCCCTCCAGAATATCCAGGCCCTATGATCCTTTAATGTTGAAACTGATATGGCCAGTGTAATTCTCTCTGTTACTCCCTGGTATTTAAGTTTCTTTCTTTTAGGAGCTCATATATTTTCTCCTTTAGCTGAGAATTTGGAAATTTGGCTAAAGTATTCCTAGGAGTTTTTATTTTGGGATCTCTCTGAGAGTGAATGGATTTTTTTCAAGGACTATTTTTTTCATCTTGATCTAGGATATTAGGACAGTTTTCTGTGATAATTTCCTGCATGATATTCTCTGGGGTCTATTTCTGATCATCACTTTCAGGTAGACTAATAATGCATATATTATCTTTCCTGGATCTATTTTGTAGGTCAGGTGTTTTTTCCTAAAAGTTTCATTTTCTTCTTTTTTTCAATAATTGGTCTTGTTGAGTGGATTTTTTGTGCCTAATGGAGTCATTAGCTTTATATGTTTAATTCTAATTTTTAGTCTAATTTTCTTCAGTTATATTTTGCATTTTCTTTTCCAATTTGTCAATTTTACTTTTTAGGGGGTGAGGAAAATTTTTTTAATTTATTTTTTCATACATATGTACATGTATATTTACAGGTTACTAATTTTCAGTATGGGGAATTAGGGTTAATAGAAAGAGATATATGAGATAATTTTCATAAAGTGTTCATCAGATTCTGAGTGGTTGCTTTTAGTTTTGTTGTATTACGTTTTTTCTTCCTCTGGATTGGATAACATTATGTATAGCCACTCTAATACAGTTATCCTAGCTCTCTGAGCTGCTTTTATCAAGGTTGATAGTCTCACATTGCTGTTGTTAATGGGTATATTGTTCTCTTGGTTCTGCTCCCTTCTCTCAGTATCAGATCCTATAAATCATTCCATGCTTCTCAAGAGTTCGATCATTTATGGTTTCTTAGAGAACAATAATATTTCATAGTATTCATGTACCATAACTTTTTTAGCCATTCCCTAAAGATGGGCATCAATTTTACTTTTAAAGGTATCATATCCTTCATTCAATTATTTATAATTCTCTTGAATGATTCTCATTTTTTCTCTATGTTTCTTTTTTCTCTATTTTCTTGTTCTGTTTTCAAAATCCTTTTCTGAGTTCTTCCAAAATGTCTTTTTGGATTTAAGGCAAATTTTAAAATTCCTTTGAGACTTCATATGCAGACTGAAATGGTGTTTTTATCATCCTGCACAGAACTGTAGTTTTTATAGTTAGCATATTTTTTTACTCATTTTGATAGTTGAACTCTGCTCCTGGAGCAAAAGGGAAACAGTCCTGAGCTTTTTGTGCTGTGGTGGAGGTAGTGGGTAATGGGAGAATGGGGGAATGGGGGTCTGATTTCTGACTTACCACTTGTCTATTGTGTTGCCTGTCATGTTTCAGGTGATAGTGGTTTGACTCATGCCTTAGGGTAAACCAACCCAGCCCTGTCCATTACCCTAGTGTTCCTGGGCTCAAACTCTGTCTTTTGACCTAGGGTTGGAATCTTCACTGCTGTCCCACTGTATCACTGGCTTATTGAGCTCAGATCTGCCTGACCTGTTTTAATATCTTTGTCCTTCATTTCCTAAGAAGAACATAACATCAGGAAAATGATGCCATGACAACCACATGAATTGGATATTAGTGAGGAGGTGGTGTGCTAAGTCACCAGACTCACTTTCTCCTCCAGAGTCATCTGGTCTAGTGGCTAGATATGACCATGGGCAACTGGAGATGGCCTTGGATGGGAGAAATTCAGGTTTAAGTGACTTGCTCAAGTTCTCACAACTAGTAAGAGTCAAATGTCTGAGGCTGGATTTGAACTCCCATCCTTCTGATTCCAAGGCCAGTTCTCTATCCACTGTGCCAGCTGAGCTATGCTGTGGTTAAGAACTCCGCTCTGACATTCCAGCTTTCCTGTCTATGTTGGGCTATACTATCCTTTTACCTATGTGAGATAGATCTTTACTGAATTTCCTCCACAATATCTTAAGCTGAGAACTTGTTTCACTCTGTGGTTTGTGTGTATGTGTGTGTGTGTGTGTGTGTGTGTGTGTGTGTGTGTGTGTGTTTGTGTGTGCGTGTTCTGTTACTTTAAGATCTGTTTAGAAATCTAATTTAAAGGTGTTTCAGGAAAAGCTCCAGGAGTGTCCTAGCTTCATGCCACCTTCTTGGCTCTGCCCCAGAAGTCTGATACTACTTCTCATAAAGCGAGCATGTTATTTGATCTCTTTGAAACTCAGTTTCCTTATTAGTACAGAGAGAGAAATAATTTTTGCATCATTAATTGTCTAAGGATATTAAAAAGAATGTGCTTTTAAAATGTTTATAAAAATCAAGTAAAAATAAGAAGTTCAAACTTTCCATTTACTTTCTTAAAAGAAGATAATCATAAGCTAGTTACAAAAATCTAGATGAGTTTAGGGACTTTCAATTTAGATCTTGCCACCTAAACCTAGCTGAGTATAAGTCATCGGTGAAAGAATATGACACGTGTATAATTTCCCCTGCTTAAGGCAGTCAGGATAAATATTATCATTCCATCAATAAGCACCAGTGGTTTATCTGTGAATACTGCAGGTTTTTCCAGGCATTGAATACCAATGCATGGACAGAAATTTCTCTGAAGTCCCAATGGATATACCTTCATCCACCCAGAACCTGGATCTGAGCTTCAACCCACTGAAGTCTTTGACTCCTCGAAGTTTTTCCAGGTTCACTGGACTGAAAATACTTGATTTGTCCAGGTAATGACTGCTTATTTTTTCTTATAATTTCTAGAGACCATTCTTTGAAGTGAGACTCTCAGAGAGTAAGTATAAATTGTTAAGGTTCATTCCTTTCCTTCCTTCATTTCCTCCCTCCTTCCCTTCCTTCCTTCCTTCCTTCCTTCCTTCCTTCCTTCCTTCCTTCCTTCCTTCCTTCCTTCCTTCTTTCCATCTCTTCTTCCTTCCTTCCTTCCCTCCTTCCCTCCCTCCATTCTTTCTCTTTCTTTCTTTGCAACATTCTCTTATGATCCTGAACAAGTCATTTGTCATACTGATCTTAGTTTCCTCATCTGCAAAATAAGTGAATTGAACTGGATGGCTTGCAAATTTCCTTCCAGATAAAATCCTAAGTAACTTTTCTGCCTCAGACCTGTGAAAGACTTAAAGATGAATGAAATTCCTTTCTCTCAGAACAGCTTATTCTACTTGGGTGATAAAATATGCAGAAAAATAAGTTTAATAAAAATAATATGTTAATAAATAGTATGAGTAGGAAGAATCACTTTCTGTTGAACTGAACATTGAAGGATGGGAGTAATTATGCAGTAAAGATTATTATTAATAATTAACATTGTTAATACTGTGATGATGATGATGATATGATTTTCATCTTTCTATATTGCTTCAATGTACTTCCTTGATATCACTCTGTGGGAAGAAAATAGTACAAACTATTTTCCTCATTTTGCAATTGAAGAAATTGAGATTAAAAGACATAAAAGACAAGATCATTTAGCTAATAAAAATTTGATCCATGATTCAAAGAGAACAGCAAAAGGAGAAGCTACAATACATTCTTCTAGATGATGAGAATAGAATGAAATATGATGCCACAAGGCAAGTTTAAGGATTATCATTTGAGCTTGAGTGAAAAACTTGTGTAAGGGAGTAGTTAAAGATAAAAATTTTACATTCCTATGAAACTTTGAAGTTTATAAATGTTCTTTATAAAATAAACCATAAAATATTGTATTTTTATTTTACAAATTTAAAAAACTGATGGTAAGAGAGATTAAATGATTTTTCAATAAAATTAAGTATTTGCAGCAAAATTTGTATCCAGATGTCCTGATTCTTTAGAGATCATTTAGCATAATTTCTCATTTTATACAGAAGGGAAATGAGAGCCATATAATTAGAATGGTTTGCTAAAGCCTAAAATGAAGGTAATGACAGACATTGAAAGTAAATCAAGTTTCTCAACTTTGAGTGCATCAAAAAACAATAAGAAGTTATATTTTTTTCCTATAAGCAGAAAAGAGACAATGTAGATTTGGAACACAGTGAAGTGATTTTCTTAGTTTGTTTACAATTGTTAAAGGAGTGGAAAGCCTGGAGAGGAGGAAAGGAATTAATTTAAAAATTACAAATGCAATGATCCAAAAATGAAGTGTTGAGGGTATAAAGTGGTGAGTGACTGTCTGACTGGGAAATAAGAGTAAGAAGGTAAGGAGGGAAACTTTGTGAAGATTTTGTCAAGATTTTGTTACATTTCCCTAGAAGAGGGTTGTCCAACCTTACTTTTAAAAGTTTTTTATTGAAACAATAGTCAATATATTTTGATTTGTCATTTTAGTAAAGAACTTTGTGACAGTTTGGCTTTGTTTACTAAAATATTTAGTATATCCAAAAAGAGTCAACTCAAATTGCACTGTGGACACATGTGTCCCATGGGCTGCATTTTGGATATTCCTGCCAAATAATATGATAATTCACCTAGGAAAGACTTTAGTGTAAGTGATTTTATGAGTTGTATAAATTTCCAATTCAAAGTAAACAGACAAGGGGTTATAAGGAGTCATCGACAGTTTCTGTAGGGTAGTTCTCCCATTTGGAGTTATGTTTAAAAAGTTTGACTAGTAAAAATCAATGCATTTACCTGAGGGTGGAGAGAATTCTCCTAGTGCAGAGTCTCTCTTCCAGTTGATCATAAGCATAATTGAAGAATATTGATGGCAAGGAAGAGTATATAGTGTAAGAAGACTGTCCTACTGCCAAAGTGGGGAAATGGATATCTCTAAATAACTAGCTTCATCCCGTAACTCATTCATTCCTTAATTAGTCTCCACTTCAAATGACCTTTCCCTGACTTTAGTCAAAGAATATCTTAAGGATTAGATGTCAGAAGAGCAAACACCAGAGTCAGCTTCTTAGCAGTGAAAATTTATGTAGTCTGGCATTGAGTCTTTCTTACAGAACTATTAATGGCATCTATTAACTGTGCTACTCATGTTCCAAATTTAGGGAACTTCTTTAGTTGTACTCTGAGTCACTTTAAAGAGTTGTTTATTTATTTATTTTTTGTTTCCTTAAGCTCAAAGGAAAGCTCCATTTTGTTAAGCAAGAGGTTTTAAATTTGGGTGAGGATCTGATCAAACACTAGTTATAGTCTATAATAGTAATTGGAGGGACAGAGTCAAGATGGTGGGGTAAAGGGTAGGAACACATCTGAACTTGCCTCCATAACTCTGCAAATATCTTTAAATAATGATTTTGAACAAATTATAGAGTAACAAGATCCCACAAAAATTATGGAGAGAAACAATTTTCCAGTCCAAGACAATGTGGAAGATCTATTGCACAAGGGTGAGAGAGAAGTGCAGTCCAGGAACAGGCCAAGTCAATATATACTAGGGACTAGCAAGCCAGGAGCAGGTCTCTGGGAGACTGAATCAGTGGCAGCTGTGGTTGTTTCCATACCTAGTGTATGGTGTCTAGAGACACCAAAGACAATTTAGAAGATCAACAAAAAATCAGCATGAAATTGAATCATATCCCAACCAGCCATCAAAGCCTAGCCCAAGCCCCAGTAAACCAGGAGAAGGTCTTGAGGACCACTGAATCAGTGGTGATAGCAGCTGCTTCAGGAGTTCTTAGCCTACATAAGATAAAGAGATGAAAAAACTGGTCAAAAGGAAATTACAGGGATAACTTTGCTAGCACTGAAATAGGTCTCTGTTTCTTGCCCATATTTGGATCCTTGTCACAGTCCTGTGTGGTAGTCCCAGGGTGAGTTGGATCAATAGAAGACCAGAGTTTGAAGCCACAGTGTAGAGGAAACCCTCCTCATCGTTCCAGGGCAGGAAAGAATGTTTTTGATCACTCACAGACTTGAGCACAGACCAAAAGAATAGTAAACACTTGCCCATACTACTTTGGAAGAACTGAAAACTTACAGGTCCTTATAGGTATATCTGAAACCAGCTGCTCAAAACCTCAGAAACTTAGGAGAGTGTGCCTTCTACTCTGGAAGTAGAGTCCCACTATACAAAGATTTAAAAATCAAGTGCAAGGCTAGGAAAACAAGGAAACTACCAAAAAATAATCTGACCAAAGAAAGTTACTATGGTGACAAGGAAGTTTAAAACACACTCAGAAAAGAATAACAAAGTCAAGGTTCTTATATCTAGTCTCCAAGAAAAAAACAAGAATTAATTTCAGGTCATTGAAGAACTCAAAAAAGAATTTTGAAAATCAAGTAAAAGAGGTAGAGGAAAATTATTTTAAAAAAATGAGAGTAGGGGTGGCTAGGTGGCACAGTGGATAGATCACCGACCCTGGAGTCAGGAGTACCTGAGTTCAAATCTGGACTCAAACACTTAATAATTACCTAGCTGTGTGGCCTTGGGCAAGTCACTTAACCCCATTGCCTTGCATAAAAAAAAAGAGAGAAATGAGAGTGATGCAAGAAAATCATGGGAAAAGAATCAGTAGCTTGGTAAAGGAGACACAAAAAATACTAAAGACAATAACACCTTTAAAAAACAGTCTAGCCAAATATAAAAAAAGAGATCCAAAAAGCCAATGTAGAGAATAATGGCTCAAAAACACATAATTGACCACATGGAAAAAAAGAGGTACAAAACCTCACTGAAGAGAATAATTCCTTAAAAATTATAATTGAGCAAATGGAAACTAATGGATTTATGAGAAATCAAGAAATAATAAAAAGAAAACCAAAAGAATAAAAAAAAATAGAAGACAATGTGAAATATCTCACTTGAAAAAAAACTGGCCTGGAAATTATATCCAGAAGAGATAATTTTAAAATTATTCAACTACCTGAAAACTGCGAGCAAAATAAGTGCCTAGATAACATATTTCAAAAAATTATAAAAAAAATACCCTGCTCTGATATTCTAGAATCCCAGAGGATAAAGTTTTTAATTGATATTTTAGTTTTCCAAATACATGTTATGAAAGTTTTATTTTATTTCATTCATATGCACATAAATATTTTTAAGTTACAAAATTTCTTTCCATCTTCCTTTCCCACCCCCTTCCCCTTAATGGCAAACAGTTAGGTTAACATTGTATATACATATTTTTGATCAACATGTTTGTAGATTAGTCATTTTCAATATGAGGAATTAGGATTAAGGGAAAGAGATACATAAGAAATAATTTTTAATGAAGAGTTCATCAGATCCAGAAGTGTTGTTTTTTATTATTGTTTCATTTTGTTTTTCTTCCTCTGGATGTGAATAGCATTGTCAATAGCTGATCTATTAGGGTGGTCCTGACTCTCTAAATTGCTGAGGGGAGCTGCTTGCATCAAGGTTGATCATCTCACAATGTTGTTAATTTTTTATATTGTTCTTTTGGTTCTGTTCCCTTTGCTCAGTATCATACCTTGTAATTCATTCCAATGATTCATATTTTTTTCTCCTGGATGTATTTGTTTGTTTTTTCCTAAAAGGAAATTGTTTTCTTCAATTTTTTTCAACCTTTTTATTTTTTTTGATGGAATCTTGTATTATCATAGATCATTGTTTTTTTTTTTTTTCAATTCTAATTTTTAGGGTTTTATTTTTTCAACTTCCTTTTTTGTTTCCTTTTTAAAGGTGTTGAACTATCTGGCTAATTTTTCATAATTTTCCTGTATGACTCTCATTTCTATTTTCCATTTTTCTTCTACCTCTCTTCTTTGATTTTTAAATTATTTTTAAGCTCTTCTACGAGCTTTTGGATTTAGTCCAATTCAGAGATTCTTTTGAGACTTCACCCTGTGAATGATTTTTCACTTATTTCTTTTTCCAATATGCCATTGTCATAATGTTAGTCTGTAAAGTAGTTTACTATAGTGAGCACCCTTTTAGTTTTTTTGCTCATCCTTGGTTTTTTAGCTCTTTTGGGAAATATGGTGTTTAGATCCAAACTTTTTGTGCTGGGGCTGGGGTATGTTCCCTGGCTTGTCATTGGTCAAGATATTGCCTATGCAGTCTAGACTTTGCCTTTGAACAGGTTTATTTCATCCTTTATGTTCAGGTTCTGCCTATGCAGTGGCTTGTTCCCAGCCCCATCCTGTCTTTTGCTCCAGTGTTCAGGCTTGGGACCCTCCCTGCTGGCTTGCTATCCAGCTGTTGGGACTAATGCTGTTGTCAAACTGTCAAGTCCTGGTTTGTACTGTGCTTTAAAGTCTCCCGCTGGCTTTTCTACTTTCCTACCTTGCTTGGCTTTACTCCCATTTTCCCCCCAAAAGACACACTTTCACTGAAGATCCTCCACGGTGTCTGTCTTTGAAAACTTCTTTGAATCTCCTCTTTTTCTTAATGGGATCTTTAGCTTGAATGTCAGTGCAGAGGCTTTATTTATCATTGGTAGGGAAGAGCTCTGGGAGCATGTTAGCTTCATCTTGCCATCTTGACTCTGCCCCAGAATTTCTCCCAAAGGGTAAAATTGAAATTGAAAGAATCTACCAATTGCTTCCTGAAAGGGATCCCAAAATGAAAACTCCAAGACATAGACAAATTTGAGACCTGCCAGGTCAAGAAGAAAATGTTGTAAACAGTCAGGAAGAAACATTTCAAGTATTGTAGTGTTATAGTCAAGAAACAATAAGATTTAGCAACTTCTATATTAAAGGATTATAGGCCTTGGAAAATGATATTAAGGAAGGCAAAAGAACTTGAATTACAACCATAACTCAACTACCCAGCAAAACTAAAAATATTTTTTCAGGGAAAAACCTCAACATTCAATGAGGTAGGGGACTTTCAAACTTTCCTGATGAAAAGCTTTGAGCTGAATAGAATTTGATCTTTAAATACAAAAATTCAAGAGAAGTATAAGAAGGCAAACAGGAAAGAAAAATCACAAAGAACATAAAGAACACAAGTGTGACTTAAATATCTAAAATATGATATCTAAGAAATAAAATTAAAGAGTGAAAGAGGAATGTACTAGGATAAAGGAATGGGGAAAGATAGAAAAGAGTAGGCACAGTGGATAGAGCACTGGCCCTAGAGTCAGGAGTATCTGAGTTCAAATCCAGCCTCAGACACTTAATAATTATCTAGCTGTGTGGCCTTGGGCAAGTCACTTAACCCCATTGCTTTACAAAAACTAAAAAAAAAAGATAGAATAGGGTAAACTCTCTCCTGCAAATGAAACAAGAAAAATATTTTACAGTTTAAGGGAAAGATGAGGGAGAATAGAGTGAACTTTGCTCTCTTCAGAATTGGCTCAAAAAGGGAACAACAAACACATTCATTCAGGTATAGAAATCTATCTTAATTTATCTTAATTTATCTTAATTTACAGGAAAGTAGGAGCAGAAAGGGATTATAGGAGGGGGGGAAGGGAGGGCAGATTGGGTGAGGAGTTAATCAGAAGTAAAACACCAAGTACACAAGTACAGACATGGAGAAGAGAGAGAGAGAGAGAGAGAGAGAGAGAGAGAGAGAGAGAGAGAGAGAGACAGAGACAGAGACAGAGACAGAGAGAGACAATGGAATAAATGAGGGCAATATGATGGAGAGAAAATTAGCAATTATAAATGAAAAAAATTTGAAACAAGTTTCTCTGATAAAGGCCTCACTTCTCAAACATATGGAGAACTGAGTCAAATTTATAAATGTAGGAACCATTCCCCAATTGAGTGATCAAAGGATAAGAAGAGTTTTCAGATGAGATTGTCAATTCTATTTATAAGGATATGAAAATGATAGGAGAAATGCAAATTCAATTAATTCTGAGGTACTTCCTTACATTTATTAGATTGGATTATAGGAGAGAAAAAGAAAATGACAAATGCTGGAGGCAACATAGGGAAAATGAACTATTAATGCACCATTAACAAAACCGTGATTGATTGAACCATTCTGTGGAGCTTTTTGGAGCAGGCTATAAAACCATGCATGCCCTTTGACCTAGTAATGCCATTATTAGGTATGTATTCCAAAAGGGATAAAAGACAAAAAGGAAAAGTACCTATATGTACAATTATCATTGTGGTAGCTCTTTTCTAATGGCAAGTATTTGGAAATTGAGGAGATGCACAATAGTTGGAATAAATTGTGGTATGTGATTATGATGGAATGTTATTTGGTTATAAGAAATGATGAGCAGCATGCTCTCAGAAAAACCTGGAAAGAATTAAATAAATGGATACATAGGGAATGTAATGTGTACAAAGTAACAGCAATATTATAGAATGATCAGCTTTGAATGACTTACCTTTTTTCTACATTGCAATCCAATGCTGATTCAAAATAACTGAAGAAGATGAAAAACGCTATCTATCCCCAGAGAAAGAGCTGATAATGTATGAATATATATTAAAACATATTTTTTACTTTATTTGTCTTAAGACTTTTATTTTTATTCTTATTTTCTTTCAAAACATCACCATTATTTTGCTTGACTATACATATATATATATGTATACATACATATATATATATATATATATATATATCTTATATCAAATTGCTTGCTTTCTCAATGGGGGTGGGGAGAAGGAAGGGAAACATTTTGGAGGTCAAATTTTTAAAAAGGATTGGTAAAAATTGTTTTTACGTATAACTGAGGAAAAAGTAAAATATCAAATTTTTAAAAGAATTTTAAAAATCAGATTTGAGGGAACTTTAGAATTTAGGATGCTGCTGATAATAATAATAATAATAATAATAATAATAATAATAATAATAATAATAATAAATAACACTAAGCATTGTGAAATTCATACAAGTATTATCACATTGAATCCTCAAAAATAACCCAACAAAGTAGATGGTGCCATTATCTCCATTTTACATATAAATGAATTGAATTAGAGCTAAATGTACCCAGGTCACAAATCTATTAAGTATCTGAAGATGGATTTAAACTCAGGTCTTCCTGACTCCAGATCTAATGTTCTTTATACTGCACCTAGACCTCTCCACTGAACCTTAGAACTTGAATCTATTTTAAAATGACTTTAAAGATCATCTAAAATTTCTCTGCACATGGAAAGGAGTTTAGGTCACAGCAAAGTGAAATAAATTTATCCAAAGTCACTCCAGAAAAGTTAGTGACAAAGTTAGAAAAATTAAAAATCAGATCTCTTAACTGATAATTCTGTTTCACTCACTTACAAAATGTTGCCTCTTTCCAGTGGTAAATTTGCCTCTTGATTCAGCCAGTTTACCAACTTGGCAATATTATTGCCTGCATACTTCTTGAAGGGGGAAAGTTGAATGGACAAATTTTGTTTCATATTATAGATCTATATGTATAGTCATGGGAATAACTCACATACTTATTCACTATTGTGTATCTATGGCATTGGAACAGGAAGGTTCACATCTATCTCTGCTTCCTGCCATTCTGTGTCCCAGCTTCTAGTACCACAACATTGATTTCTGTTTAGACTTCAAGTGAATTTTTGTTGAATTTTCTGCCTCCGTTTGCTTGGTGTGATAATTGTGTGTATAGCTGTAATATCAGTGTGATAATATTGTGTATGATAATATCATGTATGAGATTTAATAATGCCATGCCAGTAACATCTGCCTTTTTAATCTATCTGCTGGGTCACATTCATCTGTTGTATCACATCTATATGGGCAGCTGGCTTGCTAGGATTCTTTTCTGCAAATTAATTTACTTCAAACAATGTCTCTATACCTCTCTTCCTTGCAGATGTGATATTCAGAAGATTGAGGATGACACATATCAGGGCCTGTGCAATCTCTCCACTTTGATACTGACAGGAAACCCAATCCAGAGTCTGGGTCACAGAGCATTCTATGGTCTGCCAATGTTACAGAAGCTGGTTGTTGTAGAAACAAATCTTATGTCTCTGGAGGACTTCCCCATTGGACATCTCATGACCCTACAGGAGTTATACCTGGGACATAATTCCATCAGTTCTCTTCGGTTACCCAGTTATTTCTCCAGCTTCAGTTCCCTACAGCATCTGGACTTATACCTGAATAAAATAAAAAAAATTTCTGATGGAGATTTAGAGCCTATAAAAATGAATCTTAATCTCACCATAGATCTTTCTCAGAATCCTATTCAATATGTCCATCCAGGTGTCTTGAAGGGAGTTCACTTATCTGGACTAATTCTGAGAGGAAGTTTTAACAGCTCAGAAATCATGGATTCTTGTCTTAGGGGAATGAGTGGCTTACAAGTCAATAAACTGGTCCTTGGAAACTACAAAAATGAAAGAGAATTTTCTAGCTTTGAGAGCAACATCCTAGATGGATTGTGTGAGGTGGACATTGAGGAATTTCAGATGCTTGTCCCCTCTGAATTCCCTTCAGATGGTAATGGATTTTTCAAATGTTTAGTCAATGTTTCTGTTTTCCATCTGGCTACTGCTTCCTTAGAGAAGCTGATAAACCTACCCATATTTCCTAACCTTTTCTCCTTGGTATTCAGTAACTGTGAATTTGAAACTCTGCCTTATTTTCCATCTAACTCTCTCCCCTCCCTTAAAGAGCTTCGGATTACTGGTCACAAAGATCTCACCTCTTTGTCTGATTTGGTACTTCCCAGTCTGGAGCTTCTGGACCTCAGTCAAAATTCTCTGAATGTTTTGTCCTGCTGTTCCAATAAGACATTTGATACACCAAAGCTGAAATATTTGAACCTGAGTTATAATGCCCACATCATTTTGAGTAAGAACTTCATTGGTCTTGAGAGCCTAGAAACTCTGGACCTTCAACACTGTATCATTAAAGGTCAGAATAATTTCCCTGTTTTTCTCTCACTCAAAAATCTTCAGTACCTGGACATTTCTTACACTAACACCCATGTCAAATTTAAGCACATTTTCACAGGTTTGAATAACCTCCGACATCTGAAAATGGCTGGCAACTCTTTCCAAGATAACATTCTACATGACATCTTCAAAAACCTGACTGAGCTTGTCTCACTAAATATTTCCTACTGTCACCTAGAACAAGTGCCTGTATTTATAATGGAGTCCCTCTACAAACTCCAGGTGTTGGATATTAGCCATAACAACCTCCAGACTTTTGATCCACTCATTTGCAGGCCTCTTTTGAACCTCCAAATCTTGAACTGCAGTTCCAACAGCATCACAGTTGTGCATGAGCAGAATTTACAAATGCTGTCAAGAACTCTGATTTCTATTGACCTTTCTGGGAACCCCTTTGACTGTGGCTGTGACCACGAAATCTTCTTTAAATGGGTCAAAGAGCATATAAAACTCTTGAATAAATCTAAGCCAATGACTTGCCAGACCCCTTATCATATGAAAGATGTTTCTGTATTATTTGACAATTCAGCCTGTCAAATGAAAAAGACCATTATTGCCATGTCTATTTTGGGTTTAATAATAGTTATTTTGGTATTGGTCTTAGTCTATAAGTTCTATTTCTACCTGATGTTGCTTGCTGGCTGCAAAAGTATTGGTGGAGGGGAAAGTACTTATGATGCATTTGTCATCTATTCTAGTCAAGATGAAGAATGGGTGAGGAAAGAATTGGTGAAAAACCTTGAAGAGGGTATTCCATCATTCCAACTCTGCCTCCACTACAGAGACTTTATACCTGGTGTGGCTATAGCTGCCAACATCATCCAGGAAGGTTTCCATAAGAGTCGGAAGGTCATTGTTGTGATCTCCAAACACTTTATCCAGAGCCGTTGGTGCAAGTTTGAGTATGAAATTGCCCAGACATGGCAGTTTCTGAGCAGTCAGGCAGGTATTATCTTCATCATGCTACAGAAAGTGGAGAAGTCACTGCTACAACAACAGGTAGAACTCTACCGGTTGCTACGCCGAAACACATACCTGGAATGGGAGGACACTAGTTTGGGTAGACATGTTTTTTGGAGACGACTGAGAAAAGCATTGCTGGATGGCAGAAAAGTCATAAAGAAGTAGCTGAACAAAAGACCAGGTGGCCAGAGTTACCAACTTGTACCTGAAAGGAGAGGAAAGGAGTAGAAACTATTCTCTTTCCCACCAGTAAATCTATGTTTTCTCCTCTATTACTATATTTCAATGTGACACTGAGTGACATAGATGTTAGTGAAGGGACAATGGACACTGTGTAGTCTAATCCTTCCATTTGACAAATTAAAAGTTTATATTTAAAAACCAAGCTTATATTTTAAATACAAGTATTGTAGACAATCTGAAATGTTTATCATTAAAGATGAAAGCTTTGCTATGGTTGTTCAATAATTTTTCAGTTATGTCTGACTCTCTGATCTTTTAAGGGTTTTCTTGGCAAAGATAATATAGTTCATCATTTTCTTCACTTCGGTAAGCAGGGTTAAATGACTTACCTAAAGTCACAAAACTAATACGTGTTTGAGGTAAAATTTGTAGTCAGGTCTTCCTGACTCTAGGCCCAACATCTTTCAACTGTATCACATGAGAAATTAATTAGGAAATAGGTAGATCTGGGTTCTGACACCAGCTCTGTCAGTAAGTAGTTTGAGTTTTTGAATATATCATTTCTCTTCTATTAATTTGTTTCCTTCTCCATAAAATGGTTTTAGTTTCACTACATCTTTCATGATCTATGATCTATGACATTAAAATATAATCTCAAATATTTTACCTAATTCAAGAATTCTCTTATTTTTCTTTATAAAAACAGTTGCACAAAGAACAAGAGACAGTGCCCAATCAAGATTTCAGATTTGAAAAAAGATTCTAGAAATTAATGAATTCTTTTTAATGAAAGAATTTTGAAGTATATACATGGTGCCATATAAATCACTACTAAATTATCCCTCTTGTAGTATTAAAATTATTTGTATTGATCCTTTATTTTAGTTAGAAAAGATCCTAGTTAGGATTGGTATGAGCTGGATATCAGTTTGTCTAGAGATTGAATTAGATTACATCTAGAATTCCCTTTCTGAGATTCTCTCCCTCGCTAGCCCCAAATGGCCCTTCCTCATAATTTCTTATAACTCAGAGGAGCTACATAACAATCTCTGTGTATGTATTTCTGTTTCTAATGTGTCTCTTCTGCTTTGTGTTTCTGTTTTATGGGTGTGCTCATTATATTCACATTACTCTATATTTCATCTTCTTTTTAATGTTTTTTTCTGCTTTTTCTTTCCTTTTCTTCTCTATCCTATCTCTTCTTAAAAAGTGTATTTTACTTTTTACCATCACCTCCCTCAATCTACCCTCTCTTTATCATTCCCACTGCACATGCTATATCTATTTCACCTTTTAATTACCTATTAAATTAGGTAATTCAATTGAATTAGATAGATTTCGATT
This sequence comes from Macrotis lagotis, assembly GCF_037893015.1. Taxonomy (NCBI): domain Eukaryota; kingdom Metazoa; phylum Chordata; class Mammalia; order Peramelemorphia; family Peramelidae; genus Macrotis; species Macrotis lagotis. Next base: position 337,289,781 of record NC_133658.1, on the reverse strand, counting down.
TCTGAGTTTATACTTCCGTCTTCAAATCAATTCTAATGGGAGTAAAATTCAAGAATTCCCCAGCATTTCCTCCAATTTTCTTCTTTACTATTAAAACTATGCCTTGCATACCTCTTTTACAGTAGAATCATGTCACCATTCTACTTCTCCCTCCCTCTTCTCCCAGTGCATTCCATTTATTACTTTCATTTTTTTTGAGATCATCCCAACATAATTGACTCATGGTCATGTCTTCCATCTGTGCAAACCCCTTTTAACTTCCCTACAAATGAAAAAGTTCTTAAAAAGGTAAATATCACCTTCCTTTATGGTGCTGTAAACCGTTTATTTAGTGTCTCTTATGATTTCACTTTCATGTTTCCCTTTTTATACTTATCTTGAGTTATATCTGAATTTAAAATTCCCCGTTCATCCCTTGTCCTTTTATCAAAAAAACTTGAAATTTCTCTTTCTAATTAACTATACTTTTTTTTCTCCTGAAGGATTATACTAATTTTGCTGCATAGATTATTCTTTTTAATTAATTTTCCTCTTTATTACATGTTAAAAACAATTTTTATCATTTATTTTTGATTCCCATATTCTTTTCTTCATATGCCACTGACAAAGCAAGTTATTTGATATGTTAAAAATGTTTAGTCATGCAAAATATTTCCATAAGTCTTGTTGTGACTGTAAGCATAGATCCCTCCCCTCTAAAAAAAAGAAATCTTAAGAAAAATAAAGTTTTAAAAAGTATTCTTTAATCTGTATTCAGATACCATCAGTTTTGTTTCTGAGAATAGATAGTATCCTTTATCATATATTCTTCAGAGTTGTTGGGTCACAATATTGCTGAAAAATGGTAAGTCATTCACAACAATATCATCCTACAATATTTCTGTTACTTTGTATATAGAATATTTCCTTTGCATCTGCTAATATAAGTTTTTCCAGGTTTTACTGAGAACCTCCTGTTCATCATTTGTTAAAGCAAAATAGTATTTCATCATGAACACGTACCAGGATTTGTTTAGACATTTTCCAAGTGATGAACCTCCTCTCAATTTCCACTTTCTGGCCATTAGAAAAGAGCTGCCATAAATATCCTCATACATTTAAGTCCTTTTCATTCTCTTCTGAAATATAGACCTGGTAGTAGCATTCTAGGTCAAAGGGCAATTTATGGTTTTATATCCCTTTGGGCATAGATCCAAACTGCTCTAAAGAATGGTTGAAGGATGGCTAGGTGGCATCGGGGCGGCTAGGTGGCATAGTGGATAAAGCACCGGCCCTGGAGTCAGGAGCACCTGGATTCAAATCCGGTCTCAGACACTTAATAATTACCTAGCCATGTGGCCTTGGGCAAGCCACTTAACCCCATTTGCCTTGCTAAAAAAATGGTTGAATCAGTCACAACTCCACCAAGAGTACATTAATATATCATTTTCCTACATCCCCTCCAACATTTGTCATTTTCTCTTTCTATCCTATCAGTCAATTAAGTAGAAGGTTGTATTGCAGAAGTGTTCTAATTTTAATTTCTACAATAAATAGTGAAACAGAAAATTTTCTTTAATATGATCATAGATAACATTAATAGCCTCAACTGACAAACTATTGATATCTTTTGATCATTTATTAATCGTGGATTTTTTTTTAATTCGACTCACTTCTCTATGTTTGAGAAATTAGGTCTTTATCAGAGAAATTTCTTTCAATAATTTTAATATAGTAATAGTTACTGTATTTCTCTCTATCCTATTCCCCTCACTCCTATTTATTCTATTCTCTTTCTTCTTTCACCCTATCTCTCATGAAAAGTGTTTTACATCTGGTTGCCCCCTCAACAATCTTCCCTCCCTTCTATCCACCTTCCCCCACCACTTTTCTCCCATATCCTTCCCCTCCTACTTTCCTTTAGGGTAAGATAGATTTCTCTACCTGTTTGAGTGCCTATATTATTCCCTCTCTAGGTCAATTTCTTTTTTTATGGTTAATGTTTTTTATGTATTGATATTTTATTTTATTTTTCCAAAGTTCATTCACATGTATATGCATATTATTTCCTTCAATCCTCCTTTTCCATCCCCTTTCCCTCAGCAGTGAACAATGTGATGAATATTGTACATACACATTTGTGTTTAAAACATGCTTTACACATTAGTCATTTACTACATGAGGAATTATGATTAAGGGAAAAGAAAGAAAACTATGAGATTGGAAAGAAATACATAAGAAAAATTTTGAAAATGTGAATGTCATATTCATTCAGATTATATAGTTTTCTGTTTTTTTTTGTTTTGTCTTTCTTCCTCTGCCTGGGAATTGCATTGTCCTTTAACCTGGAATGTTACTACCAGGGCTATAATTTAGAAGCAATGAAAAACAGGATGGAAAAGGACTTATATACATAAGGATATTTATGATAGCTCTTTTCTGGTGTAAAGGAACTGAAAATTCAGAGGAGGTTCATCAGTTGGAAAATTGCTAAACAAATCATGGCATTTGATTATGATGAAATGCTATTTTGCTATGGTATGTTCTGCATAGCCTATCTCCTAGGGTGTTTACTGGAAGTATTCATTTTGAGATCTCTTTAAAGAGGTGATAGAAAAATTCTTTCAACTTCTATTTTACCCTCTTTTCTAAAACATCAGGGAAGTTTTCCTTGATGATTTCTTGAAAGACAATGCTAAGTTTATTTTATATTTATTTTTATTTTCATTTTTAAATTTAATTTAATTTAGATTTCTTTTAATAATTGACTTTAAGGTAGTCTAGTAATTTTTAAATTATCTCTTCTTGATTTATTTTCCATGTCAGTTGTTTTTTTCAATGAGATATTTCACATTTTCTTTTACTTTTTTCATTCTTTTGGTTTTGTTTTATTGTTCCTTGATTTCACAAAAAGTCAACATCTTTCTTTTGCTCAATTCTAATTTTGAATAATAATGTTCTTTAGTGAGATTTTTGTATCTCCCTTTCCATTTGGTCAATTCTTTTTTTAATTGATATTTTATTTTTCCATATAAATGTTATGGAAGTTTTTCAACATTCATTCCTATGCATATGCTTATTTTGAAGTTATATAATTTCCTTCCATTGCCCAAACACATTTGTGTTAAACATGTTTTCAGATTAGTCATTTTAGGGGTGAGGAATTAGAATTAAGGTAAAGAAGTATATAAGAAATTTTTTTTAATAAGTTCATCAGATTCTGAAGGGTTTTTTATTATTTTGTTTTATTTTTCTTCATCTGGATGGGGATTAATATTGTGAATAGCTTGTCTATTACAATTCTCCTAGCTTTTTGAAGAAGTGAGAGGAGCTGCATCTATTAAGACTGATTAACTCACAATGTTGTTGTCAATGTGTAGAATGTGCTCTTGGTTCTTCTCAGCATCAGATCCTGTGATTCAATTCCATGATTCTCTAAGTTCGACTATTTATGGTTTCTTAAAGAATAGTATTCCATAATATTCATATACCATAATTTGTTCAATCATTCCCCCACTGATGGACATCCCCATGATTTCCAATTCTTTGCCACTGCAAAAAAGGAGCTGCTATGAATATTCTGGAACATGTGAGACTTTTCCCATTTTTATGACTTCTGTAAATAGTCGTAGTATTAGAATTTGTAGATCAAAGGGTCTTGTCAGTTTTATTGCTTTGGGGACTTAGTTCCATATTACTCTCCAGAATGGGTGGAGCAGCTTACAACTCTTCCAGCAAAGTATTTATGTTCCAGTACTCTTACAGTCTCTCCAACACTGAACATTTTCCTTTTTTTTCATCTTACTAAATCTGATAGGTATGAAGTGATACCTTATTGTTGTTTTAATTTGCATTTCTCTAATCAATGATTTGGAGCCTTTTTAATATGATTTTATATATATAACTTTAATTTCTTCATTTGAAAATGTTCATATCCTTTGACCATTTATCAATTGGGGAATGACTTATAACCCTATAATTTTGACCTAATTTTCTATATATTTTAGAAATGAGACCTTTAACAGAACCCCTAGCTTTGAAAATCCTTTCCCAGTTTTCTAGTTTCCTTCTAATTTTGGCAGCATTGATTTTATTAGTACAAAATCTTTTTAAATTGAATGCAATTAAAATCATCGATTTTGCAATTTATAATGTAATCTATTTCATGGTTGGTCATTTCTTCCCTTTCCATAGATCTGATTAGAGTATTTCTTGGTCTGTTAATTTATCTATGGTGTTACATTTTATTTTTTAATCCTGTACCCATTTTAATTTAATTTCAGTATGGGGTGTGAGATGTGCATCTATGCCTTTTTCATGCTATACTATTTTCTAGTTTTCCCCACAATGTTTGTCAAATAATAAGCTCTTTCCCCAGAAATTAATGTCTTTGTTTTTGTCAAACAGTAAATTACTATTACTATTACAGTCACTTACTACTGTTTCTTTTGGACCTATCCTAATCCACTGATCCATTACTCTATCCATTACTCCACTGATCTATTACTCAATCAAGACCAGGAAATTTTGATTACTGTCCCTTTATTGTATAATTTTAGATCCAGTAGAGCTAGGCCACCTTCCTTTACATTTTTTTTGTCATCAGTTCCCTTGTTATTCTTGACCTTTTGTTGCTCCAAATGAATTTTGTTACTATTTTTTCTAGCTCTGTAAAATAATTATTTGGTAGGTTGAGTAGTATGGCACTGAATAAGCAATTTAATTTTGGTACAGTTGTCATTTTTATTATATTAGCTTGAGTTAACCATGAGCAATTAACATTTTTCCAACTGTTTAGATCTGACTTTATTTGTGTGAGAAGTGTTTTGTAATTGTGTTCATATAGTTTCTAGGTTTGCCCTGGGAAGTAGATTCTCAAAAATTTAATGTTGTCTGTGGTTATTTAAATTAAATTTCTCTTTCTTTTTCTTGCTCTTGGGCTTTGTTGTTCATCTCTCTCTCTCTCTCTCTCTCTCTCTCTCTCTCTCTCTCTCTCTCTACATATATATATATATATATATATATATATATATATATATAAGCTGATGGTTTGTGTGGGTTTGTTTTATATTCTGCTACTTTGCTGAATTTGTTAATTGTTTCAAGTGATTTTTATATGATTTTATCAGGTTCTCTAAGTATATCATCATATCATCTGCAAAAGATGAAAGCTTTGCTTCCTCATTGCCAATTCTGATTCTTTCAGTTTCTTTTTCTTCCCAATAGGAATGAATGTTGTATTTTATTAAAGGCTTTTTCAGTATCTATTTAAATAATCCTATGAGTTCTACTGGTTTTGCTACTGATATGCTCAATTACATTGAGCATTTTCCTAATATTGAACCATCCCTGCCTAGCTGGTAGAAATCCTAACTGATCGTGGTGTATTATCCAAGTAATAACTTGCTGTAATCTCTTTGATAAAATTTTAGTTAAGATTTTTGTATCAAAGTTCATTAGGGAGATTAGTCTATAGTTTTCTTTGTCGGTTTTGGTTCTTTCTGGTTTCAGCACCATATTGATGGCATGAAGGATATTTGGCAGAACTCCTTCTTATTTAAAAAAAAATTATGTAGAATAGGAATTATTTGTTCCTTAAATGTTTGGTAGAATTTACTTGTAAATCCATCAGGACCTGAAGACTTTTTCTTAGGGAGTATATTGATGGTTTCTTCAATTTCTTTTTCGGAAATGGAATTATTTGAGTATTTTATTTCCTCTTCTGACAATCTGAGCAGTTTGTATTTTTGTACATATTCATCCATTTCACTCAGGTTTTCAAATTTATTGGCATATAGTTCAACAAAATAACTCCAAATTATCTCTTTAATTTCCTCCTCACTGGTGGTGAGTTGACACATTTCATTTTTGATATTGGTAATTTGGTTCTCTTCTTTCTTTTTTTAAATCAGATTAGTCAAAGGTATATTTGTTTTATTGTTTTTTTTATAAATCCAACTCTTAGTTTTATTTCTTAGACCAAAGGTTTTCTTGCTTTCAACTTTATTGATTTCTCCCTTGATTTTCCACATTTCTAATTTTGTATTTAATTGGGGATTTTTAATTTTTTCTTTTTCTAGTTTTTTAGTTGTATACCTAATTCATTGATTGCCTCTTTCTCTATTATATTTATCCATGTATTTAGAGATATATAATTTCCCCTCAAAACTGCCTTGACTGCTCCATAAATTTTGATATGATGTCTCATTAGTATTATTTTCTTGGAAATAATTATTATTTCTATGATTTGCTGCTTGATCCACTCATTATTTAAAATTATTTAGTTTCCACTAAATGTTTGGTTTATCTTTCCATGATCCTTTATTACATGTAATTTTATTGCATCACATGATCAGAGAGGTATGCATTTATTATTTCTGCTTTTCTGCTTTGATTATGATTTTATGCACTAGTGCATGGTCAATTTTGGTATAGGTGCCATGTACTGCAGGACTGAAGGTATGTTCTTTTCTATCCTCATTAAGTTTTCTCCAGAGCTCTATCATATCTAAGTTTTCTAAGATTTTATTCACCTTCTTAACTTCTTACTTGTTTATTTTGTGGTTAAATTTATCTTGTTCTGAGAGAGGAAACTTGAGGTCCCCCATTATTAAAAAAATTCTGTCTATGTTTGCTTGTAATTCCCTAAGCTTTTCCTCTATGAATTTGGATGCTATACAACTAGGTGCATATATGTTTAATATTAATATACCTTCTTTACCTATGGTGCATTTTAAGAAGACGTGGTTTCATTCCTTATCCCTTCAATGAGATCAATTTTTCCTTTTCCTCTGAGAACAGGATCATTAACCCTGATTTTCTTCTTACTTCTGTTTAAGTATAATATATATTGCTCCATCCTTTTACTTTTACCCTGTCTGTATCTCTCTGCTTCAAATGTATTTCCTATAAACTACTTAATGTAGGATTCTAGTTTTTAATCCAATCACATTTACAGGTAAGATTACTAATTATGTATTTCCCTCCATGCTGTCTTTCCTCATTTATATTTTTATTATATATATATATATTATTTTATATTTGTATTATTTTCCTTCCTGTCCTCTTATTATTCCTCACCAATTTTACTCCTTTTCTCCTTCAAATTTGTTAATTTTCACTTATACTTTTGCACTCCCTTTTCTTTTCTTCTTCCCCAACCCCCACTTCCCTGTAGACTAGGATGGATTTTTAAACCCCAGTGGGAATGTATCTTTTCCATCTTTGGGCAAAATCTATTAAATAGAATTTACTCAGTGTTCACACTTTCCCTTCTGTCTTTCTAACATAATAGATCTTTATGCCTCTTCACTTAGTGTTTTTTGCTCAATCAAATACTATTTATCAGGTGCCATCAATCCAAAGCTTGACTAATTGATTGCTTGATAAGCCCAAAGTACTGTAGATCAAAATAAATCATATTGATTGTTTGGTTGTTTAATTAACAGCATTGCCTCAAAATCACTAAAAACCCTACCCACTTCTGTCTCATTAGAAATACACTTCTCAAGAGTCTTGAATTACATCAAATTATAATGATTTTATTATACCTTACCCCTTTTTCAAGTACCCTCCAAGGACACACAATCATCATGAGCCAAATAATCAAACAAAACCAAATACTTTCATGAATCATTTGTACCATTCCCCCCAAAACTGCTCTCTCCCACATTATCCCCTTTAGTTCCACAATCATGTTGGGTTAACCTTGTTTACTCAAATATGTATTAAGTCAAAACTTTATAGGTAGGTTCTCACTCTCTGTCTCTAATGTCACTTCTGATTTAATTAACTATAGAGGTTCAAAGCCCTCTAAATACTGGGACAATTCAGCTCAGGACTGCCAAGCATCTGATGCCCTTATCAGAGAAAATGCTAAATTTTGTGAGTAAAACAGAACTAGAGTAGGTCAAAGGAAACTGGGATACATAAGTTTAGAGTAAACACTCCCACTTTTCATCAGGGCTTTTTGTCTCATAGAGATGTCATCTTGGACCCCTTCAATGAAAAGACAAGAATGAACCATATCTATATCCTCTAAATCCAATCACTTCAACTATATTCAATCCTTTAACTATCCAAAGAGAAATACAATTCTCAAGTTTACAACTGCTATATCCTCCCTTATAGGGTTGTATACAGTTTGATGGTCTTGAGTAACATTTATATCATTTTGCTTTGTTTTTGTATTACTTTCCTTCCCCTTTCCATTTACCGTTTTATGCAACTCTTGAATTGTGAATTTTTTTATCAGGAAATTTTGGAAGTCCTCGATTTCATTGAACATCAACTTTTCCCCTGACAGTATAGGCAGCATTTTTCAGGATAGTAAATTCTTTGCCCTCTGATATATGGTATTCCAGGTCCTCTTGTCCTTCCATGTTGAAGCTGATAAGTCTTGTGTAAGTCTGATTGTGTTTCCTTTGTATTTAAATTACTTCCTTATTTTTGCTTGCAGCATTTTCTCCTTTATTTCAGAATTCTGGAATTTGGATATAATAGCCCTGGGAATTTTTATCCTGGGGTCTTTTTCTGGAAGAATTCTGTGTATTCCTTCAATGGCTATTTTGTCTTCTTGCTCAAGCAGATTTGGATACTTTTCCCTAATAATTTCCTGCAAGATGTTTCTTAGTTTTGATCTAGGCTTTCTAGTAGTCCAATGATTCATAAATTACCTCTCTTGGATCTCTTTTCCAGGTTGTTTATTTTTTCTAAAAGATATTTTGTTTTCTTCAATTTTTTTCATATTTTTATTTGTGTGATTGAATCATGTAGTATCATAGATTCACTGTTTTCTATTTGCCCAATTCTAATTTTTAGGGTTTAATTTTTTCAATTAACTTCTGTGTTTCTTTTTCTAATTGATCTATTTTATTTTTTGAAGAGTTATATTCTTTATCCAGTTGGTTATTTTTACATTTAAAGGAATTGATTTATTTGGTCAATTAACTTTTCTGCCTGATTCATTTCTTTTTTTCCATTTTTCTTCTTCTTTTGTTTTTAAATCCTTTTTAAGCTTTTCTATGAGCTTTTGGATTTGAGTCTAATTCATAGACTCTTTTGAGACTACCCCAGGGGAAATTTTTCATTGCTTTCTTCTTCTGAAGTGTCATTATTATCATCTTTATCTGCATAATAACTTTCTATAGTGAGCTCTCTTTTACTTCTTTTGCATAGGTTGTATAGACCCAAACTTTTTATGCTGGGGCTGGGGCTGGGATGTGATCCCAGTCTGTGTTGTCCAGTCTTTGCTTTTGCAGAGGGCTATTTTCTCCTTTTTTTTCCCCCAAGGCAATAGGGTTAAGTGACTTGTCCAAGGCCACACAACTAGGTAAATATTAAGTGTCTGAGGCTGGATTTGAACTCAGGTATTCCTGACTCCAAGGCCGGTGCTCTATCCACTGTGCCACCTAGCTGCCCCCATTTTCTCCTTTATATCTAGGTTCTACCTATGCAGTTATTTTTTCCCAATCCAGTCTTGTCTTTTGCCCCAGTGTTCCCAGGGTTCAAGACTATGTTGGGTTTGGGACCCTTCCTGCTGGCTTGCTATCTAGCTGCCAGGACCTATGCTATCTTCAAAGTGTTGGGACCTAGAATGTACTGTGCCTAAAAGCCTGCCATTGACTTTCCCACTCCCCTGACTCACTAGGCTTTACTTCCTCTTTCCCCAAAAGATACAGACTTTCACTGAAGAGTCTCCATGATGTCCACTGTTTAAAATTTCTTTGGATCTTGTCTTTTTTTTGGGGGGGGTGGGATTTGTAGCTTTATTTCTGTGCAGAGGCTTCATTTAGCTTTGTGTAGGGAAAAGCTCTGGGAGTATATTAGCCTCACACCACCATCTTGACTCTACCTGGAAGAACAATTCTATTTTTTAAGGCATTCTTTTTTGGACCTCTTTTTTCCTTTTGACCTAGTCTGGTTTATAAGATGTTATTTTCTGTGGGCAGCTAGGTAACTCACTGGATATAACCTGAGCCCTGGAGTCAGGAGGACCTGAGTTTAAATCCCACCTCAGACACTCAGTAATTAACTAGCTGTATAAACTTGGGCAAGTTACTTAACCCCACTACCTTGCAAAAAAACAAACAAAAAAGATGTTCTTTTCTTCAATAATTTTTGTGTCTCCTTCTCTAAGCTGTTGACTTTGTTTTCATGATTTTCTTGTATCACTCTCATTTCTTTTTCCAGTTTTTTCCTCTATCACCCTTAAATGTTTTCCAAAATCCTTTTCGAACTCTTCCATGACCTGAAATCAATTCATATTTTCTTGGAAGCATTGATGTTGTTATCCTTTTCTGAGTGTGTATTTTGAGCTTTCTTAGCACCATTGAATTTTCCATGGTCAAGTCCTGCCCTTTATTTGGTCATTTCACCAGTCTGTGACTTGATTTTAACTCTTTGTTCAGAGAGGCTTTGCTTCCAGGATGGAGGGTGCTCTGTCCCAAATTTGGGGGGGGGGGTTCAGCTATTTTCAGAGAAACCTCTAGGCATCTGAAAATTTTCAATTATTCAGAGAGGTATAATCTAAGGAGACATTTTTACTACTCTCCTGCCCTGTGTTTTGGTCTGTGAGTGACCATAAGCATTCCTTTCTGTCCTGCAACTGTGAAGAGGGTCCCCTGCTTACCTGTGGCAGCAAGCTTTGATGAGAGGAAGAGTGCTTTGGAACTATAATGTGAGAACTGGAAGGTGCTTTGGCTTTCAAAAGCTAAAACTTGACTGTTCCTTAAGACAAAGAGAGGACTAGAAGGGATTCTTCTGAGGCTACGATGCAAGAATTTGACTCAAATCAGAGTATGGGTAAGGCATAAACTCATACCTCAATGATAACCAAGAGAGCCTGTAATCTCTTTTTAAGCCCTTTACCATCTATGACCTGAACATTCCAGAAGCAGCTGACTCTGCTGATTCAATGATTCCCATGGAATACTGGCAATTCCCTCAGGCCAGGTCTATGCTGCTGAGATCTAGGCTGGACTGTGCTCCATTATCACCTTAGCTTAACAGACTTTTACTACTTACCTTCCAAGCTGTCACTGGCAATTTCTAGGCTAAGACATGTGACCACTGACCCAGCTGTTCCAATATCTGTTTCTGTATAGTTTGCTCTGATGTGGCTAAGCTGCACTGCTCTCCTATCTCACCCTGGTGAAACAGAAGCTTTCCTCTGATCTTCCAAGTTGTCTTGGAATAGAAAATTGTTTCATTCTGTCTTTTTGTGGGTTGTGCCACACTAGAATTTGGTTAGGCATTATTAAAAGGTTTTTGGAATGGTTTTGGGGAGAGCTCAGTTGAGTCCCTGATTAACTCTGCCTTCTTGGCTCTGCCTGAATTGGTAGATTATTCTTGATTATAATTCTAGCTGCTTTGTCCTCTGGGATATCATATTCCAAGTCCATTGCTCCTTTAATATGGAAAGTGCTAAAATTTTGTGATTTTTGACTGTAGTTCCATGATATTTGAATTGTTTCATTATGGTTGATTAAAGTACTTTCTCTTTGATGTGGGACCTCTGAAATTTGGATATAATAATGCTCAGTTTTAATTTTTGGATATCGTTCAGGAGATGAGAGTTTGATTCTTTTAATTTCTACTTTACACTTTGGATTTAAGATTTTAGGATAGTTTTCTTTGATAGTTTTGACTTTGTTGCCTTTTCATGTTTTATATTGGTCTTCCTTTTCATTGTAGTAGCTTTTTTTTTGTAAGGCAATGGGGTTAAATGACTTGCCCAAGGTCACACAGCTAGGTAATTATTAAGTGTCTGAAGATGGATTTAAACTCAGGTACTCCTGACTCCAGGGCTGGTGCTCTATCCATTGTGCCACCTAGCTGTCTCTGTAGTAGCTTTTTTACAGTAAAGTTTGTTCTTTTTATGTTGTTTGATCACTTTTTCCTAGCCTATTGCTTTCTATCTTTCTTTATTTATTGAAGGCAATGGGGTTAAGTGACTTGCCAAAGGTCATACAGCTAGGGAATTATTAAGTGTCTGAGGTCAGATTTGAACTCAGGTGCTCTAGTGCTCTATCCACTCTGCCACCTAGCTGCCCCTCCTAGCCTATTTCTTGACTTTGAACTTTATGTTAGAGTTTGACTCTTCCTACCTAGAAATGGGAAGACACTGTTCCAATCTTCAGGCTATGTTTTGCTTCTATTTACAGAACTATTGCTGAAGGTCTCTAGTTTTCAGTAATTGCAAAGTGGAGTGATTTGGGAGAACTGGTTGCTGTTTTTCTATTGTGCACTCTAGGTTTTACCTAGGAAAGACCCCCTGCTAACTTGTAGATACAAGTGCTAGGGCTTTTTTCTGTCTTGGTTGGGTGCCTACTTTCTTGTGACTGACCACAAATGCTTCTCTCCCCCCTACCTAGTACTTTATTCAGTTTTTTATTTATTACTGAATCTGCTACACACACACACACACACACACACACACACACACACACACACACGCACACACATTTAATGGTCCTGTGTTAAGAGAGGCATATCAGGGAAGATGTAAAAAAGAATAAGACATGGTTCCTAACCTCAAGAAGATAACAACATGGTAAATCATAAATCTTTAAGTGTAAGGATTCAATGAAAAAGAAAGGAATTTTAACACTAGGAAGCATTTATATATATATATATATATATATATATATATATATATATACATATATATGTTTATATGGAGTTTGAATCATAGTCATAAAATGATAAAAGTGAAGGACTTTACTCTTCTTCCATTTAACACGAGCACGGAATGTTCCTTACCCATTAGCTGGCATAATACAATTATAGTATCATAAAATGTTACATCTAAATATAAATCTAAATATATTACTGAAAAATAGCCTCTGTTATCATCCATTCATTTCTTTCCCCTCTCATCAAATTCTAGGGGTTTACAATCTTATAATGTATTATACTGTAAACTCTTTGATGTCAAGGACTGTGTGATTCTGTTTTTGTTACCCTCAAAGTCTGCCTTGCACAGAAACTTAGCCAAAGTAGATGATTTTGAAAGAAAGAAAGAATTAATGAATACTAATTTACCCTGGAGTGGTTTCTCTCTGTGAGAAGAGAAAACAGATGATTGAAGACAATGAATAGAGGCAGTATAGCAGAAGACAGATTTGTGTTTATATGTTTACACGCATGTTGAACACATACATTCTTGTGTGTATATATGTGTCTATATAGCATGTTGTTTAGGAAGAGTACATATGGATGCATAACAGATCTTAAAACTTCACAGGGCTTTTTCTGTTGTGCTTCTATAGTCTAGGAACTCTGCCCAATCGTTATTGATTTGAGAAATATAAAATGTAAAGGATTCAGGATACCTAGGTTCTAATCTCACTCTACTCTGTGAAACCACTGTGGATGTCACTTCAGTTTTGTGAATCGATCTCCTCATATTTACATGAAGAGAAAGGACTTTATGAGCTTTGATAGCCCATGTATTTAAGGTCTTTCCAGTTCTAACCTCCTCTTTCCTCACTCCTTTTAACTATAGAATAATGTCCTTAGATGCCTTCCAACTTTGTTATACCATGGCATAAAATCCCTTCCAGTCCTCTCTTTGTCTTAAGGAACAGTCAAGTTTTAGCTTTTGAAAGCCAAAGCACCTTCCAGTTCTCACATTATAGTTCCAAAGCACTCTTCCTCTCATATTTTATGTTTAAAATTCCCTTTCAGTTGTGTCATATTATGCTCCGAGGTTCCTTCCAGAGCTAGCCTTCTGTAACTCTGACTTCTAACTACACATGTCAGGCAGTGTATAGTAATTACCTGGCTCCAGCATTGCATAAGATTTCATTGGGGATTATTTGAGGACAGATCTGGTCAAGTCATTTCATTCATGTTGGAATATTGCATTTGTCTGGAAAAGGAAGAGAGGTTATCAAGGGGTTGGCTAAGATTTAATTGTCTATTGAGTGAGATTGTTAGTAGTACAACTCAAGTCTTTCTCCTGAAAACTTGAGTTTAATATTCAACAAAATGCTTGCCATATAAACATTATGTCTCTTTTAAATCCTTATTGTCATTCCCAGAAACACTTGCAGTCATTCAGACACCCATTATTTTATAATTATAATCAAGAATCTTAGGACACAGTGATTTGTATCCAAAATAAATTTACATTGGTAATTGTACACTAATGAGCACAATTAGAGCAATATGTTTGGGGCCATAGAATTCAGGACTCATCTAATCTAGGCCTTTTCTTTCTACTTGGATGGAATGAAATTTGTTAGCCTTCACTGACTATTCTGGATTCTTGTTTCCTTTTGTTAATGGTTCCTTCAGAAATTAGACAAGAGCCGCATCAGCATATTCTACTGGCCATTTCAAAATTATATATTCTTTATTAAATAAGTCAACAAAATTCCCCATCAAGTTAACCCAAAATGACTTTCCCTATTCCTAAGAGAGAAGAATGTGGCTATTTAAAAATCCATAGTCCAAGTCAAAAGAAAAATACCTACTCCAAGCTCTTTCCTAACCTCAGCCTCATTATGACTAGATTTTTTATTGCCCTGCTCCAATGCTTTCATCTGCTCTAACTTAAATCTTTATTTAGGAGGTTTGCATCCCCACCTTTCTATGTCTACTCTAACAAGAAATAATCTCATATAGATATTTAACTCCATAAACATCTACTTTCAATCAAAGCTTTGAAAGACAAAATTGTTCACAACCTTGGTTTTTCTCTTCAAGGGATAAAGTTGAAATTTTAGTCAGTATTTGTGGCTGAAGTCCTATGTTAACAAAACCACATGACACTCTAGTATACAGTAAGATTTAGGTTGCATTTTGGACTGAGATAAAAAAAATCTAAAGTAGTAGATTTACATGAAAACAAGCATTAGTAGAATGGGGAAACAACTCTAAAAATAGCAAAATATTTAGTCTATATATGGCACAAAAGTTAATAAGTCATTTTTCTTCTTTCCTTCTCTGACATTTGGGTAGGTTCAGGCTTCTTCAAACAAACCTTCCTGCCTTCATCAACTTTATAATGTCTTGCTTTGCCATTTGTTGTTTGTTTTTTCATGTAAACCACCTTTGTAATTCAAAATTACATAAATTGGAAATTTTGACAGCCTCTGGATATGCTGCAACTTTCTTCCATATCGTTTTTCTGTCTTTTCCACTGTTCCTGGAATCACCTTCTTCCTAGTCATATAATAACACTATCTCAGACACGGAAAGGACTTCAGAGGTTATTTATTCCATACTAATCCTGCCCAAGAAATCCTTCCTAAAACACAGTCCAATTTTTAGATGAACAACTATTCTGAGAGAATCTACACTCAAGTCAGTCCTTTCCACTTGGTTTACCTTTAATTGTTAAGAAAATAAACTTTTTTTCTGAAATTTCTCTGTGCCTCTTTGCAACTGTTAACCATTATATTTATTTCTGCCCTCTGGGGTCAAAAGAACAAATCTAATTCATTTTTACCCATGTTAACTCTTCAAATATTTGAAGATAGTTCTTATACAACTTTCTCCACCTCAGTTGTTCCTTTCAACAGGTTTAACATCCTCAGTTCATTTGTTTTTTGATATTTATTCTTTTCAGTTGGGTTGCCCTATTTGTGACCCCATTTGGGAATTTTCTTGGAAAGAAGTTTGACATTTCCTTTTTCAAATGAGAAAGAGAATCAAGCAAAGTTAAGTGACTTGCCCAGTGTCACACAGCTAGTAAATGTCTGAGATCAGATTTGAACTCATGAAGATGAGGTTTCCTGACTCTAGGCCTAGCTCTCTATCCACTGTACTACATAGATTCAGTGTCTTCAATCAGTCATCAAATGGCTTAATTTTGAAGCCATTCACCATCCTAGGCAATTTCCTTTGCCCATCGTCTAACTAATTAATCATATTTCTCAAATATAATGCACAGAATTGAACATAACAGTGGATATGATATAAATGCAGAGTATAGTAAGACTATTAAAATACTCCCTGTATACTCTACCATTCTACACAAATATTTCATTAACTTAAATGATTCCCTTTTCACACTGTTGATAGATGTTGAGTGAAGTCAGCCATCTAGCCATGTCTGCCCCATATGGGACTCAAATATTTTTTATACTCAAGAATATATTTATTCCTTTTAAGTAGCATCTTATTAGATTAAAATTGGTCCAACCTGTCAAGATCATTTTGGACCATGACTCTGTCATTTAGTGCATTAACACTCCTATCTTTTTGTCATTTTCAAATTTGATTAATATGTCATTTGCTTCTTTATCAAAGTCAATATCAATCAGCAATGTAGTAGAAATTTCCTTCCATGTTTACATTGAATACTAAATAAAATTAAATACTATTTGGGGCAGGGGTCTAACATTTGGACACTTTTGAATCCTCCTTACTTGTATCCAAGATACCAATTCTATCAAAGTGCTTTCTTAAAATTAAAAAAAAAAACTATGCTTGAAATCTTAAAAAAATACATATACAAAAAAATTGTATGCACATATATGACTTATATGCATATGAATGTATAGATGGTATATATATATATATATACATACATATATATTCCTTATGATCATCATACATAGAAGTTCTGTCAAAAGTGGAAACAAGGTTGGTCATTGGTCTAGCCTGATCATAGATGAAGTTTGTTCTTCACTCATGTCTGAATCTTTATGACCCTATTTGGGTTTTTGTTTGGTAAAGATACTAGAGTGGCTTGCCATT
The DNA here is from genome assembly GCF_037893015.1 of Macrotis lagotis. Taxonomy (NCBI): domain Eukaryota; kingdom Metazoa; phylum Chordata; class Mammalia; order Peramelemorphia; family Peramelidae; genus Macrotis; species Macrotis lagotis. Next base: position 337,273,092 of record NC_133658.1, on the reverse strand, counting down.
TCATTCTCTAGCTTGTTTTAGAAATGAGGAAAGTGACACAAACAGGATTAAGTGACTTCCCCAGGGTGACTTAACTATTAAATATCTGAAATCAAGAAGAGGAATTTTGTTGATTTCAGGCTCAGCACTCTCTTCTCCCTGTCATCTAGGTACCCTATATACAAGATTATCATCAAAATAAATTCAGAACTGTAAGAGATGTCAAATGGTCATCCAGTCCAGCCCCCTTATTGTATAGATGAGAGCCCTAAAGTCCAAGATGGGGATGTAATTTGCCTGTTCGTAATGAGGTCATTGATAACATAATCAAATAAAAAAGAGGGCCTATAATCCATTCAAAAAGATTCCTATAGGCTTCATAGACTTAATATTTTAATTTATTTTCTTAAATATTTCCTAAATATTTCTGGGTCGAAAAAAACATTTGGAAGTATTGTGGACACTCAAGAGTTTTAAGCAAAGTTAAATCCTTCAAATTGATAGATTTTCCTACATAAAGTTAACTACTTAATAAACAATGAAAATCTTCCTCCTTTTACTAGTCTATTTTTTCAAGCGTTCACATTATATATTAACTTCCAGAATTTCTGTGATAATGTGATTTCTAGCTTGCTTTTTTGCATTAGGATATCTGATTCAACTTGTTTGTTGCTAATACTTTGTGTTTTTATGTATAGACAGGTGGGGCCATGCAATTATTGCTGGTTCCTTTTTTGGATTTTGTTTCTTGAATGTCTCATCATTTATATTATTGTTTTCCTCCTATATTGTAGCTACATTCTGTGTCACATAGTTGGATGTAAACTGTATGTGCCTTCTCCTTTTTCAGTTCTTTCCAACAAATTGCCCAATTTCCAGTTGCTTTTTTTTCTGGAACTCTTCTCTTTGCAGACCAATTGAAACATCATTTATGCTTCTGAAAACTTAGATTTATTACCTATGACTTCACAATTCTTTGCAATGATTTCTATATTCTTCTTTTCATAATCTTTGCTCACATGAATCAATCAATCAATCTGATAGTAATCAGGTTTGACATATATTGGCATATTCAAATAGAACTCTTTTTCTTTTCCACAAAACCTCTCACTCCTCTTTACTTCCTATTACTGTTTAGGACACTACCAATCTTTCAATTCCATATATTTCTCATCCTCAATTTCATAACCTGACTGCTTACTTTTATTTACCCCAAATATCTAACAGGCAATTCTTGTTGTATTTGCTTTCAGAAAATAGGTATATAATATTTTACTACACTCACAGTTACTATTCTACTTCAGGTGCTCATCACCTCTTTCTTCATCTAATTTAATAACCTATTGGTCTCCCTGCTGCTGCAATTTATTCTTCTCTCCAGTTCATCCTTCATTGCTACCAATGTAATTTTCCTGAAGCTTAGGTAGGACCATATCACCCCTCTATTCAATTAACTCCAGTGGATTTCTAGTATATCCAGGGTCAAATAAATGTCCTTTGTTTGAATAAAGAACCCTTCCTACCTTTGTAATCATCTTGCACTTTATTCCTACTATACACTCTCCAATCAAGCTATATTCATCTATATTCCTGGAAGAAATGTTCTTATTCCATGCTGTTATGCTTCACACTCATTTGCCTTAATTCATGCTTTTGAATTAACTATGCCCACTACTTGAAATGGCTTCTCTTATTATTTTTACCTCTTAGAATCCCTATTTTTAAGATTCTTTTCAATGCCTCATCTTTTTCAGGAAGTCTTTCTTGTACACCCTCCACCCCAAAACTATACTCTTTCCTCTAATCTTATTTTTCATCTACTCTATATGTGTCTTGTAGATACTTATTTCTCTACATGTCATTTCCATCATTAGAATATCGGTTCCTTGAGGGCAAAAGCTGGTTTTTTTTTGATCTCTAGTACTTAGTAGCTTATCATAGAGCTTATTACATAAATACCTGTTAATAAATACTTGTCAAGTGAAGGATTGATTGAGTATGACAGGATAAAAATGGATCCTAAACTTTGAATTCAGATAAAAGATTCTTGATCCTGGTAGAAAGATAAATCTTGATCATCTGCACTAATCATTGTGAAATGCTTGTGAACTTGATCTTTCCTTGGAGTGAATTCCTCAGTCCTTTCTTATTTTTGCTAATTGTCAACTCACTTCAGAAACTATTTGCTCTAACAAATTCAGCAGTTATCTTTTTTTGCCTATTGAATTTCTCCTCTTTCCTTAAAAAAATCAAATGCCATATCTTCTTAAAATCATCTTTTATCTTCCTATTTACTAATAGGAATTACTAAATTACTAAAAATTTACTTTTCCCTCAAATAAAGCGCTTTATTTTATACTTCAATGAGGCTCTATTCATGAAAAATTATATATTAAAGTTTCCTTTGGTATTGTCATATCTACCCATCAGAGTATGAGATCCTTGAAGTCAGATATTGTACCTAATCTAAATTTCTAATAGTGCTGTATCAAATTGGAATCCTTTTATTTTAATTTCTATTGCCATGTTGGGGAAATGCGGTCATGGTTGTAATATTGAAAGAAATGTCCTAGTTCCCTTTACTTCTTTTTTTTTTAAGTTCTTTGCATCAAAGCATGTCTACATATTTACATGGTGGAATAAATCACTTGATATCTATATCTGTATATCACTATCTATATATTATCTATCTATCCTATCTACTTCCTCATACATGCATGAACATACAACATATGCAAAATAAATATCACCACACTTCTGGCTATTTTTCACCAATCTATAACTTTAGAAGTTTCAGGGACATGGTAATTGTAAACACAACCATGAGTTCACTGCCATATGACCCAAATTAACCTCTGTGACTCATTCTCCCTTAAAGTTTCCACTACTTCCTAAATGAGCTCAGCAATACTTGCCAATAGGAAACTGAAATTCTTAAAATATTTCACAAATAAAGGAAGTGGGAGAGGAAGTTCACTCCACCTTCTGATTGCATATTAAATTTACAAAAAGAAAAGAAGTTTTTTTTTCTCCTGTTATCTTATCTCATACATTTTTAACACTGTAGTTACCATGTTCTCCTTCCTTATAAGATAGGTATCAACCTCTTCCATAGGCCATCTCTATTTCAAAAAGTGCCTTACCACTGTTACTTAGCTTCAAATGTTGACATAGATAGTTCATGCATTCTATTAAAACCCTGGATAATAGATTTAGAACTGAGGATGATTTTAGAGAACTTTTAATCCAGGAAATCTTAAACTAAAATTGTTGGATCCCCCCAAAGCAGGCATATTTGTGTTTCAAATGAAATTATAGATAGATATAAACCATTTTCAAGCCTTAAAGTACTATATATATATATATATATATATATATATATATATGTGTGTGTGTGTGTGTGTGTGTGTGTGTGTGTGTGTGTGTGTGTGTGTGTGTGTATTTTAGTTGTTTTTATTTGCTATTGTTGTTATCATTTATTAGCCAATAGTCACCAGATCTAGGTATGATCACTCTATTCCTTGACCCTTCCGCTGCTTGTAAACTCAAGCAGAGTTTCAAGAGAAAAATAGGGATATGCTGGTAAGTTTTAAACTATTATATATCTGTGTTGTGGGGAGGAGGAGGAAAATTATTTATCATACTTTTTAAGGATAATCTGCATTCTGCATTATTAATATATTGTTAGGCCTAAACAATCAACAAAACAATAAATCAAGCCCTAATTTGTAACAATTGCCAATTTTTGAGATGTAAATATTCATACTAAAAAATTAACAATTCTTTTGAAGAATGTTTCCTGCCTATCCCTGCAACAAGGAGTCTCTCCATAAATTTTAGGGTTCAAGATGGCAGAGTATAGGCATCATTTGGCTGAGCCAAAATTTCCTTCCAAAAACTTTAGAATAATACTTTAAAATTTTGAAGTGGCAGAGTCATGAAAAGGTTAGAATAAGACATTTTTACAGCCCAAGATTAGTTAGATCAGGAGGAGAGGTCTGTGACTCTGGAGTGTAGGTCTTCCAGGAGTGCATGCATATAACGAAGCATTAGTTGGTGTGTCATAGATCTGGCAGTGGTACGAGTAAATGCAGCAACAAATTTGGGAGCTCTCACAGAGATAAGGAAATTAGAAAACTGGCCAGAAAACTGGGACAAATTGGCCACTTTATTACCTATAAGTAGTTCTAGATCTATATGAATGCTCATTCTTTTCCTTTGCCCTCTAGGAAAGTACACTCTAAGAAGGTGCAGTGCCTTAACCAATGCAATGATGCTTGTGCTTATTTTTAGTGATAATTAAGAAACTTGGAGTTTTCTGGAAAGCCTGGGAATAATAAAGCCAATTTCCTTATTCTTAAGAGAAGCCTAGTTTAGACTTTGTCTCCTTTTTGGAAATGCTAGAGAATGTCAACTAATTTTAAATTTAAAATAAATTTGGTCAGATCTAATCCTATTGTATGCTGAGGTCCTTGCTATCATTCTCCTCTCAACTTTCAAAGTGCTTTTATTTTCCAAAGTAAATTTCCTAAAGTAAAGATCAAATTGTGTCCCTCTCCTATTTAGTGGACTCCATTGACTCTCTATTAATAGGGACAAATGAAAAGAATTTTAAAATTTTAAGTTGTTATTATCCTGGCCCTTTCCTGTCTTTCTTGGCTTCTCCACTTATTTTCTTTCCCTATAGTCTATGATCTCACTTCACTGTCCTATCTTTTGTTCCTCACAAGCAATAGCATATTTTCACAATTCATGCCTAGAATGATCTCCCTTCTCATTTCTGCCTCTTGGTTTATCATGGCTTCCTTCAAGACTCAGTTCTTATCCTATTTTTCTGCCAGAAGATTGAGCCATTCTCTCCTCCCACTCACCTGCACACCCACTCATGCTTCAAATTAGCATATTCCTCTGCCTGACTTTGCCTTCAATTTACTCTGTATATGTCTTGTACTTCTACAAGACATATACATATTTATATATATAATATTTATCTCCATGTCATTTCTTTCATTACATATCTTCTCTTTGTGGGCAAGGAATTTGTTTTTCCTTTTTCTGTAACTCCTGGGCTTAGTATATTGCCTGGCATCTAGTAAATAATTAACAAATGCCTGTTGACATATTGCTTTAGCATTAATACATATTTCTTTTAGATTTGTAAAGTGTTTTATAAGTGCATTATTTGAGCCTTAGAACATTCCTACAAGGTAGGTGCTCCACCTAACAGATCAAGAAACTGAGGTTGAGAATATGAAGGTCTTGCCCAAGGCCACACAGTTAGGCTGTGTCTGAGGCATAATTTGCACTCAGGTCTCTCTGACTTCAATCAAAACAATCTGTCTCCATCTAGATGACCAAGAAAGCCTAATGAAAACATACAAAATCTGTGGAAGGAGAATCCAACAATCAGTCAGATACTATAGCAGTCATTTGAGATTTTGGGGGGAGAGGGAATTTGTGGAGTATATTGTAAGTTCTGGCAAGAAAAAAAAGTTTGGGCACTATCATGTTCAGACAGTTATGCATCTTAGCAGAAAGTGAAAAATATATGCAGTTGGCTAATGATCCAACCCTATTTGGCATATGCACATGCAATATCTAGTTCTTTTTTTTGTTTGCTTGTTTGGTTTTGGGGGGGGTTGCAAGGCAAATGGGGTTAAGTGGCTTGCCCAAGCCCACACAGCTGGGTAATTATTAAGTGTCTGAGACAGGATTTGAACCCAGGTACTCCTGACTCCAAGGCCGGTGCTTTATCCACTATGCCACTTAGCCACCCCAATATCTAGTTCTTTAAGACTCTATGTTTCAAAGAAAGCACTTTGAGAAAGGAAATTTCCTCATCTGGGAGTTTTTTCTAATAAGGACAGGTCCAGTCCATATCTCTTATACAACTTATTGTTTCTCCCTCCTTAGGTAAATTACTTAAAACCACTCTGACCCTCTTATCTACAGGAATAAGACTAGATGATCTCCTGGAATTCTTGCAGTCCTATTTTTTTTTAATTAGATTCTTCCTTCTCCCTTTTGTCCCTCTACCTTTCATCTTCAATAGAGTAGTTTTAAAAATTAAATATTAAGTTATTAAATTTATAATATAATATGAATTAAAAATTTCAAAACTAATTTTAAAAAGTTGAGAGCAGGGGCAGCTAAGTGGTGCAGTGGATAGAGCATTAGTCTTGGAGTCAAGAAGACCTGAGTTCAAATGCTGCCTGGCACACTTAACACTTAATTATAGGACCTTGGGCAAGTCACTTCACCCCATTGATTTGTAAAAAACAACAATAACAACAAAGTTGTGATCAATGAATAATTGGGAGACATAAGTCCTTATCATACTCCTACTATATTGCATTTACCTCTATCCATAATCCTGGACATGACTAATTTGTTGAAAGATATATGAGGTTCATCTACTTTGTACCCTTGTAAAATATCCCATGGCTATGTCCAGAATGAACTTATTAAAGCAGGGAAGCAGACTAAGGTTAAAATAAAATGAACAAAATTTAACTATACTACAAAGAAATGTTAAGTTTTATTTAGTGGTTAGTAAAAATAAAAATGTAACATTTTCCCCCATCCAAATTGATGGATCCTTTAACATCTGATCATGGTTGGGTATATATGGATTCCAACTTAAGGACCCTTATGTTATGTGATTCTAAAGATGTCTTTTTATTATCATTCCTATAATCATATGAATTTAGATATTATATGCCCTTAACTTTTTTTAGGAAACTGAGGTTCAATTCTAATAAGATCATTTCCTGGCCATAATTCTGTACAATCACCCTCCATTTGAGCTTATTTTTCCATCAAAGGAGGACAGTTCTTTTCATTTTTCTGACTGTTCAGTCTTAGGTTAACTTTAAAATTTCTCCCTGAAACTCCAGGACATCTGGTGATCCAAGTCAACACTTTCAAAGTGAATTTATTTGAGTGGCATGGGGTACTGTCAGAATCTTTTCTGGGACCTTTCTTTTACTGCTATATTTTTAATCTAAAGATTGGCACTCAGGAGTTCTGGGCCTTAGCTATGAAACTTTGAATTCTCAGAAGCAGTTACACAGATCAGCAGTGGTAAATGCTGGCCACAGGGACTTCCTACCTGAAATAAAGGCAGGGCAAGCCTCTGGCTACAGGTAAATCCCTATATGCCATTTTTTTGAAAAATAATCCTTCATTGTTTTTACTACCCCCACTTCCTCTGTGTCTAGCCTAGGGAGTTAAGTCTACCTCAGAAAATCAGTTAAAATCCCTGATTAAGCAGGACTGGACCAGTAATGGACAACTAATTATTTCTTATGTTGAGAGAGAGAGAGAGAGAGAGAGAGAGAGAGAGAGAGAGAGAGAGAGAGAGAGAGATAGAAGAAGAAGAAGAAGAAGAAGAAGAAGAAGAAGAAGAAGAAGCAGAGATAGAGAGACAGAGAAAGAGAAACAGATAGAGACAGATCTAGCTGATTTTCTGCTATTATCAGATGTAAGACCACAGTTAATAAATTGCTTCAACTTTCTGAGCCTGTTTTCTCACCTCCAAAATGGAGATAATCCTTGTACCATCTACCTCAGGGGTAGGTATAAGGAATCAATGATTTTTTTCCTCTATAAAATCAGGGTTTTGGTCAATATGACTTTTAAAGTCCCTTCTACAGCTGTGTCATATAATGGTAAGAAATGAAACAGCATGTCTAGTAAGAGAGAGACAGAGACAGATAGAGAGACAGAGTCAGATAACCAAAGAGACAGAGAGATAGAAAGACAGAAACACAAAAAAAGACACAGAGACACAAACAAAGAGAAAGGACTGTGTGATTAAAGATCTAGAAACAACTATGGGAATCATCTAGGCTCACTCCTCATTTTATGGATGAAGTAATTGATATCTATAGAAATTAAGTGAACCCAAGATCATGTAGGTAGTAAATACTACAGACAGGATTTCATTCTATATTCCTTGATTACAATTTCAGCACTTATTGTCTCCTAGACTAATTTCTAATGTCCCTTCTAGTATCAAATCTTTTAATCCTATGACAATTAATTTCTGAGAAAATGATTTGTGAAATCTACCAAGTAGTTTCAAAAGTTAATGATAATTATTTATATTTATACATAGATCACAGACTGTTTATATTGGAAATGACTTTAAAAACATAAGATTTAAAGCTTGAAGGAACATTTGTATTTAATATTAGTACATTAAATGTTAGAACTGTTAAGGACCTTACAATATAAGATTACAAGAAAATGAAGGGACATTAGACTATCGCTGTTCCCTAGTCATCTTTTCACTCAATTTTCCTGTATGTGACATAAATGTGTAGCAAGAGGCCAGGAAAAGTTTCATGACTTAATATCATTCTCAAAATTTTCTTTATGAAGCTATAGACATGGTGTGTCATACACTCATGTACTTTGGCATCCAGTATTATTGGAAGGACCACTAGACTAGAAATAAGAAAGCTTAGTTCATTTTCTGCTATTATTAGACATAAAACCCAGTGAGTAAATTACTTCATCTTTCTGAGCCCATTTCCTTTCCTCTAAAATAGGATTAATCCTTGCAACAGCTTCCTTATGGATAGTTATGAGAACTTGATGACTTTTTTTCTGTGAAAAATCAGGGTTTTGGCCAAGATGACCTTTAAAGTCTCTAAAGTCCCTAGTCATATAATGGTAAGAAATGAAATAACTTGTCTAGTGAGGCATGACTTTAAAAATTTTATATTATACTTGGCTAATTCAGTGAGGTAAGCAGGTTATGGTTTATCACCCTTCCTACAACCTTTCTGTCAGTGGATCCTTCATGACACGAAAGACTAAGACAGACTTTGAAAAAGGCCCCATTTCTCTATTTAACTATCTCATTGCTGTACTTTCTGAGGACATTATCTTGTAAATTTATGGTACATAGTAATCTCTAGATAATTAGAGATATTTATTTTAAATATCAAAAACAGATAATAAGTTTTCATCAAATTGATAGAAACCACCTAAATAAAAAAATACAATAACAACGCTGTTTTCCACTAGTCTGTAAGTCCTTGGACAGTTAATGTTATGTCTTTGCAGATACTGATTCCGATTCCTCAGTATATGAGTGAACTAGTAATTCCAGTTATGGTCTCTGCAAGTCATTAAGGAGTACCGTTGTCATTTTTCACAGTTATTATAGTTCAGAAATTCTTAATTTGAGGTTTACCAGATAGATTTCACACATACTCACATAGATGTATGTGTAAATATATAGTATATGAATTTTTAAAAAATTCCTCTGAGATTGAATCCATCAACTTCACCAGATTACAAAAGAGATTCATGAAATCCACAAAGAAAGTGAAGAAATCTTGATTCTAACTTGTTTCTACAGGTGCTGCTCTTCATCTTGCTTGCATTTCTCTAAAATTCCCAGCAGGGGCAGTGTATTGTTGCTCCTCCTTATATTGACTTGAATCTTAGGGATAAAATCTTCCAAATGTTTAAACCATTGCAGGTCAATACGCATCACAGATTTCCCTTGGGTTATCTAGAGACAGATGATTTTTTTTTATATGTAGCCCTAGGTAGGGCCAATATAAGAACATGACTCTAAATCTTATTTTCTTGTATCATATTTCTGGCCATCCTTTCACTTCAATAAAAATGTTTTTGTTTTATTTTCCCCATATTTGTGGAGGTTGCTTTTCTCAAAGTTAAGAGATGAGGAGGTAGTCAAATACTTACATGCCTCTTCCTCCCAGAATTTTCACAGGCCACAGAGGAAAGGACTGGAATGGGAAGGGGAAATTTCATTCATTGCTACTGTCTTATTCTATTGGTAGAGAAAAATAAAACTTCTAGAACTTAAATGACTTACCCAGCATTTATACAGTAATTAAGAGGGTCGAAACAAGATCTCAAAATTGATACCAGAATCAGTTCTTGTTCCCATATTGAAAGATTCTTGAAAGTCATTATGCTGGTATTAGAGGCTCTCTCCTGAGACATAATGCCCTGGTACACTTGAGGAGATTTTTTTTTCCCTTCTATGGTTCATTGTCTTAATCTTATTTATAGAGCATATTTCAAAAGGACTATATGAGAGATTTCTAAAAGTTGTAGTACACTCCAGTAAAAGTTAAATATAATCTCAAGGTATAACAAACCCAGATTAGCAAATCTGTGCAAAAGTAAAAGTGTGTTTTCTTTAATTAAATATTCAGTTGTGTAATAGGACTCAGTAATCTCCCCATACTTTTTCCAAGAAATGGTTCTTTAAAAATTACAGACTTAGGAGTTTTGTTTACCAAGAGGTGACACTACCAACAGAACAAGTTGAGGAGTCAGTTTTTCCTCTGGTTCTTGAAATCACAAGTCAGACCACCAAAATGTAATATCCCAGCATCCATTAGGTATTTAGGGGGACAGACAGAAATAAAATTACCCAACCTCAAAGTGACTCCCTACCAAGAAGGCTGGACATTAGACAGAGAATAGATTTTAGAATCTTACACAACAATGTCCAAAAATGCAAATGGATTCCAGAAAAATGGGATGCCATAAAAGTTGAATGCTTAATTGAAAAGGCTTTCTGGAATAATGCCCATCATACCACCCTTTCAGTTGACAAATCTTGAAAATTAGGATGACACTAGATTTAACTTGAAATATGTTTCTTTTTCTTTTCTTTTTCCTTTCTGTTCCTCAGTTTCCTCATCTGTAAAATGAAGAGTTTCACTAGATGATTTTTAATATTCTCCACCTCTAAAACTCTAGTAATTTTATAGTAATCTTTGTACAAGCTATCTCAATGAGTTGTTAGGGAGCTCTGTAAACATTAAAAACATTTAGAAATATAAGCTACATTTTTTCCTGAGAAAACACTTAACATTTAATTGCATGTCTCTTCTGAAATAAAGTTTCAGACTCCTATTATCCAAGGCTCCAAACAATTTATCCTCACCTTATCACTCATGACTCTTATTCATTCATCTTATGCTCCAGATTGAGTATGCTACTATTCTTTAGAATGTAGAAGTACTGCTTGTTCTTTAGATTTTATATCATATTTTTCTAACTCTTTAAAGGTAATTACTGGAATTTTATAAATCCTTATGGTTTTCCAGGCTGCAATGTCATGTCTATCATTTTTCCCCACTATTTTTTTCAAATTTTCTCTATTCATAGCAATAAATTTCTCATGAAACCCTTGAAGGGGATATAATCTAATGTGTTTATTTTATAGATAAGGAACCTGAGAATTAGAGAGTGAAAGTGAATTGTCCATGATTATACAGCTACTTCTGTGTATGAATTTTTTTCCCATTAATGGATGTGTTTACTCCCTCCAGTGTTATAGACTGCAATCTATTTACTTTATTTCTATTATGTGACTTTGATCCATTTCTTCTTACATAGTTAAAATAAGGTTTCCATTTTGGAGCTGAATACTTCCTGTGAGGTCTCTTGATATTGAATTGATACAAATAGAGTGCATAGACTGTCCATCCCTTATTCTCAATAAATGCCTGATCCACTTCCTTTTCCAGTCATTCATCTCTCTTAAGACAGCTTTATGATATATTTCTTTTGGAATTCCTCATTGATATGATATCTCAATCTATTCAGGACCACATGCTTCTTCTTTGCTCTTTAAGAAACTTTAGACTTCAAAGCTTTAGGTATGCTACAGAAACACAGCATTATTGAAAAAATAAGAATGGGATAGGGACTGAACATATGACTTCAATGGAATAAGAAATTCCCAGAAGAGGAACTCCCTCTACAGATAAAAGTTTGAATCTTCCCTATAACTTATAGTCTCAGTGGATATTCTAGAACACTGAGATTAAGTGACTTGATTTACCAAGATCATATGTATCAGAGGCAGGACTTGAACTCAATTTTTTCTGACTTCTAGACCAGCTCACTATCTGCTATGCCACACCACCTGGAAAGATACAGTCATTCAAACAATAAATCTGTGTTTTGAGGGAGGGAATCCGATGTACAGATACATCCCATTGTATATATAGTATCATCTGGGCAATGGGCACTCTTCATTCACTTGTGTTTTTCTCTGTGGATGGGTTGGTCAAATGCTTTTGAATGATTTTATGGATCATCTTGATGAAACACTGCTCTATACCAGGGTTTACCCAATAACCATAATAGTATCCGTAACAGGAGTATTTGTAGGACTTTAACCATTTATATTTCCTCTTTTTGTTTTACCATCTAACTATGGCCTGTATTTAAGAAAAGTCTGGGATAGTTACTTACATTCATATGGCACATCATGGACATATAATGATCCCAAAACTTAATTCCAATCTTCTTTGACTCTCACAATAGTCCTATGAGATAGATAATGATAGCATTAAACATCTCTCATTTAGAGATGAGGATGTCAAAGCTGCTTTGCTAGATTCACACAACCAGTTTGTGGAAGTCAGTACATCAACCCCAGTTTCCTGATTCCAGAATTATTTCTGATGTCATGGGAGTGAGGGGAGTGCAACTGGATAGATCTGGGAAAGAATCCTCTGTTTCCTTAACTTCCCCATTGAAGTGTGGTTAAGCTCCAGCCTTTGTGTCTCCAAAAAAAAAATCCAGCCTTTCACTCAGACAAGAGTGAAGACAAGTGTGGTTTCCCATCTTTTCCTCTGCCATTCTCCCATTGTCCACATCTATTTCCATCCAAGTATTTATCTCAGTAGCTTGAATGCTTTATAAGTACAATGGCAATAGTGGGCAGAATGTAATTGAATTTCTTCAAGTGGGAAAGGCACCTGGATATCAGTGCCCTCCATGAACAGGTCTTGTTATTCTTTCTTTCATTTTTTAAAAATTCCTTATATCCTGTTATTTTTTCTTTGACATTTATGATTTTTGACAAAAAGAGGAAGAGAGAGAGAGAGAGAGAGAGAGAGAGAGAGAGAGAGAGAGAGAGAGAAGATGGATAAGGGGAAAAGATTCATAATCTAGGTCAATGTTTATAAAAAGAAAACTTTCTCAGGGAAAAAAGTCTAAGTCCTTTCAAAGGCTATAAAATGAAGAGTGGGATTAATGATAATTCCCTTGTCAAGTTCATGGTCAAAGAGCTGACAAGTCATTCACTCCCAGATCCCCAAAACTCACCACAGAATATATATTACTGTGAGGACAATGGGATGGTGCTGATTAGATTGTAATAAGTGTTGCTCTGAGATTTCATTCCTTATTATCTTGGAATGGACATGAAAGAAGGTTTAGAGATCAGATAATATGTCCCTTTCATTTTACGTATAAGGAAAACTGAGGAACTAGAGGGTGAAGGGAATTACTTGCACAAGGTCACATAGTAAATTAGGGACTAAAACATAGTAATTTATATGCCATATTTTCTTGCTTCCAGTGTTCTTTGTCACTGTGGATAGGAAGTTAACTCAAGAGAAGTTCTAGTTGCAAAAAGGACATTGAATCAGTGTGAATTAAAAAAAAAATCTAAGTGACTCTCCACTCAGGGCTATATACTGAAAATAATACAATAAATCTTCCTTCCTTTGAATCTTTGCTTCTTTTAAAGAACACTCACTCTTCCTTGTCTCTCTGGCCAGTGAAACTACCTTTGGACCTAGAATCAGTTTTCTTTCTTTCCAAATTAACAGGAGGCCATTTGCAAAGGGTAACGACAATATTGTGCTCATATAGTTCTTGGAACATTTCACAGTCCTTTCTTGCTCATCATCTCATTAATTCCAGCCGGTTTTTAATTATAAAAGGTATCTGTAGGCTCTCACCCCCTCCTACAACTATGGCCCCAGGGATGCTGCGGAACTTGGATGATTTATGATATCAGTGCAGATTTATTTCACCATTTCACCATGAGATATCCCAGGAGAATGGCTTCAGGATGCTCTGAGTACAGTTCCAATTTTTGATGTGTACAGGGATCTATAGGATATTAAAAACCATTCCTGAGCACAGGCAAGTATCCTTCATTCTTTTCTTTATTGTGTCCCTTTTATCCCACATTGTGACATAGAGGAAAGAATAAGCTCACTTAGTTGAGGTACTCTTAGCATTTCCAAGGATTTCAGGTCACAGAAGTAAAGGAACATGTATCTGCTGTGTTCTCAATTTTGTCCATGGTGCAGGAGGTTGCAGGCTATCATTTATGGTCTTTTTCTCTGAAAAGTTTTCTTTGAAACAGCTAAATGTCTAATTATTTGGCAAAAAATGGAAAAGTTAATTAGTTCATAAAATTAGTCTATATAAATTGTATATATAGAGACATCATGGTTTAGTAGAAAGTTGTCTAGGAAGACCTGAGTTCTGGTCTTTTCTATGATATTTTTGTGAAGGAATTTTTTCCATCTACACCACAGTCCTAACCCTATGCTACTAATATCTATGGTATACTTCAAGTATTCCTTAGGTATCCTGAATGTTAAACATCACTATCAACATAGATGTTGTCTTTGAATATATCAAAATCTACATGAGCAAAAGATATATTCAGAGGGAGAAAGATTATATCACAGCTTGAATGGAAGAAGGAGTAGTTAGAGGGAAGACAGAGATTGACAGAGACAAAGATTAAAAAAAAACAGACTAGACAGAGAGATAGAAACAGAGCAATGAAGACCAAGATAGAGAGCAAATAGACATAGGGAGATCCAGAGAAAGAATAAGCTCACTTAGCATAGTACACACTCAGCATTCCTGAGGATTTCAGGCCACAGAAATGAAAAAACATGTATCTTGCTTGTTCTCATTTAGGTCTATGACTCAGGAGGTTACAGGTGGTCAGTCATATTCTTTTTCCCTTTTTTGACTATTTGAAAATACTTTCTCCACATTTCACTCCAAAGAAATATCTGGTACCAACACACAAAAAATGTCCTCAGCAACTACATGATATTACTTTTTTTTAAATTTCTCCACCAAATAATTGTTATGTCTCTTTCTGTCTATATGTAATATGCATAAAAATGTTATTTTGCAAAAATAGTTGAGATTTGGACATAAGTCTTAGGCTGATGAGAAAATAAATCTAGTGAACACAGTTTTAGAGTCTCCATAAGAAATAAACCTGACTCTAAGTCAGGAAGACCTGTGTTTGAAACCCACTCTACATATTTTTTTTACCTTCACAAAATGAAGCTTAGTTTCCTCATCTGTAAATCAGAGACGATAGGAGAACCTACTTCCAGGATTATTGTGAGAATCAAATGAGATGATTCTTTGTAAAATGTCTTACAAACCTTAAAAAACTGTATAAAATTAGATATTAATATTATATAATTTCTACAAACCTTTAATTCTTACATATCATTTCTTCCTCCATACCCTATATTTAAATGTTCACCATTTCTCTTCTTAATTTTTTCTTCTTCATTTACACAATGTGTTTTTATCATTCTTACCAGTTCTCCTGAGTCTTTGACATATATGTAATCCAGAGGAAAGATGTTCTGGAGGAGCATTGCTATCAAGGAAAGATTACAGATATTATTTCCTATGGGATATGAGACAGAGTGAATTGAGGTTTCCTTAAAAAGCAGTATCTAAAGCTATCATTTAGCATTATCTCTAATGGAGATAAGCCATGAAGAACGGGGTGAATTGAGGATACCCATAATCACCACTATTACCTTATATAGAACTAATTATGTTAGATATAACAATCAGAGAAGAAAAAGAAAGAATTAGAAGAGTGGAAACAAAACTATCATTCTTTTTAGATGATATAATGGTATGCTCAGAATACTCTAGAGAATCAACTAAAAACTACTTGAAATAGTTAAAACATTGTAGGATATAAGATAAACCCAGATAAATCATAATTATTTCTTCATATGACACATATCTTAAATATATAGAGAACTGGTCAAATTTTCAAGAATGCAACTTATTCCAAAAATGATAAATGCCCAAAGGCTATAAATGGGACAATAGGTAGTTCTGGCCAAGATGGCAGAGAGAAGCCAAACATTATGCTAGGGTCTCCTGCCTTCCCCTCAAAACTAATATGAATCAAGCCTCTTAACAGAATTTAGATCTACAATGCCCAGAAAAAGAAGCTAGGAGAAGAATATCTACCAACAAGGTCCTTCTCAGGGGAGTGTGGGTGAGCTGGAGGCAGGGAGCAGAGAGCTAGTGTAGGGGTAGCAGGATAAGTCTCAGGGACTAACCTGAGAACCGAACTGCTACATTGTCTATGTGAGCAGCAGGCAGGAAAGCTCCAGAGGGGCTGGAGGGAAAATCCAGAGGATCAGCTAGACATTGATCTGGACAGCTCTGCTGCTTTGGAAAATCAGGCCCTGAGCCCTATATTTTCAGTGGAGTCCATGTGTTTCCAGGTGAATTCCCCCCATCCCTGTGAGAGAAAGTGATTCTTCCCAGAACACAGTAACTACCCCCCAACCCACCCAGACTCAGATGTGGGCTGTAGATCTCTCTGAGCCCTGAGTGAATAATAAGGTGATTAATCATATAACCAGAGGGCCCTGCACACATTGATCAAGGATAATTCAGACCCTGTGCTCCCCTCACCCCCTCAGGGAGTGGGTCACAAATCAAGGTCACAGACACTCCAGAGAAAACCTCTAGCAACCCTACTAGCTGACCCACTTGGAGTTAGTAAGCCCAGTGAGGAAAGCCTCTAGGGTTTTTAGCTCCAAACGTCTGTGTACCAGCCCCTCCCCCCCAATACAAGATCCTAGGAAAATGAAGAAAAGTAAGTGGAAGGGGGGGGGGTCCATCAAAAGCTACCTCAAAGACAAAGATCCCAATTCTGAGTTGAATATGATTTTGTCTCCAGCCCAGAAAGATTTTTCAGAAGAGATGGGGAAGAAGTTCAAAATTAACTGGGAAAACTGGAAAAAGAAAAGGGAAAGAAAATTAACACTTTGCAAAAAAAAACAAATCCTTGGAAAATACAATATGGAAAATGGAAAATTTCTTCAAAAATAGAATTAAACAATTGGAAAATGAGTTGCAAAAGGTAAATAAAGAAAATTCTTCTCTAAAAAGAGATTGGAATCTGTGGAAACTAATGAATTCATGAGACAACGAGAATCTTAAACAAAAACAAAATTTAAAAATCTAGAAGTTTTTTTGGCACAAAATAACTTATTGGAAAAATGGCAGACCTAGGTACTAGATCCAGAAGAGACAACTTAAGAATCATTGGCCTTCCTGAATACACTGAGGATAAAAAAAAGCCCAGAATCAATATTTCAGGATTTATTGCAGGAAAATTGCCCTGATATCATGGAACCAAAGGGAAAATAGTTATTGAGAGAATACATTGATCCCTTCCTGATAGGGATCCTAAAATAAAAATACAGAGGAATATTTTGGCTAAATTCTGGAACTATCCAAACAGAGAAAATTCTGCAAGCAGCCAGTAAGAAACAATTTAGATACCTAGGAGCCGCATTAAGAATTACAGAAGACCTGGTTGCATCAACATTAAGGGATTGAAGGGCCTAAAATGCAATATTCTGAAGAACAAGGGAGCTTCGAATGCAACCAAGAATTCACTGTCCAGCAAAACTGAGTCTTCTCTTCCAGGGAAAAAGATGGGACATTCAATGAAATAGGAGACTTTCAACATTTCCTGATGAAAATACCAGAGCTAATTAGAAAATTTGAACTTCAAACAGGAGATTCAAGAGTCACATGAAAAGGTAAAAAAAGGGAAATGAAAAAAACTACTATTCAATAAGATGAAACTGGCTATATACCCACCTGGAAGAGAGATTCTCATAATTCAAGAATTATAACTCTATTAAAGAGAATATTCTTAGCTAGAAGTGCTAGACACTCATGACTTATCAGTGACTCTGATAGAATGACTTTAAAACAATATCTCCTTAAAAAGCGGGGACAGTAAAGAGATGGGAGGATGGAGGTGATTGAATGGAGGTAAATCATATTACATAAAGAGATACAAAGACCTATTGCAATAGAGGGAAGAAGGAAGGGAGTGAGAACCATTTGAATCTTACTCTCATTAGATTTGGCTTAAAGTCAACATACATACACTCAGTTAAGTTTTGAAACTTATCTTACCTTTCAAGTATTAAAAGGGGAAAGGGGAAGAGGGAGGAAAAGACTAATAGAAGGAAGGGAAGGAAGAAGGGGCAAAGGGAAAGGGGAAAGAAGGGGAAGGGGTTTTGGACATAAGGGGGAAAAAACAATGAAGGTGGTAGTATTCAGGATCAAAATCCTGGGGAATATGGATAAAATGAAAAAAAGGGGAAAATACAAACAGAGGGAAGATAACATGGAAGGCAATAAAGAGTTAGTAATTATAACTTTGAATGTGAATGGAATTAAACTTTCCCAAAAAACATAAGGGAACAGCAGACTGAATTAAAAACCAGAATCCTACAATATGCTACTTACAAGAAACTCATTTGAAGCAGAATGATACAAATAAAGTAAAGGTAAAAGGCTGGAGTTAAATATATTTTGCTTCAGCTGAAGTGAAAAAAAGCAGGGTAGCAATCCTTATCTCAGACAAAGCAGCTGCAAAAACAGATGTCCTTTAAAAAGATAAGGAAGGAAACTCTATCCTGCTAAAAGGTACTATAGACAATAAAGTAATTTCAATATTAAATTTGTATGCACCCAATGATATAGCATCCAAATTCTTAGAGGAGAAATTGAAGGAGTTACAGGAAGACATAGACAGCAAAACTCTACTAATGGGAGACCTCAACTTCCTGCTCTCAAACTTAGATATAAGAAGACAGTTAAGGAGGTAAACAGATTATTAGAAAACCTAGGCATGATATAACTTTGGAGAAAATTGATTAGGGATAGAAAGGAATATATTTTTTCTGTAATACCTGGTACTTACACAAAAATTGACCATGTACTAGGGCATAAAATCCTTATAATCAAGTGTAGAAAGGCAGAAATAGCGAATACATCCTTCTCAGATCATAATACAATAAAAATAACATGAAATAATGGGCCATGGAAAGATATACCTAAAACCATTTGGAAACTAAATAACCTCAGTTTAAAGAATGAGTTGATCAAAACATAAATTATAGAAAGAACTAATGATTTCTTCCTAGATAATGACAATAATGAGACAACATACCAAAACTTATGGGATACAGTCAAGGCAGTTTGTCAGGGGATATATTATATGTTTAAATGCTTACTTGAATAAAATAGAGAGGAAATAAATGAACTAAACATGCAACTAAAAAAAAATTTGAGAAAGATTAAACCCCTAAATTAAATACTGAATTAGAAATTCTAAAAATTAAAGGAGAAACTAATAAAATTGAAAGCAAGGATATGAATAGGAAGTTTTCTTATGAAGTAATTGAAACTATAATCCTATGAAAAATGCTCAAAATTATTAATTAGAAATACAAATTAAAAGAGCTCTGAGATATGACCACACATTTATCAGATTGACTAAAATCACAAAAAAATGAGCAATATTGGAGGGGATTTGGGAAAACTGGGACTCTAATGCCCTATTGGTGGAGTTGTGATTCATTCCAACCATTCCGGAGAATTATTTGGAGCTTTGTCCATAGGGCAATAAAACAGTATATCCTTTGATGAAGCAATAATATTACTATGTCTGTATTCCAAAGAGATCACACAAAAGGAGAAAAGACTCACATGAACAAAACTATTTATACTAGGGTTTTTTTTCTGTGACAAATAATTAGAAATTGAGAGCATGTCCATCAATGGTGAATAACTGAACAAATCATGCCATATGGATGTAATGGAGTACTATTGTCTGTAAGAACTCATGAGAGGGCAGATTTCAGAAAAATTTTGAATGAACTGATGCTGAGTAAAGTGGGCAGAACCAGGAGAACTTGTATACAAAAACAGCAATGTTGTGAGATGATTAATTATTAGATCCTCTCAGCAGTTCAGTGATCAAGGACAATTCTAAAAGACTTCTGATGAAAAATGCCATCCACATCCAGAGAAAAAATATCTAATGCAGACTCAAACATATTTTTTCACTTTTTAAAACTTCTTTTATGTTTTTTCATTCTCAAGTTGTTTCTAATTTTTTTACAACATAATGTTATGGAAATACATTAAATATGACTGTACATGTATAATCTATATCAGATTAATTATTGTTATGGATGTGGAGAAAGAAAGGGAAGGAGACAGAAAAATGTGGAACTCAAATCTTTACAAGAAGATAAATTGAAAATTATCTTTGCATTTAATTGGAAAAAAATAAAATAAAATAACATTAAAAAAGAAAAGGAAAGAAAAAACAGAATACAAACCATTCCCTAATTGATAAATAATCAAATGATATGAACAGGCAGCTTTCAGATGAAGTAATGAAAGCTATCTATAAGACTATGAAGAATGACTCTAAATACTTTTTGGTTAGAGAAATACAATTTAGAATAACTCTTGGTGCCATCTCAGTCCTATCAAATTGACAAATATAACAAAAAAGGAAAATATTAAATTTTGGAGGGGCAGCTAGGTGGTATAGTGGATAAAGCACTGGCCCTGGAGTCAGGAGTACCTGGGGTGAAATCCAGTCTCAGACACTTAATAATTACCTAGCTGTGTGGCCTTGGGCAACCCACTTAACCCCATTTGCCTTACAAAAAAAAAATCTGGAAAGGATGTGGAAAAACTGGGGCAATAATGCCCTGTTGGTGGATTTATGAACTGATCCAACCATTCTGGACAGAAATTTAGAACTACGCTAAAAGGACAACCAATCTATAAATACTCTTTGTTGTAGCAATATCATTAGGAGGTCTATATTCCAAAGAGAATATAAAAAAGGAAAAAAGGACCTACATGTACAAAAATATGTTAGCAGTCCTTTTCCTATTGGAATATAAGAAATCATTTGGAGAATGTGTAATAAGAAATGATGAATGGGTAGTTTTCAGAAAAAACCTGGAAAGAAGTATACAAACTGATGGAAGATGAAAGGAGCAGAAGCAGGATAACATACACAGTATCAACAACATTGCGTGATAATCAACAATAAATGACCCAACTCTTCTCAACAACACAATGATCCACAAAGAACTCATTTGAAGGAAAATACTATTCATGTCCATATATCTGATGCACTCAATGAAGAACTAAGCATTTTTTTTACTTTATTCTTCTTCATGTATTTCCCCCCCTTTTGATCTGTTTCTTCCCTCACAACTGTGACTAATGTAGAAATATGTTTTCTATGATAGTACATGTATAGCACATGTATAGCCTATGCCTAGTATTTTTGAAAGAGGAGATGGGAGGAGGAAAACTTTGGATCTCAAAATCTTGAAAAATGAGTGCTAAATTATTTTTACATGTAATTGAGGGAAAATAAAATATAATTTAAAAAAGATTTGTGTTGAGTTAAATCACTGAGTAAAATTAAACAGAATTAGTGGTTTTTCTTGCCCAGATTGCCAGAACTGAAATTTCATGACCAGATCTGGCTACCTAATGGTGACTCCCTCCCCTTTTTCTCCTAAAAAGTATAAGAAACATTTCTGAGTCCCCTAGGGTAGCAGGCTTTCTCCCCTGTTATCTTGCATAATGATAGTTTATTCCTTCACTCATGAATTTGCTTTATTTCAAATATTGACATTAGGAAGGAGATATCAGTTGTTATCAGAGGACAACAAGATGGTAAAGAGTCTTGAGAACATCCCATATGAAATTCATTGGAAGGAAGTGGAATGTTTAAACTGAAAAATGCTTAAGATTGGGAAGGGAGCAGAGGGGAGAAATGAATTATATATCCAAATATTTTAAAGTATATTGCCTAAGAGAATAATTAGACATGGTTTACTTGACCCCAGATGGAAATACTAGGACTAAATGTTAGAAATTACAGTTTGATTCTCATTGGAGAGAAATGGAAAACAACAGCAACAACATACAGCAAGAACAGGAATAAACCTTTCTAACTAACCAATTCTTCAAAGAAAATTGAGTAATTTAGGGAGTCACAACTTCTCCCTCACCAGAAACCAAAGATGAAGTTCTATAATTCTTTATTACTTGTATCATAGAGGGGATTCTTAGGCAGGTATTGATTGAACTAAATGACCTTTGAACTCTTCCAACTGAGATTCTGTAAATCTCTTACTTCAAGTGGAAGAACTGAAAATTCTGGATGACAGAGAAGACTTGAGAATAGCACCAAACTAAGAGCCCTGCAATTGGGTTTAAAAGACCTCAGTCTTAATACTTGCTATCTGGGTGAATCTGATCAAGTTATTTTTCCTTATCTGTAAAATGAGGGGGTGAAGTAAATTATATCCCAGGTTCTCTCCTTATTGATGATAGAGTGAGAAGACTTGTTCTCAAGTCCCAATTCTGCCACTTATTATTTATTTGACCTTGCACAGGTTATTTATTTTGTCTGTGTCTTTGTATCCTCATCTTTAAAATGAGGAGATAAGATTGTTTGATCCAAAATATCCTTGCCATTTCTTACTCTTGGTATGCAATTTTTGCCCTTCATCCTCTTTCCCCTTTCCATCTCCACCCCTCCCCAAGCACCCCTCACTGCCAAAGTAGAACACTGTATTTCTTTGTCCAAGTTCTTTCCTATAGGATCCCAGGCTTGACTAAAGCAAAGAAACAGCAAGAGGAAGTCTGTATGGGTTTCTACAGAGCCAATTTTCCCATTCCTATTCAGGACTCTGCCCATGAAAAGATAGTAATCAAAACAGGCTCAAAAAAAGCTAATACTAGCAGACCCTCTGTACACAAAGAATGCACAAGAGAACAGAGGATCCCCTTGGCTCCCAAAGTTAGAAATTATTTACCACTGAAGTGACTGAATAGAAAAGTCAAATGATGACCGCTATTATGTCCCTCTCCTCAAAGTGAGGGGGGGATGAGATAGTGAAGGAGGTTTTGCAACCTAGATAGGCCATGTGGGGACCTTAGGAAGCCTGGGATTTGCAAGGGAACTCTCACTGACCCAGTTTAAGTACAACATAGACTGACACAGTGCCATGATCCACAACTTTAATAACTCCATGACACATAAAGAGGTTTTGATGCAAAGTGGAGCTGACAGGGCAGCAAAGGCAAGTGTCTGCCACCCTCTGAGCTCTGAGCCTCAACAGTATTCAGGCTCAAGGTGAATTCAACCTTCCTAAAGGGCTTCAACTAGCTTTGCTTCCCTCCCAGCAGTGACTAATTTTCTGAAGGGAATAACAGGGTGAACTAGTGCCAGAGGCTGACAAATAGGGAGTTTCTGGGGGATACTGTCTGATTTCCCTTGTCTTTGTTGGGGATTTCTTGTTTATGTGCAGCCAATATCTGTCACATTAGTTCAGTTAGTTAGAATTCCAGGGAGGAAGAAGATAGCTATGTGACAGAAGGCAGAATGTTAGATCTGGAGTCAGGAAGACCTGAATTCAAATCCCTCAGACATCACTAGCTGCATGACCTTGAATAAGTAATCTAATCTCTCTCAGGTTCAGTAAGAATAATAATCTAATTGCAGTGTTGTGAAGATCAAATAGTACAGAAAATGCTTTGAAATCCTTAAAGTACTATACAAATGGTAGCTATTGTTGTCAAGTGATTTGATGCTTGGGTTTGGTTCTGCCCCTAGATGAATCATGACTTGGACTCCAGAATGGAAGTTACAACATATTAAGAAAGTAATAGAAAAGTTAAAAAAAAAGAGTTTAAAGAGAAGACCGCATGGATTACTGATTGAATTGGTCAGGCCAGATGAACAGGGTTCAGCAAGAGGATGGAAGGTAAAAGAGAGGGTCCCCTTCTCAATCTCCTTAAATTCTCCCTCAGAGTCCATGGGAAGGGGTGGTGACCTGAGAGTGACCCAAGTCCCACATTGGAGATTTTTGCTTTTTGGGGAGAGGTCTCTTTTGGGTGGTCTGGAGTGTTTTTAGGGCCTGTACTCCCTGGCTGCCACACCAGAAGACAATGCAATCCAAATCAGGATGAAGGTGTGGCCTAAATTAGATGATAAAGGAAGAAGGAAGATTCCCTTAACAATGCAAACAAAAGATTTACAAAGTTTGTCTCCAACTTATCTCATCACTTCCATGCCCAGGTTTCTCTGCATCTATGTTATTAGTCAAAGTTTGTAATTTGAACCCTGTTTGAATCAGTCTGAGGGATCATGAGTTGTTAAAACTGAAAATAACCATAGATACATACAAGTTGATACTCTTAAGAACTGGAACACACCTGTGAGATGACTTAGTCTAACATCTCCTTTTTAGGAAACTGAGATCCTAAATGGAAAGTGGACTTGTCAAAAATCAAAATACTAAAAGTGATTTTAGAGGTTATGGTCATCTCTTCCAAATGCTTCATTTTGCAGATGTGGAAAATGGAGCTCAGAGAATTGAAGTGACTAGCTTAAGGTTTCCCAGATAGCAGGAATCCAGGACTTGAACTGAGTTCCTCTAACTTCAAATCCACCAGTCTATACAGTCTGAAGTTACTTGGCTAGGAAGTGGTAGATTTTCTTTGTCTTATTTCACTCCCTCAGTTTCAGCCCCAAATCTAATCACTTGTCTTACAAATGTAAAGTTGAAGTGAGAGAACATGAATGAGAATAGTTCAGTGCAAATCCATTCTTCCATCTCCCCCCCACTCATTTAAAACAAATCAAGGCTTTAAGGATAACAGATCAATAGCATCTTTTCATATATATTCAGGAAATTGATTTGGACTGGGAGATCTGAGGAGAGACTGAGATAATATGTCAAGGAAGGTCAGGGTGTGTCTCATAGGCACTTATACACTGGAAATTCTGAAAAGCATATGCATCAGTGAAACCAGTAAACAGTGTTGATTTGGAATAGAATTGCTGAAAAATGACTTAGATGGATTTCACTGTTTTTATTATACAGTTTTATAGTTCCTTACACCCTTGCAAAGATATAATATAATGTAATAAAAGATATAATGTAATTTAAAACTGTATTGATATTGGAGTCAGAACAATTCCAGTTCAAATTCCAGTTCTCATAACTGCTATATGACCCTGGACAAGTCACTTCATTTCTGTGAGCCTCAGTTCCCTCATTTTTAAAAAAATGGAAAATAACAGACTATCAATTTCACAGAACTATAACCTTAAAGAAGTATAAAGTGAACTATTTAAACTATTAATACTATTGTCACTACCTTCATCATTTGCAGTACAATCAAAGCTAGATGAAGGTTTGTGTAGAGGTAGAATTAATAGTCATTACCATCCACAAATACCTCAGATTAAAAATTTGGTACTTATAAGGGAAACAAAGAAGCTTAAGACATTTTTTTTTTGCCTTGGAGTAGATTATAATTTTGTTACAGGCAACAGCCATACGTATATAAAGATATCTAACAGTAAAAGACAATTTTTGTATACAAAAAAACAAATTAAATTAGCATAGGAGCTCATTGGACAGAGAGGTTACTGCTGGCTAGTCTTGGAAGGTTGCATAAAGGGTTCGGGGCTTAAAGACAAGTGAGAATTAGTTAAGTAAAGGGGAGAATGTTTCAAACATGAGAAAAAGCACAGAAGCAGGCAAATCAAAGGGTGTGTTTCTATGATTGAGACAACACTAGTATCATGATATTTTAGAAATGGAAAGAACTTTGGGTCATCAAAGCCTACCAATTCATTGATTTCACCAATGGGGAAGATAAATCAAAGAGATTGGGAAAGATTTGTGTTGGATCACATAATGTCTGAGGCAAGACTAGAACTTAGGTTTCTTTCTTTCTTTTTTTTTGAACATTATTTTATTCTTCAATTACATGCAAAGATAGTTTTGACTTCCACAATTTTCTGCTTCCCTCCCTTCCCTTCCCCTTCCCCATGACAGCAAGTAATCGCATATTTCCATATTAGTCATGTTGTGAAAGAAAAATAAGAAGAAAAGAAGGGAAAAATGAGAAAGGAAAAATAAAATAAAATGAATTTTTAAAAAAGTGAAAATAATATGCTTTTTTGGCATTCAGACTGGATGCAGATGGTATTTTCCATCAGAAAACTTTTAGAATTGTCCTTGATCACTGAACTGCTGAAAGGAGCTAAGTGCTTTACAGATGATCATCAGACAATGTTGCTATTAATGTGTACTATGTAGAACCCAGATGTCTTAATTCTCAGTATAGGTCTAATCTGATTGTACATGCTTCTTTTAAATATTTACTGAGTTCCTACTCAGTTGCTGTTAGAACTACAAACCAAACCAAACCAAACAAAAAAACACCAGAATCTGTTGAACACTTTATAAAAATTATCTATTATATTTATTTTTCCCTTTATCCTAATTCCTCATACTGAAAATGATTAATCTGTAAACGTGTTTATCAAAAATATGTATGTACAATGCTAACTTTATTATTCTCAGCTGAGGGGAGTAGAGAATGGGAAGAGAGGGTAGAAGGCAATTTCATAACTTAAAAATATACATATGCATATAGATGAAAGAAAGAATGAAAGAAAGAAAGAAAGAAAGGAAGGAAGGAAGGAAGGAAGGAAGGAAGGAAGGAAGGAAGGAAGGAAGGAAGGAAGGAAGGAAGGAAGGAAGAAATGCTCCAGGTGTCTTGTGGTATAAAAATATGTCAAGACCCTACTTCAAGTAAGTTGTTCTATAATAGCTTTTCTTTGCAGCCATAATGAAGTATTTAATTGTGAAGTGTAGATAAATAGAATGTTAAATTCAAACATATTATTTTTGCAACCTAACAATCTCACAATACTGAATTCAGTAAATGTGAGTTATTGTAAGCATTGTTTGTAATCAAACAAGCATCCTTATTTTTATAGATAAGGATGCTAATAGTCAAACTTTCCCAGATCTACATACATACATATATATATACATATACATACACATACACATACATATGCATATTCATATACATATACACATATACATACACATACACATACATATACATATACATATGCATGAGGTGGGAGTCAAATCAATTTGCCCCAAATTCAAGTCTAGTACTCTTCCTCCTTTGCTCTATATGATATTGTAATAATTGTGCAATTAAAAATAAATAAATATCAAAAAAGCATGATCAGTATAGATTGATATATCATGACTGGTTTCTTGGATTAGCTTGAGAATCAAGCTGAGTTTTAGAGAATTGGACTAGTATGGCTAACAGGGATTTCACAGCTGACTATATATAGTTACATGTATCTTTATGTACAGATTTCAATATACATGTAAAACTTAAATTAACTTTCACTTTCCTTCCAGTTTTGTTTCCATAGTAACATTGGTCACTTATTTTTCATTTAACCTTCTTTTTATTGTTTTAGGATGAGGTGGGATGCTTGAGGGTTAACCGGCCAAGGTAGCAATTTTAAATCATTATTTGAATTCTTTAAAAAATTTGCCAACTTTGCAATTTAATGGAAGCTGTCTCTGGTCTATTTGCCCTGAAGGATGCTAAAAGGGGAGATGAGAACTAGAATTTTTTGTTTCTTCCCCTCCTCCCTAGCTTCTATTATTACCTTGTTCTTAATTCTAATATAGCATCTAAACTTGCAATCTTGGTAACTATGGTGATAAAATAGGTGAGATTTTCCTCCATTATGACTTGTGTTATTGGAAGTTTGAGGTCATACAGGTGAAATAAACTCTCTGGGGAAAACGGCAATTGGTGGAATGTAGCAGAAGGATACTTGCACTAGGACATATGAGGCCTAAATTCTAGTCCCAGTGCTTTCATTGAAAAGCAGTAGGACCCTGAGCAAGCTAGATACTTTCCGTGAGGTATACTTTTCACATTTGTGTAAAGTGAGGTATAATTGCATCTCTTTTCTGAATCTGACATTTAGAATGCAATAACTTGACCCCTTTTACCCATTTATTCCCATACTGGAACATATCTTTTAATCAAAAGAGATGATATGTTACAGAGGAAAGAGCATTAGGAGAAAACTGGGTTTGAATTCCTCTTCTGTGGGCCAGTTAGGTTGTGCAGTAGATAAAAAGACCACCAGTTCTGGAGTCAGAAGGACCTGAGTTCAAGTCAGACCCTTGTTAGCTGTGTGACCCTGAGCAAGTCACTTAACCTCAATTGACTCTCAAAACAAAACAAAACAAAGCAAAATTCCTTTTCTGATCCTCAGAGCAACATGATCATGGACAAGTCTTTTAACTTCTCTGGACCTCAATTTCATCCTCTGTAAAATGAGAATAAGCCTTAATTTAGGGATAGTTCTCCTGACTATTTTTTGTTTTTTTTCTGTTTTGTTGAAGAGGAAAATGTTTTGTTTACCTTAATGTCCTATATATGAACTGGAAGGAACTCTGAGTACTAATCAGCATGGCTTAGTGGAAAAGCAGAGGGCTGACTGTCACTCAACCTTTCTAAAGTCTTGGTGGCTCTCCATTGCTTATAAGGGAACACACACACACACACACACACAGACAGACACAGAGTTAAAACTCTTCAACCTGGTATTTAAGCTCCTTCATTATCTGTCTGTTATCTATTTCTTGGCCTTAGGGCAACTAGGTAGTACAGTGCATAGAACTTTGGCCTTAGAGTCAAGAGGATGGGAGTTTAAATCCCACCTCCCAAATTTGATACTTACTAGTTATGTGTCCTTGGGTAAGACACTTAACCTTGACTGCCTCACTTTCAGAACCAGTCCTCTTGATTCCTATTAAGCCATTGGACCCAGATAGTTCTGGAGGAGAAAGTGAAACCAGAGACTTCTTACAGCACCCCCTCACTCAAATCATTCCATGTGCTTGTTATGGTATAATATGTTGTCATGGTAGTCTTCTAAGTCAAAGGACAAACATCATCATTTCTTAGCTTTACCCCTGTTATATATATCATGAATTTTAGATTTCAATCAAAAGAGACTTTATTTCTTTTATTTCTCAACTCTTTGAATGTGAAAAAAAATTCCCTATATCACAGAGTCCCCCATTTTTTCAAAGCTCAATATGGTTGCTGCTTGCTCCATAAAATCTTCTATGATGTTTCCATTTATTAGTGTCTTATTCTTCCTTGTTTTTCCTCATACAATGGACAACTGTGTACATATTGTATCTCTGTTCCATTACTGCCCAAGGAAAATTAGAGCTTCTTAATTAGCAAGGATTGATACTTTTTTCTTTTTATGACAGCTGCCTAGGACAATGGCTTAAAACTGATAGCTTTTTATTAAAAATTATTGAATTGAATTGGGAATAAAACATTGTGCTGAACAGAAGATCTGTATTCAAATTTCTCATGTGATTCTAACTGTATGACTTCATAATTCAATTGTCCTCTTGAACCTGTTTCTCCAGATGTAAAATGTGGATTATACAGGCAACAATTACCATATTGACCTTACCCTCTTGTGAACAAAGTATTTGGTAAATAAAGAACTAAAGGGATTTGAAAAGGCATTGTATAGAATAGTAATATAGTAGTCAGAAGACCTATGTTTGAATACTGATACCACTTCCTCTAATAGAATCTTAACTAGGAATAATTTCACCTGGGGTAAAAAAAAAATAAAACAAAAACAGTTAGGAACTCTGAAAGAGAGTGCTAAGATTAGCTGAGCTGGAAAGGATAACCTGACCTTGTTTATGGTCACCCTAGCATCTAGAGGTCATAGCCTATAGTCTCAATCTGAAGGAGATTAGAATTTGACAAGGACAATGTCTGAGTGGGAATATGGGTGTGGCAAGAGAGAAATTTAGAAGACAAGACCAAAAAGAAAATTGATCATTTGAGGGAATAAGCCCCTAGACCAAAACGGTCTCCAACTAAGGAAGATGAGAAACCCTCACCTCTTGTTGTGAAGCAAAACTTTACTTATTGCTTGCTCATTAAAACTCTAAGTTATTTTTAAATCTTTGTGCTCCTTGGAAATACTTTTTAACCTCTCTTGGCCTTTTTTTTCTCAGTTTATAAAATGAGGGGGTTGAACTATCTGATCTTTAAAGTCTTTCCAGATCTAAATTCTAATCTTATATTGGATTATCAGTAACTTTTCCTACCCTTGGCAGCTGGGATGGATTGCAAACCTCCCTGTTTCTGATCTGGAGGAATAGACATTTGTCTGTGGTTTGGTTACTTCACTACCTTTGAAGGGATTTTTAGCATTTTGCTTTCCTTTTATTCCTGAGGAAATTGCTGTGGCTCATTCTTTAGAAAGAACATTACCCTGGCCCTGTGCTAAACAGATGCATTCTACTTCTCCCTATCTGATTTCTCTTTTTCTCCTTTGTCAGCAAAGGAGAAACCTCCCAGCTATTAATCAAACTCCTGGCTAGAAGTGGCTTTAATTGCAAAAAAAAAAAAAAAAAAAACCATTGCAGTACAAGGGACAGTCAACTTTTTCCAAAGAAAACTGGCTGCCTGATGCAGCAGAGAAACAATTAATAACCAGCCAATCCCTTTTTCCTCTCTCCACCCCCCCTCACCCCAACAGAGATGCAGATGAGCTAACTATATCATTGTTGGCATAACATTTTCTCCCCAAGGTGGGAGGAAAACCCACAAAAGAAATCTAGGAGAATCTTAGTTGTCATTGATAGAAATTGAGGTCTCAAAAATGTGCAAAAATACAGAATACAAAGCTCTGGATTTGAATTACTGCTTTTCTATTCATTATCTTTATCCTAAGTATAATTACTTATTTCCCAGGACTAGTTAAATATTCTTTAGGTCTCAATAGCTGTATTTCTGTTGTTTTAGCCCGTAGTATGGCATTTCCATTATCTAGGTCTTAGTTTCCTAATCTGTAAATGAAACCATTGGACTAAATTATTTATGTAACTCCTGGACAACTCCCCTTTTCTCATATATCCTCATCAAGTTTAAGTAAACAGGGGACTAGTATTGTCTAAGATTCATAATGAATGAACCCCCATAAATGTACTTGCTTTTTTCCCCTAGGTAGTGGGGAAGATACAAATTAGTCCAAAGCATTAAGTTAAATGTCATAATAAATAAAAATATAGCAATAGCATATTTTACCCCTAGAAACCTAGGATATACTAGCTACTTTTCTAATGTATCCCTGATACTTTATTCAAATCTAAGTAGGCACTTATTAAATACTTATAAACTGAATGACTCATGACAGCTGTTGGGCATGAAAGTTTTTATTGGGTGCTACTCTACTGGTACCATATAATGTTCTAACTTAGCTATAGATGTGGTATTTGGTAGCCAGCCCTGAGACAAAGGTGATCCATTACAGATAATTGTTTGAGAATTCATTCTCCTGGGCCATGGTTAGGGAGCTAAGTAACTTTTAGTTCTGATTCAAAGGCATGTGATAAATTTTTCATTGGATACAGTTTTCCTAATTTGACCTCTGAATCAACAAGGGGTCATCTCTGCTGAACATTGTGCCCTAGTACCAGTTCTTGGTTAATCTCTTAAGAATTATCTACTAGCCATCTCAGATTAGGATAGAGAAGGAGAGCTAAATATCCATTCCCAATAAGGCTAGAATGATAACTCTGTAGTCATCTACCATATACTATGTCTCTAACTCTGGGTAGTGCAGTGGATAGAGAACAAGACTTTAAGTCACAGAGATTCATCTTCCTGATTTAAAAACAGATACTTCCTAGCTGTGTAATCTTGGGCTCATAGTCCTGTTTGCCTCAGTTATTTCATCTGTTAAATGAGCAGAAGGAAATGGAAAACATTCCATTATCTTTGCCAAGAAAATCCAAAAGGGGTCATGAAGAATACAACATGACTCAACAACAACAACAACAACAACAACAACAACAACAACAAAATAATATCAATAACACACAGCTGATAAAATTCAGATAAAATGACTCTAGACCAAGATTGACCTATTTTCCAATCTCTATGGTTTGGATGGAGACCATTACAGATAATTATATACTTTAGGTATAGATATTCCCAAGATTCTCTCTGACTTAAAATGCAAATGGATTTTAGACAAAACAAGGAGTAAGCTACTGCTTAGCCAGCATTCCTGCTTTTATTAAACATTTTTGCAGCAACAAAGACTTTTGGTGCTGGATTTTGACCAGAAAAAAAAAGCAAACAAAAGAAAAGAAGCTAGCTTGGTTGCTCTACAAAAAAGAAAGTCTTTTCTAACTCTAAACTCCATGATTTTCTTCAGCATCATATTTCATTCTTTCTTGCAATTCTATAATGTACCTTTCATGTACTATTGTAATTTTGTACTTCATTTGTTTTCTGTATTTACGCCTTTTCCTCCACCACTACTAAAACTCTCTAAGTATACAGACCTTACCTAAGTTCCATTTATTCCTGAGAATCTAGCATAATGAATGATCTATAAAGAGTAAGAACTTAGGTGTTTGTTAAAATAATAATGTTTGTCCTTCGTTCTCAAAGAAGACCATGATATCAGGTTGGAGATAACATGACAAGTACATGAATTGGATTTGAGTGAGGGGTATCCTATACAAAGTCACATCTCACTTTCTCCTTCAGATCCATCTGGGTCCAGTGGTAAGATATGAATCAGGTTGACTGGCAAACAGGATTAAGTGACTTGCCCAAGGTCACACAACTAATTATTATAAAGTGTCTGAGGCTGGATTTGAACTCCCATCCTCCTGACTCCAAAGTCAATGCTCTATGCACAGTGCCACTTAGCTGCCCCAAGAGTTCTGGAACTATCATTAGGAAACCAATTTCAAATTTGACTTCAGACACTTATTAGTTGTATGTTACTTTTCTTATACCCTGTCTGCTTTAATTTCCTCATCTGTAAAATGTGGATAATAATAAAATCTATTTGTTGTGAGGATAAAATGAAATAATATTTATACAGTACTTTGTAACCCTCAAAGAATTCTATTATTATGGTTAGCAGGGACTTATAATGTGTGAACAACAGTGAGATCAGTGTGTTGCACAGCTTCCTGGTTGTAGATAAGTAAGAGCTAAAACTGGAAATCTACTTTTTTTCCTTGATGTTGACATCCTTTTATTTTATTTTCTGTTACTTGAAAGGAGATATGAACTTATAGCTCTCTTGTTTCTGCTCTTAATCAGGAGGATAACAAAGTACTCTTTCCCACCAAGCCAGCCCTGAGACAAAGATGATCCATTATAGATAAGTACTTGAGAATTCACTCTCCTGGGCCATGGTTAGGGAGCTAAGTAACTTTTAGCTCTGATTCAAAGGCATGTGATGAGTTTTTCAGTGGATAAAGTGTTCCTAATTTGACCTCTGAACCAAATGACAACTCAATAGCTTTAGCTTCTGTCTATCGCACCAACCCTTCCCACAAACTTCCTCCTCATATTTTGACCTACAATGATTTTTATATATTTATATATATAATGTGTGTGTTTATGTGTATATATATATATATATATATACATATAACTGTACCCATAAAATTTATTTAATCAAATATTTCCCAATTACATGAAAATATTTTGTTTATTCATTTAAAAAATATTTTTTGAGTTCTAAATTCTCTTCCTCCTTCCTCCCTTGCACCCCTTGAGATGGCAAGCAATAAGATATTGATTGTACATTTAAAATCATACTGACTCAAGTTTGTCAGTTGAGAAATAAATGGAAATTTATAATTAAATCTGAAACTTTTGCTGTCATTAACAAACTGAATGAGCTTAAGGAATATCCCATCTCAGTTTCCTCCTTTATAGATTGTAAGTGGTTACATTAATCACCTTATTATAAAATTATCTTTATATAGATTAAATAGGATATTAGACATAGAAATATTTTGATGATTAGACATAGAATACTAATGATGAGTTAGAATTGAGACATATATAAATCTATTAGTATACAGAAGACCATAGACTTTACAGCTTGAAGGCACTATAAAAATAGTTTGCTTCAACTCTTCATTTTACAAATTTTATATCAACCGCATATTTCATTAACCACACTGTCCCTAGTCTATTAGTTATACCATTGGGAAGATAGGACTCAAAGGAGACTAAGAGGT
The DNA here is from genome assembly GCF_037893015.1 of Macrotis lagotis. Taxonomy (NCBI): domain Eukaryota; kingdom Metazoa; phylum Chordata; class Mammalia; order Peramelemorphia; family Peramelidae; genus Macrotis; species Macrotis lagotis. The sequence continues at coordinate 337,239,187 of NC_133658.1, read as the reverse complement.
AGGATGGTTTAGTGATGAAGTCACTGGACCAGATGGCAGAGGTGTTGGTGTTCAAATCTTACTTCAGACACTTACTAACTGCCTGATCTATTTGCCTCAGTTAATTCAGTTGTCAAACCAAAGGATAGTATTTGATGGAATTTAAGGTTACTTGCACTTCTAAGTCAAAGATCCTCCTACAGAAGGAATTAGGTGGCACCACAGATAAAGTCCTAGGCCTTGAATTAGAAAGATTTGAGTTCAAATCCAGCTTCTCAGATACTCTTAGTTATGTGGGAAAGTCACTTAATCTTCGTCAACTTCAGTTTCCTCATCTGTAAAATGAGAATATTAATAACATCTCTTTCCTAGGGCTGCTGTAAGGATCAAATGATATAATATGTGAATATTGCTTAGTATAGTGCCAGGTATTTATTGAACATATAATAGGTGCTCAATAAACTTTTATTCTCTTCTCTCTTTAACTCCCCCTCCTTATGATTGTGTAGGCAGTTCATTTTTTTTTTTTTTTTTTTTTTGCCAGACTGACCAGTGAATGAGAGTGAAAGAGAAAGACCAAGGTCTAAGCTAATTGACCAGTGCAATACCTTCTGGTGAATCTAATCCCAGCAAAGGCAGAAACGATGCAAAGACCCTTTGCAGACTTGAATTCAAAAAACAACTAATCTTTGGAGCCTTTCTGATAATGTGAAACCATGTAAATTATTTAGATTATCTCAGACTTAGAGCATTCATTTGTTAAGAAAATAAAGGTAGAGGGTTTAGTGATTAATCTTCTTACTATCTTAGTTGTTAGGAAACAAATTCTTTATGAACCTTAAGGTAACAAAAAAAATTCAGTGAGAAAATGAAAAGATTTTAGGATCCCTGGATACCACAGTTGAGTCATGCTAGCTATATTGATGATTTTGGGTGATCCTATGATCTTCAACTGAATCATGTGAGATATTGAGATCCCAACTTATGCCCAGTTTAGTCTGAATTAGAAAATTGTCATTTTGTCTTTTGCACCCCCCCTTTTTAATCTCTATAGATTTTTATGTCCTTGGGGCCCCAACTCATGCTCTTGAAGATTTGTTTTCTTAAGCTCTCTCAGCTAACTTCCTATCCTTGTCTTGCTGCCTCCCTAACTCCTTCTATTCCTACCTCCCTCTTGTAGATTTATTGACATTTTTGTTGTTTAGTAATCTTTTTTTTCAGTCTTTGTGACCCCATTTGGAGTTTCATTGGGAAAGATATATAATAGTTTCCCATTTCCTTCTCTAGCCTATTTTATAAAGAAGGAAATTGGGAAAAATAAGGTTAAGTGACTTGTCCAGAATCATACAGGTAATAAGGATCTGAAGTTAGATTTAATTCACATCTTTTGACTCTAGGTTCAACACTCTATCTCCTGTGCTACCTAGTTGTTACTTTTCAAACATTATAACCCTGTGGCTTATCTCTTCATTCTCTACTCCCAACATACACTATGTGAAGCACAGAGGGATATTAGTCTTTTTCCTTAAGGAATTGATATTCCTGTGCTATAGAAATAAACTTTATAGCTTAGAGAGAGCTGAGCATACAATTAAGAGAGGTAACCTGGTTTATAATGAAAAGAATACCGGATTAGGAATTAGGATTCTAGCCTCAGCTCTATCAACTCAAATAGCATAATAACCTTTCAGAGTTGGAAGGGACCTCATTCAGTCCCACTCATATTGGAATGAGAATTTTGTTTATAATATCCCTGAAAAATAGTCACCAATTGGTTTCAGAAAAAAAAGAATACAAAATATCAATAATAACAAAAATAGGGAGACCTATATGAGCCAGATTCAAAGTGCAGTGAACAGAAGCAGAGCACTGCATACAGTAACAGAAATACTATAATATTGATTAACTAAGGAAGAGTTAGGTACTCTGATCAAGGCCCTGATCTAACAAAATTTCAAAGGAACCATGATGAAAAATGTTGTCACCTCCAAAAAAAAAAGAACTGATGACCTCTGAATGCAGATTGAATCATACTTTTTTACTTTATATTTCTTGTTTTTTTCCCCTAACAATAAATATGACAATAGTTTTTCCTGACTTTCACATGTATAATTGGTAATCATAGTACTTACCTTCTCAATGGAAGGGGGGAGAGGGAAGAAAGAGGAACAGAATTTGGAAATCAACATTTAAAAAATGTTAATAGTTTTAAAATATTGCTCAAAGGACTTCCACTTGAAGCCATCTAATGATAGTGAATACAGGAGGAAATGGGGTACAGTATAGAGGCCTTAAATATTGGCTCTATGAGAGCTTGTTTTTGTGGAGAACTCACCAATTCTTTGACTCAGGAGAGTAAGAAAAGCTTATATTTTAGTTCACAGGCTACTGCAACATTCACAGGTTACTACAGAGAGCTCATAGGTTATTACATAAAGTTCACAGGTGACTACATAATGTCCACAGATTCTTTGGAGAAGCAGCAAGATAGTGAGTTTCTAAAGGGACATTTTGATAAGCAGAAGCTTATAAAGGAAAAAAGGAAAGAAGAGAAGCTTAGATCAATATAGATGCAGTCCAGTGGAGCTGAGGCTATATTGTTGTAGCAGCATGGCCAGACCACATGGATCTAGTTTCGAAATGAGAAAAGAGCAGCAGTCTGACTGGGAGAAAAGAGAGAAGAGAAAAGAGAATTCCTTCCCTGAAGATTGTTGCTTAAATGCATTTCCATGGTGGGTGAGACAAGACTGGTATTTAAAGAGTGGTTTAGGACCATGCTTCAGATATTCCCTAAAGTGCAATGCCACAGGATTGGTCTGCAAGAAGTGGATAAGTCAGCACTCATTGAGCATGAGTAGCATTTTATATACCAAGTGCTAAGCCTTCTTCTTTCCCAAAGGGTATGACTAAAAGTAAAGGTGAACAGCCCCACAGAACAGTTTTATATCCTGAGTTCCCGTGCTACAACAGCAATCAAACAACTTCCCCAAAAGGCCTTTTGTATAAAACATTTTGAGCAACATTATTAGGAATTAATTTTTTTAGGTTTTTGTTTTTGACAGGCAAATGGGGTTAAGTGGTTTGCCCAAGGCTATACAGCTAGGTAATTTTTAAGTGTCTGAAACCGGATTTGAACCCAGGTACTCCTGACTCCAGGGCCGGTGCTTTATCCACTGTAACACCTAGCCGCCCCCAATTATTAGGAATTATTATTGAATAGTTGTGTTTAAATATGTCTTCTATAACATTCATTCATGACTCCCAGAAAACACCTCTTGGGTCAAACGAAAAAAATTCAAATCCATCTCCACATGTCAAGTTTTAAAATATCTTGTTTAGGATAAACTAATCATAGGATCATAGAAATAGAATTGGGAGGGATCTTAGAGGTTCTGATGTTCAATTTCACACATTTTATTTTAATTTTAATTTTTTACTTCTTTTGAAGGATGAATGAATGAAAAACCATTTCTGAAACACCTGCTGGGGGTAAAATACTTTGTTAAAGACTGTTTCTCAAATGAGGAAATTAAGACCTAGACAGGTTAAGTGATTTGCCTAAGGTCAATTAGGAAGTATATGACAAATTTGAAATCCCTAGTCCCTTTAAACATGGCCCATGCTATGGCTTCCAATGCATTTATAATAGAAATTGTCCTTATCTGGGCAAATTTCACCTTATTACCTTGTTTCTCAAAGCAAATTCCTTGCTCTTTCTGAGGCTCCACTTCCCCATCTTTAACTTGGGGATGATAATATTTAGGCTACCTGATTCCCAGGGCTGTGGTAAGGCTCAAATGAGATACTGAGTATGAAATTGTAACTTGTAAAGTTCTATACACTTGTGAGAAATTATTATTCATTCTCCTGACCCAGTAGTATTTCTATTGTTCATTAGTTTCATGAGAGACAGTCTTCATTGTTTTCCCCAAAGTAGCTCATGCTATGTCATGGAAAAAAAGGAAATTCTGTCATAAGCTTTGCTTTTTTTAAAATGCTTGAAACATTTTACTTAAAGAAACAAAACAAAATTGAGATCTTTTATCTTACACATCTAGCAGATTTGTTCAGTAGCTTCAAACACTAATCTTTGAAGTGAATGAACTTAAAAAGAACCAAAAACTCAGTTCAGCATCTCATTGTCCCTTGGGTTCTTCTCCCTAGCTTCAAGTCATTTTGAAGTATAATCATGATAGCCCATGATCTTGGAATTCATTCCAATTGATATTACTAACTGTTTTTGTTAGAAGGCTCTATGTTTTTTGAGATTGTATCAAATGAGTTTGTATAATTTCTAAGCAAGCACTGATAGCATTGTTGTTATTCAGTGATGTCTAAATTTTCATGACTCCATTTGGGGGTTTCATAGCAAAGATGCTGGAGAGGTTTGCCATTTCCTTCTCCAGCTCATTTTACAGATGAGGAAACTGAGGCAAACAGGATTAAGTGATTTACCGAGGGTCATACAGATAATAAATGTCTAAGACCAGATTTGGACTCAGAAAGATGAGTCTTCCTGAGTTTATCCACCAGACAAACTAGTTGTCCTGAAGGACAATTAATCCCTACAATCTACACAAAGCTTTATGCTTCTTTGTGTCCCATCCTTCTAATTCTCCTAAACTCATAAGAAGCAAAGGAGATTGGGGAAACTCTGTAGGGAATGACCTATTCACTGAGGCTTATTATGTGATTGGTTTGCACAAGCAAATTACATCTGAATGTTCCTTTCAAGCCACTAGTTGCTTTTAAAAATGAAACTTTTAAAATGTGGTACCCCTGACATCTCACTAGAGAATGAGACTTGGTTCCTTTGAGAAAACAGTTTGAAATGGGTGTGAGCAGGTGTGTGTTTCTATAGCTAAGCTTTTAAAGAGAGAACAAAGGGATAGACAGCACTTTGTGTTTGTATGTGTGTGTTTGTGTGTGTGTGTTTGTGTGTGTGTGTGTGTGTGTGTGTGTGTTTGTGTGTGTGTGTGGTTTGATTCTTTTATTTACTAAGGAAATGTCCAGATTAATGGTGCTGGGGCTGGCTGTTGAGAGATGAATGTTTTGTTTTGTTTTGTTTTTTTGAAGCTGGAACATTGAAAGGTTTTCTTGTTCTTGTTTTTATTTTCTTTTACTTTTTTAACCCAAGTTTAGACTGCTCTGGTTAGTTCTTCAATTAAAAGCAACAAAGAACATATTTAAACCCAGTCTAGTAGGCAGTATGCTCTTCGCTTCTGTAAAAAAAGATGCTTGCCTACTTATCATCAGGCCAAAAGAAAGGTTCATCACTTATATGACCTGAAGTTTCTCTCTGATTCCTTCCTTGGGTCGATCTGGCAGAAATGATTCACCTTTCTTTGCCAGGTAACTTGCAAGACTATTCTGGGACAAATCAAGACATCACTCTCTTTTTTTTTTTGCATAATACTCGTGCATCTTCTTGTGCACATTTATTTCATCTACTTGCAGGCACTGCATTTTTTTCTAAAGTTCACCTGATTTCAAATCACACCAGCGTTTTTTGTTCTAAACACCTGATCTTTCAGTAACATCTGCTACCTCCTTATTATTTGCTCCCTGGAATTCCAGAACCATGGAATTTTAGATTATAATTAAAACCTTAGAGTATAGAAAGTTGAGCAGGGAAGATTTCAGAATATAAGATGCTAAAATGGAAAACTTCAGAGCTGGAAGAGACCTTAGGACATAAAATACAAGAACACAGAATGTCAAAAATAGTACAGGACTTAGAACATATACTTCTAGAAGTAGTAGAGGCCTGGGAAATTAGAATATTATAACATACAACGTAAAGTTCAAGCTAAAAGGGCCCTCAAACCTTCTCTACTCCAGTGACTGCATTTTATTACTAAGGAAACAGGCTCAGAGAAGTGAAATGACTTGGCCACAGTCGCATGAATAGTAAATCATAGTGAAAAAACAACAAATCTAAGTCACCCTCCAATATACCATGCTGCCTGTCCATGAATGAATGCTTTTCTAAATAGATATGGATTACTATGTATTAGCACTCTTGTAATATATACCCTCTTTTAAGTACCACATTTACATTTTGCACCTGCCTTTAGTGTCTTAACACCAAGGAATAAATTTAATGAGGCGGGGCATTTCAAAACTGGAAGTGGGCTGGTCAGGAAAGGACCAGGTTTTTTGATTTGTTTACTTTGTTCTGTTTTTTTTTTATGTGTGTTTAATAGGTTTGTCAACATGTAGGCAGAATGCTAGTCTGTTCATATGACAGAATGATCATGACTAAATTGAGTCTGTACATTTGAAAGAAGAAATATATTGCCCATAAAATGATCATAAGGGTACCATATTCCAAATGGTATTGTCTCATTCCCAGTACATCTCTCTTGCTAATACATATAGGTAGTCTCTTCCAGTCATGTGTCTAGACAGGTGGTTTATGAACCCAGTCCTTTTGAATTCCACCTATTCAATAGTAACCTGACCCTCTCACACCATTCTCCCAATATTTTCCCTCCATAAACTATATGGTGGTTAAAATATCCTAAGTCCTAGGAAGGCTTGGCTATTCTTAAAAAAGGTATTCAAATTGTATTTGATATTTAGTTGCCTAAAAGGAGTGAAGACTTATATTGTAAAGGTACAAAACTGGGCATGAAACGCTCCAAATGCTTCTTCTGACTGGTAGACCATCTTGAGCAACACAGAAGCAGGGAAGATGAACTCAACTGAATCAATGACATATCTTCTCTGACCATATCTGATCTGAAGGTCATTCCTCTTATATGGCTAAATGAACCTTTTTGTTAAAAGTCAGGGAAGCTGAAAGTCCTCAAATGTGTAAATAGACATAGTCAAATGGGTGAAACATAAGGAACTCCCACTGAACAATAAGAAACAGTTCTACACTGGGATTCATGATCTAGATCTATGATGGATGGGTCCCAGATTGATGGGATCATACCCATCACTTTAGCAAGGGTTCCAAGAGAATGGACCAAAGGGTTTTACAAGCCCTGGACAGCTTAAGATGGTGGAGGAGCAGGATGTAGGCAAGAGGCTGACACTTCAGGGATGTGGTAAGGACTAGACTATTAAATTTAGATCTATTCAAATTAGTGGAAAGGTTTTGAACTTGTGTGTGCGTGTGTGTGAGTGTGTGTGTGTGTGTGTGTGTGTGTGTGTGTGTGTGTTTTGTGCGACACTGGAGGAGCTTATGAATCCTTTCTCAGAAAAAAAAAGTTTTTAAATGGGATTACAAATTAAAGTTAGTAGAATTAAGGATGTGCTTTTTCCCCCCTCATTCGAGTATACAGATCTCTTGTACTAGGGATTTTGTAAAACATTTTGAGAACCCACAAAATCTTGGGATCTGATTTAGAACAGACATAGATTTCTCCTTCAGGTACTGGAGCCTGTACTGATGAGACAGAAGGAAACACTCCCACAAAATGGCAGACTTGGTCCAATCTCCAAATACTGGAGGGGAAGAGACCTTTGGAATGCCAAGTCCTGAACCAACTCCTCCAGGCCTTCACAAAAACTACCTTTAGATAAATCCTTAGAAAAACAAAATGAAAATAATTTGTAAAATTATAATCATGGGAGAATCTCCCAAACCAAATTTTATAGAGATGACCTGTTTCTAGATAGGTAGTAGTTGCTGTGAAGGCCTAAGGAATAATCTGCAACTGTCCACAACTGCATCCCAAAACTGTTCACTGGATACAGTAGGCATTTGATATAAGACATCCCAAACTATCCATAATCCTAAATTAACCATTTGATCCAGTTACCACAAGATTAACTAAGCATCATGTGAAGAAAAGGAAGGGCTTCCATTCCATTATCCTTCCCCTTCTCACAACACTTGCTGATAGTAAAGCATCTAATGTCTGAGATTTAATTTGAACTCACATCTTCCTGATGCTATGTCTAGCATATTATCTACTGGATCATCTTCATCATGAACTTGTATTTCCAAAGAATCACAAGAGGCAAAGGAACTTTGAGAAGCTATGTGGGAGGTGGAAAGAATATTGGATTTGGTTTCACAGGGGCTGGCTTCACTACCTGCCTATGTTCCTTACTATCTGCTGCTGTTATTAAATCATTTTTTGAATTATATCTGACTGTGACCCTTCTGGGGTATTTCTTGGCAAGGATACTGGAATGGATTACCATTTCCTTCTCCCATTCATTTTATAAATGAGAATATCAAAGAAAACATGCTTCAATGACTTGTCCAGGGTCACACAACTAGAAGTATTGAGACCAGATTTGATCTCAGGAAGGTGCTGTCACATGCTGCACAGCTTTAAGTCACTTTTTTTGTGGATCTCAGTTTTTCTCCTCTATAAAATGAGGAGTTTGTACTAAAGATCTCTAAGGCCTGTTCCAGTTCCAAATCTACAAAGTGAAACACATATCGAAAATTGTCTAACACTCACTTTCCTCCGCCTTCTCAGCTTTGAACTACATTAATTCTTTTCTCCACACTTAGAGCTCTAAAACCTTATCTGGATTTGACAGGCAGCCCCTGGCTAGATGCCAGCACAGTACACCATATTTCAGTTGGTGCCAATTGTCAGGAGTCAGCCACATTACCCACTGACAAGACTATTTTTATTAACATGAAGAAACTTAATGATAGGGACAGGGGCCCCCAGCCTTCCAAGAAGCCCTGACTCCCATGACTGTTCCTAACCCAGTAAGCAGAAGAAGGCTAACGTGAGTATGCATTCCTTACAGAGAGAACTTTAATTGAGGCATTACAATCATGCCTGTCTGATCTTCCTGGGACCCACCATTCTCACATTACTTGTGTCCTATTCCTGATTATGAAGGGAGGAAAAGAGTCTGCAGTCAAGGCACAAGTCAGAATCTTGGATGAGCTTTTACTCCCCCCCCCACTCTCTTGCCCTTTTCCTTCTAATTTATACATTTATCTGTTGAATATATTTGAAATTGCCATAGCTTTAATCTTCAGTCATTTCCTTCTCCTTTAATAGGGACTTGCCAGAAACTCAGCTTTCAGGTTCATCTTCAAATGCTTTTTTCCATCCTGTGTAACACCTCTTTCCCTATTCCCCATCTTCTTAATAACTTACCATACACTAGCTCTTAAATAAATGTGAATTGTCAGGGTTCTATTTTTATCTGAATCTAACACTCTCCCTCATTGAAAGAACTAGACCCATATATGTAATGTAAAATTGGGAGGGTGCTTTAGAATAGAGAATGTGAGAACAGAGAACATAAAAGGAACTGTATGGGATCTTTCTGTTAAGATGTCAGAACAGAAATCTAGAGCTATGATGGACTTTAGAATGTAAATTACTTAAGGGTAGAGACTAGATCTTAAATAAAAATTTTTATGTTAAAAAAGTAATTGGGGGCATCTAGGTGGCTCAGTGGATAGAGCACGGGCCCTGGAGTCAGGAGTACCTGGGTTCAAATCCAGCCTCAGACACTTAATAATTACCTAGCTGTGTGGCCTTGGGCAAGCCACTTAACCCCATTTGCCTTACAAAAATCTAAAAAAAAAAAGAAAAGCAATAGGGGTGGGGAGGGCAGTAGGAATCTTGCCATCAACTTGTTGAAATTACAGTATATTTAAGCATTAAGTTACCCTTTTTATTGAGCCTCAGCAATTATGGACCCATCATAATTGTTTATTTTAAGCTTAGGAGACTGAATGTTTCTCAAAAGAGCTAGCCACTCTGTGGTCCATAAAACTGAATTGTGAACTTGAATCTTTCTTGTTTTTCTTATTAATATTTATGTGTCTGGGACTTCCAGCTTAAAATACAGCAAGGATAAGAATGAAAAGTAGTCAAAGCACATGGAAAGGTAGATGAAGAAATTAAAGCTATCCATAGTTATAAGAAAAATTATTCTAAATCATTATTGATTAGGGAAATGCAAATCAAAACATCTTTGAGGTACCACCTCAACTTTATCATATTGGTCAATATGACTAAAAAGGAAATGATCATTGTTGGGGAAGGGATGTGGAAAACTGGCACACTAATGCATGTTTGGTAGAGTTGTGAACTGATCCAACAATTCTGAAGAGTTATTTGAATTTATGCCCAAAGGACAATAAATCTATGCATGCCCTTATATCCAGCAATACCACTCCTGGGTCTGTCTGCCAAAGAGATCACAATAAAGGGACATGCAACATGTACAAAATATTAATAGAATTTCTTTTCATGGTAGCATAGAATTAGAGATTAAGAGGATGCCCATCAATTAGGGAATGACTGAACAAATTGTGGCTTATAAATGTGATGGAACACTACTGATAAGAAATCATGAATGATGGGACTTCAGAAAAACCTGCAAAGAATTACATGACCTGAGGCTGACTGACTTGAGCAGAACAGATAGAAAATTATGTAAACTAACAACATTGGATAATGATTCACTCTGATGAACTTGTTTATTTCAGCAGTTCAAAAGTCAAAGATAATTCTAAAAGATTTATGATGGAAAACACCATCCATATCCAAAGAGGGAGCTACCCAGTTTAAGTGAAGAACACAGCTTACTAGCTTCAATTTTTTTAAAGTTGTCTTATGTATTATGAAGTTTTTTCTCTCTTATTTTTTTATTCCTTTGGATTTGATTCTTCTTCTTTCACAGCATGATTAATATGGTTCTATGCTTATCATAATTACACATGTAGAGCCTAATTAATGTTTGCTTTCTGTTGTGGGGAGAGGGAGGGAAGGGAAAGAGGGAGAAAATGTAAGAGCCAAAACCTTGCAAAAGCTGATTGGTGAAAACTATTGTTACATGTTGTTGGAAAAACAATTTTTTTAATGAACGTTGAAAAAAAAAAGTAAGTAATAGTAGAAGGTAAATAACTCTCCCACCTCACCTCCAGTATTAGAAAATGGCAACCTGCAGGAGAAGCACATGGCAAGTATGAGAGGGGATTTTCTAAATGTCCAGTTTCTGATTTGCCTTCTTCTGACTTTCTCTTCATTTTCTGGGCAAGAGTTAGAGACTAGTATTAATGGCAATGGATATTTCCAGCTTTTGGTATTAATAGTTCTTGAGTTTGAGAGTTGCCAAGATTAATAATTGCACATTGGCCTTCCAGAGGGAGATGGCTTCTTAATAGTACTCTTCTCTCAGAAGGAGGAGAAAATGCTCCACTGAGCCATAGCTAAAGAATATCCTCTATGGATGAAGAACCAAAAATTTGCTAAAAAGATGCCAGGAGATCTGGTCCTTATAAACTATCCCTGTCATTTGTATGGATAGTGAAGATCTAAGGGGAATGGAAAATGTTTATTTGTTCATCAGTCATATACTGTGCCTATTTCTTCCTAAGCTTCCTAGCTAGCACAGTGGACAGAACACTGGGTTTAGAATCAGGAAGACATCTTTATGAGTTCAAATCTATCCCAAGATATATCCTAGTTGTATGACCCTGGGCAAATCACTTAATCCTGACTACCTCAGCTTCCTCATCTTTAAAATGAGCTGGAGAGGGAAATGGTAAACTATTTAATGTCTCTGCCAAAAAGAAAAAAAAAGAGATCATGAAGAGGTAAAAACAGTTTCTAAACAACAGCAAACATCTTCAAGGGAAAAAAATAGAATGAGTTTAGGTTTGTTATTTAAACGTTTTATGTTTCTGTACTAGTTTTGGGGCAGCTGTCACTTTTCTACATCTTAGGTATTCTCTGTGGTTGGTAAATTAAAGGTTTTGTTATACCCCAAACAAATGTTATGGTTGAATACTTATATAGGAGTATTGACCCTGCTATTGGGGAAATCTAAACTTACATCACATTTAAATCTTATTCAAACTTTCCTTAAATTTTTCTCCTTGGTGGGCGCAAAAATCTAAGAATTGATGCAGGCTAATTTGTTAGAATTGACCCTGGTCCAATGTCATTCCAGACCCTTAAGGTGGAAAGTCATATGACAGGTTATGGATGACATTTATATCACCAGAACATAGTGCATACCACATATGTTACTTTACAAATTTTTGCTGAATTAGAATGGAATATGAGATTTTTGAACTAGGAACTTTAGAAAATAGAAAGGTAGAGCTATAGGTGTAGAGAACATCTAGTTCAGTACCTTCATTTATTAAATAAGTTAACTAAGCAGAGACAGTTACAGTTTAATCAGAGGAGCCCATCCTGAAATATCTATCCCAAGTGACCTGACAAAATGCCTGACATTTCCATCATCAGAGCTGCACACTTGAGTAAAAATATTAAAGTTTCCTATCAAAATATAAATCTGTTTACTGAAAGCAGTGACATCAAGTAATAAGTTAGCAAGAATTGTTTTATTGATTGATGTAATGGAGAGATTATCAGCCTATCAGTCAGATGACCCAATTTCTAGGTTTTTACTCCCTTTACCAGTCACTAGTAAAGATTTCCTAGATTTGGACTTCAGTTTTATCATTTTAAAAATATTTTTTCATAATTTACATCTTAATTACATGTAAACAATTGATAATTGCATTTATTTTTTTATTTCCAAATTCTCTCTTTCCCTCCTTTCCTTACTTCTTATCTCTCCTTGAATCTGTTTACTCAGTTGTAAAATAAAGAGAATCTGCTAGAGAATTTCTATAGTTCTTTTGAACTCTATTGAGAAAGAGAGTTACCAAAACATATGCCATTTGATTTGGGGAAAGATTCAAGTTGGTTATTTCCTGTGTGTGTTAACTCATCTAGATGAGTTTTGCCTTCACTAAAAACTATATACTTCCTCAGGGCCCAGTTGCCCTCCTATTTCCTTTGTATGTGCCACAAAGAGTATCACAGAGGTGGACTTATAGGAGGGAAGCTTTTACTCATTGAAGGATTGATCTCTGTTCTGAACAATTAAAATTTACTGATTGCAATGAGTATATCCAGGGCAATTATAACTTGGGGAGCAGTAAATAGAAGTGGAGAAATTTTATTCTGTACCCCATCCTCAATATGAAGGCAGCTAAGAAGTTTGGACCTGAGTTTGAATCTGGTGTGTGGCCCTAGGTAAGTCACTTTGTTTGCCTCAGTTTCCTCATCAGTAAAATAGAAGTACTAATATTACCTAATTACCAGAATGTTATGAGGCTCATTTGAGGTAAAATTTAGAGTATACTTAATAAAAGCAATGTTTTTGAAACATTGTAAGAACTATAAAAGTGAAAACTATTGTTATCATTAATATTGAGTCAAGGAAAAGAGAGCTTGTTGAGAGCTAGTTCCTCTGGTGTGACATCCAGAACATATACCCTTCATCAATTGGCATTGGAGGAATGGTTAGTGTTGGTCCACCCCACTTGAAATAGGAAAAGCTTGCTATTTTTTGGAGGGAGTGAGCTTATTCACTGTCCACCATTTCCCATTCTAAGGGAGCTAACAGAGTGCATATCTACTAGCTATGTGATCCTGGGCAAAATATTCAACTTCTCTCATCCTTAGTTTCTTTACCTCTAAAATGGGATAATTATAAATTTCCTCTTAGGATATCTGTGAAGATCAATAAAATAAACATTGTAAAATGCTTTGCAAACATTAGAGTACTATATACAGGCTATCTGTGATTATTACTATTAATAATTCTCAAAACAGAGAAATCATTAACATGTCTACTGTAGTGGCTGTTTCTTGTCTGAATAAGGACAGGAAAGGAAGCAAATGATTCCATTCTCCCCTGTTGCAAACTTTCTCTTATCTTCACTTGAGAATGACAGATTAGTATGTGTTTCAGGAAGATAAATGCTTTCTCAGATATTCTGACAGAGATGTCTTTTCCCAAGAGAAGAAATTATAATCCCTTTCCAAGATCCAACATGACAAGGAGATCCAAAGAAGATGACTATTGACTTAGTGTCCAAGGTCAGGGCTTAGGGAACTGTAGTTGAATCTAAGAGAATCCTGTCAGGACTGAAAAAGAATGTCTTCTAAACCCTGTATTGGATCAACATCTGAGTGAGAACAGAAGCTATAATCTAAAGCCAACTCCCTTATCTTTCTCTTTAACTCTCCTTCAAAATGAGGAAAACAAAACTGACTGACAAACATGAGGGAAATTCTCCTTTCCCTATAGACTGCCAGCAATGTTGATCTAGCTACAGAGACTGGTCCTATGAATGAGTTATGTTTATTAAAGTGCGTTTAGAGAGACAGTTAACAAACAACAGCAAAATCAGAATTCAGAAATATCTACCTTGGGAAGAAGCTAAAGCAGTGGTTTAATCAAAACCACTTAGATGATAATAAAAATACATAAATAGTAAGTCCTATAAGTGGGTTAACCCTACAAACATAATGGGGGAAATTTGGTCAAATAGTGATTCTTTGGGAAACACAGGAGGAAAAACAAAAAAGATCTGGAGGCTTTAATACTGTAAGCTAAATATGAGTTAATAGAATACATGACAGATCAAATAGATAATAGGCTTAGTCTAGATTAAACAATGGATAACATTAAGAAGTATTATAGAGGGGATATCTGTTAACATATAGATTAGCAGACATCCCCTATGCATCTTTTATAGCTCTGAAATTACATGCTTTTTTTATTCATGAATTAGTAGAGATATTGGGACCTGATAGAAATAGGGTAGGTTACTTTCCTCTCTTCACAATTACACCATGGATCTATTGGGGTTCAGTGTCTACTGGTATATCTCTTTTGGATTCTATGTAAGTTCAGAGAAGCTAGACTTAGAATCAGCCAGAACTTGGAGCTGGGCAGACCTCAGCTGATTTGCAGGCTCCTGGCAAACCTCACAAGTCACCCTAGTCGTGTTTAGTCTCTGATTTGCTTTGAGTGCATCATTGATTCCCCCAGGGAATGTGCCTGGTTGAACCTCCAATGACTTCATTTGCTGAGATGGAAACTTTAATTCAGCTCACTGAAGAAAATGCAATTTGGTGCATTTCATCAATTTATTGCTACCTTAATTTACTATAGTTCTATACAGTGGCTGAGCGATAAAGATGTTGAAAACAAGCTATAACACGTTCAAGATTATAGAAGCTGCTTTCTTCTCATTGCTGACTGACATCAGTGAATGCCTCTATATTCTCACGTTCTTAAATTCTTTTCTAGAATGTTTTACTTTTAATAGTTAACCTGATAAAACCTCATATTAATAGATTGTTAGAGTTAGAAGGGTCCTTAGAGATCATTTAGTCCCATGCTTATAAAACTTTTTTCTTTGCTCATAGTTAAGTATCATTCGTGGCTGAACACTGAATGTTTAAGCTGACAATAGTACAGTAGAGTTAGGAAACATGCATTGTCAAGATTACAAATGTGAGTTACATATAATTCAGGGCACAGCCAAGGGGAAACTTGTACTAGGGAACAGTGCTGAGCTAATCCGACCCCATTATTTTATGAATTTTAGAGAGGAGAATAGGGAAATGTGGAAAGGGACAGCTGAATTGCAGCTGGGGCTCAAATTTAGATCTTCTTCCTCTAAGTACCTTCTCTGATGGAGTCAGAGAGAAATGTAAGGGAATATGGGAAATCATTTTTTAAAAACTCATTTATTTTTCCCCTACAGAGAATTTTTTTTTCTAGGTTTGGTTGGAGGAGTCTCACATTTCTGAATTTATTTTTCCTTTCACTTGATTGCCCGAGCCAACTTTTTCTTTTAAGTGTGATAAATCTTATCTGAGTCCTCTCTGTACAAATGACACTATTGAAACTAACATTATTAATTATTAGCAACATGAAATTCACAAAATAACACTTGGACTTATAATCAGAGGATATATATTTGAATTGTCATTTTGATACCTGTATGAACTCAAGTCACTCATTTCAATGATCTACATCTATTTCCTCTCAAATATTTGGTTGGAACTAGATAATGGATAATAGAGTTCAAGTCAACAACCATTTTACACTTTGGTATCTTTCCCTACTGGTAGGTACTAATGAAAAATAGAGAGGTGGGTTGAGAAGTAATAGGACTTTCAATGATCTTGGTAATATCTCCTTTTACCATCAGAAAACACTATTACAAAATCTCAGTTATAAATCTAAGTTTACATTGTATTATTCAGGGCACCGTCACAGTGACTGGCTTTATCTTGTTCAATCAATTATTTGAAAAATAATAATAATTCATTAATAAACACTTATTAAGGCCTACTATGCAACATACTTTGTGCGCCATGAATATGTTAATAGGGATGGCATCCTGTGAAAAGGATTTAGGCAGTCAGTCTCTGGGGGTCTTTGCTAAGAAGAATAATAGTCTCTTGAGAATAAATTTTACAGAAAATCCCAAGTACAAAACACCTACTTGGCCCCCACTCCCAGGCTTGTCACTCAGACCTGTCCTTCCTGAGCAACCAGTTCTTATTTCTACTTCTCCATCCTTCCGGAAACTCAACTTATGTTCAAGAATTGTCTGTGTGTGTGTGTGTGTGTGTGTGTGTGTGTGTGAAGGGATTATCTCAATCCAACTCTAGCAAGAAAAAAAAATTTTTACACCCCAGTTTTATATTGCATTGTTTTCCCTACAGAAACATCTGTTTTATAATATTTTATCTAAAAGTCAGAGTGGAGTATTAGATACAGAACTAGGTTGGGATCCGGAATAGTAGGCTTCCAGTCCCACCTGTGATACTTTATAGCTATAGGTATAATCCTTCCCCAAGTCATTAAACCTCTATATGCTATCAGGATAGGTTTCTTAAAATTCTAAGTCAGAGAAACAGAGCAAGTTTAACTGACCCCAAATTCTCTGCACCAGAAAATCAGAGTCCTGCCTGAATTACTTGATTGGCAAACATTTTCTTAAAGTACAGGGCTGATGTGTAACTCCATTACTCAATAAACTCCAATGATTCCCTATTACCTCCAACATTGTATATAAAATCTTGTTAAATTCTTAAAACCCTTCACAGTGTGACAACTTTGTACCTTTCTAGTCTTCTTCCATCTTACTCCCTTCCTCATACTTTAAAATCCATCTACATTTCCTTTTAGCTATTTCTGGCACATAATACTCAGTCTCCCCTTCATCTCTGAAATCCTTTCCTTTCTACTAGCTTATTGCTCATGATTGGAGTAGTTTCCCTCCTCTTCCTCACTTTCTTCAAGACTTGGCTCTATTATAGCCCTCCCATGGGATTACTTTCTATTTACATTATCCATATTTTGGGGGGATGGGATGAGGAAACGAGATTAAGTGACCTGCCCAAGGTCACACAACTAGTACTCTCAAGTGTCTGAGGTCAAATTTGAATTTAGGTCCTCCTGACTCCAGAGCCAATGCTCTATCCACTGGGTCACCTAACTGGCCCTACATATTGTCTTTTTTCCCCCTGTCATCTTCTGTGAGAACATCAGCTCATTTGGGGAACTGACTGAATTTTTGGCTTTATAAAGATCCTCTGCTCCTGCATCTTTATTTTTATAAGATCTTTGCTGCCTCTTTTGCAGAATAGCCCCTTCCTCTAATAGGTTAGTGGCTTCAAGACCTTTTCTTCCCCTCTCCTTCCACTTCATTTTAGGGAAAAGCCCAGGCCAGTTATGTTTTACTCAAGTTATTTTTGAATCTAGTCTTTTTTTTTTGTTAAGTTACCATGTCTGTGTACCTTTGTACCCCCACTCTCCCCACAATTTTGCTTTTCTTCCTTCCATCCTCCCCCCATTAGAATGTAGGTATTTACAGAAAGGATCTGTATTTATACTTCTTAACAAATGCTTGTGACCTGACTTTCTAGACTCAGCACTTAACACAATTGTGTCTGGCACATAGTAAGCATTTAAAAATATTTGTTGGCTGTCAAAACACACTTGTACATAAACAGCTATTTGTATCTTCTGTGGGCTAGTTCAGGAATCCACCTGTAACATGAAAGTAGTACAATTTTTCATGGGCTAATTCCAGATGACCTTAAAGGTTCTTTCCATCTCTGATCTTTTATGTATTTAGAGTCTTTCCAGTTATAACTTTCTATATTTTAATGCCACTTTTAGTCTTTATATTCTATATAAAATGGCTCCTATAGGAAAATGCTTTCTAAAAGACCAGACAAAGAAGTTAATAATAAGTCTCTGGTTCACAATTCTCTATAAACTGGCCTGTCTGTCCTACTGTGTTTGAGAAGGAAAGGTGAATGGTTGCAAACCTGTATGAAAGGTGGTATTTTCCCCTCATTAAGGTAGGGTTAGAGGGATTTGCCTTCTGGCAGCTTCTAACATAAACTCAGCCCCTTCTCAGCAGGTGAAGAGGGGCCTTGGTTGCTCCCTCCTTAAGGAACCAGTCTGTCAGCTTGGATTCCTTTCCTCTTCACATCTGTTCTAGCTGCCAGGAGCTGGGTCATAAGTTCCCTTGCTCATTTCTCGGAAGCTCAGTCTGGAGGCTATGGGGATGAGGAAAGAGAGCCAGAGAGAGCATTGTGTACTCAGAGTTTAAGTGATATCTTCAGGGCTGGAGAAAATGTAATTCTATTTGAGCATTTTGTAGGCAGTTTTGCAACTCATCCACATCAATGAGGGATAGAATGAAGTCATTAAATGCTAATCACAGGCAGCTAATCAGGAATCAGTGGGAGATCTACCAATTAATAGGGGGATGGAACTTGAAAAACTGAAGTGCCAGAGGCTGGAGAAATAGGAAAGAATAAAGCTAAGAATGAGTGTTGGACATAGTTGAAAATCTTTGGGAATGAGCTGTGTGTTACTCATCTCCTCCTGTCATAGAAGGGTTAGAGTCATCTCTTTGCCCAGCAAACCCTGGCCTACCAGCAGCTTTCCAGTCTGCCAAAGGCAGAAACAAAATTGTATTTTCTCTGCCTGGACCACAAGTCAGAGAATAATGATCTCATAGCTAGAAGGCTACTCCAAGCTCAACTAGTACACACTGGAAATGAAAAAGACTCTTCCTACATCACTTGTGACAAGTGGTCACCCCACTTTTATTTGAAGATCTCCAGTTAAGGACCCACAGCATGGTGCTGGAGCCAGTTCTAACCAGCTTGGGAGAGCTGATTGTTAAATCATTGTACACATTTACACAGAACTCTTTAATCACTACAAATAAGGACTTGATTTATTGCTTTGAAGAATGTTAATAATAAGGTTTAAACTTAAAACTGGGTACAAACATCCCTCCAGTCATGTTTTTAAATATTTATGAGCATATACCTGCATTGTTATGTAAATATTATTTGAAAATGGGGGAGTACAAGAAAAGTTGAGAGAATAAAGTCATCACTAAACTGGAGGCCTTGTGACTGATGGTTAACCATTTATACAACATTTTAAAGTTTGCAAAAAGTGCTTTACATCTTTGATCTGATTTCAGCCTTACAACACCCTCAGGAATCCACTAATGGTTACCCCAAATGACTAATTTTGAAGTACAACATTAATATTTGTAATCCCTGTACAAGAAGGGTCCTTGACACTTTTCTGGAGCCTGAGCAACTCCTTAGAAATATAAATTTGATTAGGCTCCTATAGGTGTGAAAATATATTGATAAGACACAGATGTTTGACTCTGGGGTGGGGGGGGGTGTCACAGAACCTATCTTGGACTTAGGAAATTTTCTTGCTTATCTGATGCTTTTGATGTGCCTGCAAATTCCAGACTCCTTCCAAGACTATCTCTCCTTTCCCCAAGATTTAGTTGGAACTATAGGACATTACATTCCACACGTCCTAGGCTGAGGAAAGACCTTGGAGAGACCTGGGAGTACATGAGTTCTTCTATATGTTTGCATACATTAGTAAATTAGCTGTCCCACAGAAAAATGTATCTAACTGCTATCTCTGCTTTTGTATCATGCTTGTGCACATCCCCCCCAAATGCTATATAAACCCTATCCTCTGAACACTCAGGGGCTGTCTGATTTGGGTATTCTTGAATCCCAGCAGCCCCTGGGGTTCATTAAAAGAACTCCATAACCAATCAAATCCTGGTCTCTGTCTTACTTTGTGGGCACTATAATTTCACTTTGGGATTCCCCTACTTGTGAGAAAGCCTTGTGCTTCTCCACTCCTTTACCTAAATTATCTCATTGCTACTTCCTCATTTTGCTTCTAGATCTGTCTTTAGAGGACAAGCAAAACAAATCCAATCCTTTTGTGGGACAGCATAGTCACATAATTGATGACAAATATCCTATTTCCCTTTCTTCTAGTCTCTAGGCTAAACCTTCCTGTTTTCTCCAACTTGTCCTAATAAGAAAAGAAGTCAAGAATATAGGGATAAATAGAAAAAGAGTACAGGGGGTTGAATTGGGAGACTTAGTTTCCAAAGTCAAGGATGAACTTATCCAGGTTCTTTCATCTCCTGGGGTCTGCTTGCTCTGTCATAGATGTCATGGATGGTAAGAACACTGCTTATCATTACAGAGGTGTGGATTTGAATCTTGGGAGTAAGCTTAAGATAATCATCTTACTTTTCTAGGCCCCAATGTCCTTCTTTGTTATATGGGGGAATGGAAACATCATCTTAAAGATTTTTTTCCTGCTTTAATTCCTAGGACCCCTGCCTACTCAACTGACCTCAATTTTTTCCTTCTGGGAGTTCCTACAACATTTAGAATATATAAATCAAAAGGGTCAGAGAAGATGATCTCTGAGATAACACCCAATGCTGAAGTTCTGTGATTCCCTAGCAAGGATTAATTAACAGTCAGCTGGAATAATAGCTCCCAGTTATGTAGCACTTTGCAATTATGGAGTGGTTTTCATCCATTATCTTCTTTGATTGGGGCAATAACTCTGTAAGTGAGGCAGGGAAGGGATTATTACCTCATTTCTGCAGAGATAATGACTTTGAATTTCTAGAGTACTTTAAGGCTTACAAACCTTCTCCTCACAATAATCCCTTGAAGTATAAGTATTATTATTCCCTGTTTACAGATGGTGAAACTGAGATTCGGAGAAAATAGCACAGTGCTTGGTAACAAAGGATTACTTAATACATGATTTATCATTCATTCTTTCATAAGTGATTGGCCCAGGGTGACAAAGACAGATCCAGAGTTTTATGTTTGTTTGCTTTTTATCTTGGTTTTTAATGTAAATTCTTCCTTTTCCTTCCTAAACCACTAGACCACACTACTTCTGCTGTATTGTTATGTGACCTTCTGTTCTCCATGACTTGAATTTGCTACAGTTCTTTCAAACTCAATCTAGACATATCTGAGTACTTTTCAGACAGCAGAGAATGCAATTTACTCTAAGTGGCTGAAACAGGACCAATGAAAAGGTCACTAACATTATTGTGAAGCATTAACCTTTGAGGATTAAATTTGGCCCAGGGAGGCACAAGGAACAAGAGGCAAAATAAAATGCTCATTATCCTGCATTTTGTTGTATGGCTACTCAGCAGGTCTGCTTCTATCAGGGGAGTGCTTTCTGTTTGTTCCTCCCTCTCTATCCTTATTTAGAGTATTTCCCCTTCCACAAACTACACCTGCTTCTATATTCTTTTGAATGGGTTACTAATTGGTTTTTATATGGAAGTAATTGGTTCATAGAATATTAAGTGTCCTGGAGGTCTTAGGGTCAAAGGATTTAGGACTAGATCCTTTACATCAACCCTTTCATTGTTTATAGGAAGTAACTGAGGGAACAGACAATTTCATAGTTATCAAGGCATAAAGCCAGAATTCAAATCCAAATTTTGAACTCCCAATTTAAGTCCCTTTCCATTTATAGTCTCTAATTCAATCTCCTAACCATCCATAGCAGGGATTCTCAAATTGGGATCTAGGAAATTATTCTTAAATGTGTTGATAAATGTATTTCACTATAATGAGTTTCCTTTGTCATCCTATGTAATTTATTGCAGGCTTTTGTTTTCCAGAGTGATTAAAATGGTTTTTATTAAGATATCTTAACAAAATGGGACACCTCTCTCATGATGGGAGAGAGAGGCCTTATTTCAGACTTTAAAAAAGAAAGGCAACTTCTGGCCAAGATGGTGGAGAGAAGTGAGGTCCTATATTAAGGTCTCCTGATTTTCCCTCATAAACAACATGAAACAAACCTCTTCATGGAAGTCCCATGGACAAAACCCAGAAAGAGAAGCTATGAAAAGAACACTGACCTCAAGATCTGTCTTTGGGGATTGGGAGTGGGGTGAGGACAGAGTACTGACAACCAGTAGGGGAGGGGTGAGAGCCAGATTATTCTGTAATCAGCCCTCAGGAATTTCCCTGTGGGAACCACTTTGCTCTGAGGAACAACCAGAGAATGGAGGCATGGCCATGGGACTTGCAGTCTGGGGCTTAACAGAAGGGCTGGAGGGTAGGTTCCAGCCTTTAGCCCCCCATACTGGCCAGAAGGAGATATTACATTCAGTGAAAAAAGCCTCCAACACCTCCTACTAGCCAATCAATGAGCAAAGCCTCTAGGTATCTCAATACCAAACCTCTGTGAACAGCCCCTCCCCAGACCCAGATCTTAGGAAAATGAGTAAAGGCCATCAGAAAGGGGGATCATAGAAAAATTCCTAGAAGGATAAGACGATAATTCAGAGAGATGTAGAGAACCCCTGAGGAGAAGATTTGGTCTCCAGCACAGAAATATTTCCTTGAAGACATCAGGAAGGAGTATTAAAAATCAATTGGAATATTTGGGAAAAGAAACTCAAGAGAAGATTAACACTTACAACAAGAAAATAAATCCTTGGAAAATTCAACTGGACTAATGCAAGAAGAGATTAATTCTCTCAAAACCTCAAATGATCAAAGGGAAAACTCTTGCAAAAATAGATTGGACCAATTGGAAAAGGAGTTAAAAATGGTAAATGAAGAAAATTGTTCCCTAAAAAAAAGAATGGATTCTATGGAAACCACTGACTTCATGAGATAAAAAGAATTTATATTAAACAAAACCAAAACATTTTTAAAAATAGAAGAAAATGTTAAATATCTCATCAGCAAAACTGCTGACCTTGAGAACAGATCAAGGAAAGATAAACTAAACCTTACTGGTCTTCCTGAAAATAATGGAGAGCAACAAAGCCTGGACTCAATATTACAAGATTTTGTGATGAAAACCTGCCTGATATCATGGAACCAAATGGAAAAATAGTTATTGAAAAAGAACATTGATCCCCTCCATCCAGAAAGGGATCCCAAAATGAAAACATCAAGGAATATTGTAGCCAAAGTCTAGCACTATCAGATAAAAGAGAAAAACTTGCAAGCAGCTGAAAAGAACCAATTCAAATACCAAGGAGCCATAGTAAGGGTTACACAGGACCTGGAAGCATCACCATCAAGGGATCGAATGCCTAGAATGTGATATTCTGAAAATCAAGGGAGCTTGGAATGCAGCCAAGAATCCATTATTAGGCAAAACTGAACCTTCTCTTTCAGAGCAAAACATGGACATTTAATAAAATAGGACACTTCCAACTTTTCCTGATGAAAGACCAGCACTTAATAGAAAATGTGGACTTTATACAGGTGACTCGAGACACATTAAAAGGTAAAATTAAAAAAGTGGGGGGGGAGGGGAAAACTGTTTTCAAATAAGATGAAACTGGCAATATCCCTACCTGGAAGAAAGACTTCAACCACTTTCAAGAATTATAACTCTATTAGAGAAAATTTAATTAGCCAGAAGAGATGGATATGCATGATTTATTAGAGAAATTATTAAAAGAGAAAACTGGATATATGCTTAATTGGAAGGACTCTACTAACTCACAATAATTGTAATTCTAGTAGAGAGGATAGCCAGAAGTGATGGAATCTAATGACTTTTCTGTGAGTCAGATAGAATGATTTAAAAACAATACCTCCTTTAAAAGGATGACAGTAAGGAGATGGAAGGATGGAGGTGACTGAATGGATTGTTTCTCATTACATTAAAAGGTACAAAGGACTTATTGAAATAGAGAGGAAGAAGAGAGGAGGTGAGAACCACCTGAATCTTACTCTCATCAGATTGGTTTAAAATGAACATATACATAGTCAGTTGAGTTAAGAAACTTATATTACCTTTAAAGTGTTAAAAGAGGTAATCAACCTAAGGAAGGTAAGTAAGAAGGGGAAAAGGGAAAGGGGAAAAAAGGTGGGGAAGTTGGATATAGGAGGGAAAACACACTGAAGATGTTGGCATTCAGAAACAGCACTGAGAAAAAAGGATAAAGGGAAAAAAAGGGAAAAATAAAAACAGAGGGAAGATAACATGCAAGGCAATAAAGATTTAATAAGTATGGCTTTGAATGTGAATGGGATGAACTCTCCCTTAAAATGTAAGCAAATACCAGAGTGGATTATAAACCAGAGTCGTACAATATGCTGCTTACAAGAAACTTATCTGATGCAGAGAGATACATATAGAGTAAAGGTAAAAGATTTGAGCAAAATATATTTTGCTTCAGCTGAAATAAAAAAAAAAAAACCAGGGATAACAGTCCTTATCTCAGACAAAGCAACTGCAAAAATAGCTAGCATTAAAAGAGATAAGGAAGGAAACTATATCATCTTAAAAGGTACCATAAACAATAAAGTAATTTCAATAATAAATATGTATGTACCCAGTGGTTTATAATTCAAATTCTTAGAGGAGAAGTTGAAAGAGTTACAGGAAGACATAGACAGCAAAACTCTATTAGTGGGAGACCTCAACCTCTCATTCTCAGATTTAGATAAATCTAATTATAAAATAAAGAAGAAGGCAGTGAAGAAAGTAAATAGATTGTTAGAAAACCTAGACATGATAGACTTATGGAGGAAACTGAATGGGGACAGAAAGGAATAGAATTTCTTTTCTGCAGTACATGGAACTTACACAAACACTGACCACGTACTAAGACATAAAAACCTAATGATCAATTGCAGAAAGCCAGAAATGGTGAATGCATCTTTCTGAGATCGTAATGCAATAGAAATCATATGCCATATTGGGCCAGGATGACATAGAACCAAAAGTAGTTGGGAACTGAACAACCTCATTTTAAAGAATGAGTGGACTAAAAAACAAATTATAGAAAAAATTAACCATATTATCCTAGATAATGACAATAATGAAACAACATACCAAAACCTATGGGATACACTCAAGGCGGCTTTCAGGGGATATAGTATATCTTTAAATGCCTAAATGAATAAATTAGAGAAAGAACAAATCAAAAAACCCCATTCAAAACCAAATTAGAAATGCTAAAAATTCAAGGAGAAATTAATAAAATTGAAAGCAAGAAAACTATTGATCTAATAAATAAAACCAATTACTGGTTTTATGAAAAAACAATAAAATTAAGAAACCTTTGGTCAATTGGATTAAAAAAAGAATGAAGAAAAACAAATTGCTAGTATCATAAATGATAAAGGTGAGCTCACCAAAAATGAGGAGTAAATTGAATTAAAAATTCATGATTATTTTGCCCAACTTTATGCCAATAAATTTGATAATGTAAATGAAATTGATGAATATTTACAAAAATATTTTGCCCAGGTTAAATAAAGAGGAAATTAAATACCTAAATAGTCCTATCTCAGAAAAAGAAATTCAACAAGCTATTATTGAACTCCCTAAGAAAAAGTCTCCAGGGACAGATGGATTCACAAGTGAATTCTATCAAGCATTTAAGAACCAACTGTTTCCAATTCTATAGAAACTCTTCGGAAAAATAGATGAAGATGGAACTCTGCTTAACTCTTTCTATGAAAACAATATGGTGCTGATACCTAAACCAGGAAGAGTTAAAACAGAGAAAGAAAATTATATATGTATCTCCCTGATGAATATAAATGCAAAACTCTTAAATAAAATCTTAGCAAAAAAACTACAACAAGTTATCACTAGGATAATACATTATGACCAAGTGAGATTTATCCCTGTAATGCAGTGTTTGTTCAATATTAGGAAAATTGCCAGTATAATTAAGTATATCAATAACAAAACTATGAGGAAATAATATGATTTTATAGATGCTGAAAAAACTATTGACAAAATTCAACACCCATTCCTACTAAAAGCACTAGAGAGTATAGGAATAAATGGATTATTTCTTAGAATAATAAACAGTATCCATCTGAAACCATCAACAAGAATTATATGCAATGGGGGTAGGTTAGAGATATTCCAAGTAAGATCAGGGGTGAAACTATGATGTCCACTATCACCACTACTATTCATTATCGTATTCACAATGCTAGCTTCAGTAATAAAAGAAGAAAAAGAAATTGAAGGAATTAGAATTGGGAAGGAAGAATAAAATCTCTCACTCTTTGCGGATGATATGATGATATAGTTAGAAATTCCAAAAAAGCATCTAAAAAACTACTAGAAATAATTAGCAACTTTAGCAAAGTGCCATGATATAAAATAAACCCTCATAAATCATCAACACTTCTATATATGACTAGTAAGATGAAACAGAAAGAGCTAGAAAGAGAAATCCCATTCAACTTCAGACAATATAAAATACCTAGGAGTCTATCTGTCAAGGCAGACTCAGAAACTTTTTGAAAAAAATTGCAAAACACTTTTCACACAAATAAAATCAGACTTAAATACCTGGCCAAATATCAACTGCTCATGGATAGGCCCAGAAAATATTATAAAAATGACAATTCTACCAAAATTAAACAACTTGTTTAGTGCCCTAGCAATCAAAATTCCAAAAACTTGCTTTAATGATTTAAAAAAAAAACGTTGTAAATAAATTCATAGTGAGAAATTAAAAGTTGAGAATCTCCAGAGATTTAATTGAAAAACAGTACAAAACAAGGTTGCTACCAGACCTAAAATTATATTATAAAGCATCAGTCATCAAAACTGTCTGGTATTGTCTAAGAAATAGAGTGGTGGATCACTGGAATAGACTAGGAGCAAAAGCAGGAAATGATTATAGTAATCTTCTCTTTGATAAAGCCCAAATTTACAGCTATTAGGATAAGAACTCTCTCTTTGATAAAAACTTTTGTTCAAATTGGAAGTTAGTATACAAGAAACTTGGATTAGATCAACACTTCATACCCTATACCAAGATATGATTAAAACGCATACAGTATCTAGACATAAAAAACAATAGTATAAGCAAACTAGGAGAATAAGAAATAGTTTACCTGTCAGATCTATGGAAAGGGAAGCAATTTATGATGAAGGAAGAGATGGATAACACCATTAAAAATAAACTAGATAATTTTGATTACATTAAATTAAAATGCTTTTACACAGATAAAACCAACTGTAACCAAGTTCAAAACAAATGTACTAAATTGTGAAACAATTTTTATGACTAGTATTTCTTGCAAAGGACTCATCTCTGAAATACATACAGAACTAATTCAAATTGTTTTAAAAAAAGAGAAAAGCCAGTCCCCAATTGACAATGGTCAAAGGATATGCAAAGGCAATTTACAGATGAGGAAATCAGGAAGTTTATGCCATAAGAAAAGGTCAAACAACTTTGATCTCAAGTTTCCCTGGACAAAATGTTTTCCCCCACAAAAGGGTCTTCTTGTTACTGTTTGAATATTTACAATGATGGGGAAAGCAGCCAATGAATTACAAACTTTTGTAATACTTTTCTTTACATTATCTTCTGGGACTGGAATCTACCTCCTCTATTCTCCCTAGTCTCAACCAATAGAAATCTTACTTTAGAAAGTTTAGTGCCTTCAGACTCAGGCTCACTTCATGTATACACACACACACACACACACACACACACACACATACACACATTTCTAGCATCATGCAGTATCTGGAGGAACAGGAAGCAGACAATCAAAAAACAATGAATAGTAAAAGCTTTGATAAATGACACCATGTATGCCATGTGCTAAGAACAGGCTTTACCTGTTTCTCCCTGCTTCATGACCTTAGAACAGAAACCGCTTTACTTGGTTTATATCAACATTCTGTGTGTGTGTGTGTGTGTGTGTTGTGTCTTTGTTTGTGTATGTTGTGTGTGTGTGTGAAAGACCCCTTTAGCTACTCTGTGAAGCTTATGAACTCCTTTTCAATACAATCTTTTAAATGCATAAAATAAATTATATAGGATTACAAAGGAAACACATTATATTGAGAAAAACTGCAATTTCCCACACCTCAGTTTATATAGATCCAGATTAAAAAACACTGTACTTGACCTCCCCCTCCAAGGTGGCCCCCATGTCACTAGCTCTTCCATGCTATTTCCTTTGTTCCAAAATTCAATTTTCAAAGGTCTCTTTCAGGTCTGACATTCTATGGATAAACGATCAGAAGGGTATACTGTAAAAAACAATGATATAGCATCTGAAAAGTGAGCTTTGTAGAATAGAGGGATGGATGAGCTGATATATTATGAATTTGAGGGAAACATATTTTCTCCAGATAAAATAATCCCTAAAATTAAAGAAATAAAATGATTAAGTTTATACAGGGTAATTCTGATCAGAATAATCTCAGAGGACTACATTTCCCACAGGAACCAACTTGACCTTTAACCGGTGACTGTTGTAATCTCAATGCTTGCACATTCCCCTTATTTCCATTCTGCTGTGGTATAGCATTGATTGGCCACATACTCTAAAAAACTTTAAAAACTCAATTTTTTGCCCCAAATAATTGAGGCCAGTCCTAGAATAATCGCTCTTCCTTAGTGCATTAATAAATTTAATTTCCTTTCAATCTGGCTACTCACTAACTACTCTTATTACCTAGTGGGTGGGTGAGATTTTGCCTGGATTTCTAAGGAACTCAGACTAGGAAACTTATATGGCAGTTTTAAATGTGTGTTCCTCTGATGCAAGGATGGGAGATTTGTGGTTGGAAGCAGATTTTGTAATCCTAAACTGTTAAATTTTGTAAAATATTAACTTTGCTTGTGCCTATTGTTTCATTATGATTAAATTTTAAATGTGTACTATCTCCTCATTCCCAAGCCCCAGGTTCTGTTCCCTTTCTGGTTTCCAGCTACCTGACTTTGGCCATTGATGGATCTTAAAGGTCATATATCTTGGGACAGGAAGGGTCAGTATGTAGCTTGCCTATTGGAGAACACCTGGAGTCAGGTGCTAGACCAATCCTCAAGCGCTCCCCTTTGTCCAACCCACTATAGAAGTGTATTTAAGAGAAAGGTTGGCCTCTTCTCTCTCTCTTCTTGACTCTCCTTTCACTTTGCAAGGATGACTATCTCTCTCTTTCTCTCTTTCTTAGGTCATGTGTTTCAGGCCTATGCCTGTTGGAGAACCAAGGTCCCATATGCCAGGTGGTGGGACTGAACCAGCAATGTCTATTCATCTATTCTCTCTCTCTCTCTCTCTCTCTCTCTCTCTCTCCTCTCTCCTCTCCTCTCATCTCTTTGCCTGTCCTCAAAGTGTTTGCTGTTTTTCTAGGAGAAAAATTTTAATCTGTTTTCTTTGCAGCCATCCATAATAAATCCTGAGCAGTTTCAAAGCCCCAGTGCTTATGTGAATTCATTCACTATTTAAGTCCTCTCAATCTTTATTTGGAGATGCCCAATTCCCCAAACTCATCCACAACACCCCTACTTATTAAATATGCAAAACATTTCAACTCTCTGAACCTCAGTTTTCAAATCTGTAAAATGAGCAAGTTAAACTTATTGTTCTCTATATTCTGTTCCAACAAATTATTCTAACATGATTTATTCTAAAATGTTTTCCCCCCAGTTTTCATTAGTCTGTATTAGAATCATAGATTACTGGACTTGGAAGAGATGATAAGAGACTGTACAAATCAATCCCTCAAACCACCCAAAGGATCTTTTTAATAGCATTTTTAGTGAATGATCATTTAGGGACAAGGTAGTATATTCTATACTCTTTTCCCTGTTCCCCAAATCCCACATCGTCAGAAGTCTCAGATACTAAGGATGTAATATATACATCTCTGGGTACCCTCCATACTTAAATGTTAATGGGCTGGAGATGAGAATATTTCATGTTCCTTCCAGACATAGCATTCTACTTTTTATAGTCCTTCTAGCACTGGCATGTTGGTCTCTATGCTATAGTCTATGTGTTCTCTCAATTCTAACATTCCATGGATCTATGAATTGAATGTAGTAGAAAGACCTCTAAACTTGGAGTTAATTGGCATGGGTTCTAGCCCATCATCTTCCAGTTACAAGCAAGTGACTTCACCTCTTTGAACCTCTCTGTGTTAATTGATTAAAATGCTCATGACAATACTTGAACTACCTATTTTACAAGTTGTGATCAAAGTGTCTTATTGGTGGTAAAATTTTTTATAAGCCTGATTTATTATGAATGACTTCATAAAGGTCCATCTCTAATAAAGATGCAAGAGACAATAGAAATTAAGTTTCTTATGTTAGCCCAAGCAGAGCTGCCATTCAGTGATTCTAGTGACACAGGGACATGGAGACACACTCATGGACCGCATCCTTTTTTCCTGTCTTCTTGGTTTCACTGTCTGTGCCCCTTTCTAGATGAAACTCCTTGCTCTTCTGTGGTCTCTGCTGCCATTAGTCTGTCTGGATTAGTACCTATTAATGGCTTTCAAAATGGCCTTCCAAAGTCATTCTTGGTTGCCTTGGCAGTTTGTTAAGTTCAGGGCATGGGGAGTCAGAAACATTTTCAAGCAGAGCAATTACTGCTAAAAAGAGGTCTGTGTTAAAGAAAAGGTGAAGGGAGAGCTTGAGAGAAATCATTTATGACTGGAAAGATTCCAGAAATTCAGTTTGTTTTAGGTAACTGAGATGGGGTTGAGGATGAAACCTGGGTCAGTTCTGTTAGAGAACTGACATCAGGAGCCAGGGAACATAAATAGGTGTATTTATGCAGGTATAGTTCTATTGCTGTGAGATTGAGAGTATCTATGTGCATATTTATATGTGGACATGCATATGTGTAATTATGTTTGGTGGATTGGTGGTACTTGTGTATTTGTATGTACATGATTATATATAGTTTGAATAAATTTATGTATATAGATATGTGTCTGTAGTCAATGAGATTATATTGTAGTATCCATGTATGTGAGTCTAAAAGACTATATTTATGTGCATTTGTATAGGAATGTATATTTTATAAAAATTTTGTCTAGATGTACAACTATCTGCAGGGATATTGAGATTGTATATTATCATTGTAATATATGTTTTTGAGATTGTGCATTTTTATTTATATATATATATATATATAGATAAATGTTTTTGTACAGGTATATTTTTATAAGTGTGCATATACCAATGGCTGATATTTATATGTGCAGCTATGCATATATATATATATATATATATATATATATATATATATATGTATATGTACTTATTTTCAGGATTTCAGAGGAATAGAAAGGTAATAATATATTTAAGGCTGAAATATTAGTCTTGAAATAGTGAAGGTAGTCACATAAACATTTAAGAGCTCAAGCCAACCCCAAAGGAATATTTTTAAAAATTTAATTTTTTTTCTCAGACCAGTGACCTGAAAAAAGAAGGTTATTCATATTTTGTGGTGACAAAAACCCACATTGTAAGTATTTGTTTGAGGAACCAAGTCAACCACACTGTGCTGGAAAATGTCATGTATACCAGATCATTCATTTAGTATGTCTTCTCTGGACCCACTTTCCTTCCACATGACTAACTCCGCCTTATGATTGCATATATCACCATTTTACACATGAGAATATTGGAATCCCAAAAATGACCTTAAAAGGAAATGACAATATTTGCCAAAGTAAATACATGTAACTGCACTTGTCAAGGGTCTTCTAGGAACTAATCAGTAAGAGCTGAAAGAGATATATCTTGTCCAACCTCCTTCATTTTGTGATTGAGGAAACAAAAGATTGAGGAGGTTAAATTTCCTGCCCAAGATGACAGAGGTGGGATGCCTCAGAGGTAGAATTCAATTTCATGTCATCTGACTCTGTTCCCTTTGTTTTATAGAAGTCTTTAGCTAAAGAATGACTCATGTCTTTGAATTCAAATCCTATGTTCCCAGGAATATGTGTTTCTATGGTGAAGCAGCATTTTTCTACATTATATCAAATTTTACAAATTCAAACTTGGCTCTAACTCATTTTCTAGTCCTATACTTTAATGTCTCCATGATCTTACAATTGTCCATGCCCTTGTTTAAAGTCCTCCTCCATATACCCTCTGAATTCTCTCTGAATGGTCCATCCAAAGACTGGAAGTGTTCCTCTAATTTCAATATATCTTGAACAGCATGAAAGCTAGCAGTCATGCACACACACCCATCTATATGTATACACATTCATATGCACATGAGAAAATATACATTTGAATTAAGCAAATTTGGTTTTTTCCTTAAAGAATTCTGAAAAAAAATCTGCATTTCTCTCCACACACCCCAAAATCTGTTTACTTTACTGTATTGTGCTGTGCTTACTCTCTGCTCCTCTGCTTTGAACTTTGCTTCCTCCCCCCCCCAAAAAAAAGAATTCTAAAACAAAAAAACTAACCAAAAAAGGAGACTAAAAATAAAACCCCTGTGTGAAAGCAGAAGGGGTGAGCAGGAG
Source organism: Macrotis lagotis (assembly GCF_037893015.1). Classification (NCBI taxonomy): domain Eukaryota; kingdom Metazoa; phylum Chordata; class Mammalia; order Peramelemorphia; family Peramelidae; genus Macrotis; species Macrotis lagotis. Next base: position 337,206,778 of record NC_133658.1, on the reverse strand, counting down.
AGACCATCACTGTCATTTCCTGATTGAGGACTTGCCAAGACCACCAGTCACCTAGAGAGGAGACTTTTATGTGTATCTATCCCCCTCCTACTCATTCCCACTCCCACCCTACCCCCAACCTCAGTTGAGGGTAGCACCTAGTATAATACAATGCTCAAAGAATGATTAACCTGGTTTCATTTTTAGTTTTTTAAAAGAATTTTGGCCCCAATTCCTTAACCCTATTCTCTTCTTATTGATACAGGAAAAAAAAAATATGGATTAGAGAATTAGGGAAAGGGCTGGTGATCTTTCAAACATCATATATCAAATTATTGCTTAACTGATAATAATACAAATTTGAACACAATTTATAGGTTATAAGGTATCTAAAGCATCTTCCAAATAATATCTCATTTAATCCTTTTGATTGACCTCCTACCATTACCCTCACTATTCTTAGACACATTTTAAAATTAGAAATTCTTTCAGCCAAAAAAACCCAATAGCTTCTTAAATGTAAATACTCCAAAAGAAGGCCAATGGGTTTTTGAAGAATGATAACCCTTTGACAAGTATGTGGAAGGATGCCCATTTTCTCTTAGTGTAATGTATTAACTTGAGAGGACTTAGTCAGAAGTAGGTTCTGCCAAACCTGGAATGACTGTGACCCGGTGACCATTAATACATGCCCACATTGGTAGGGCAGGCAATTGAAGGAAGTCTGGCTAGAAGCAACTATTGAGTAGAGTAGGAAACAATCTCTTTCTCAACAAGCATTAATTAATTACTATCTGGGCATTTTGCTAGGCCTCTGAATACAGAAGTGATTCCACCCAAACTGAAAAGGAGTTCACATTCTAGGGTCTGGGTGGACAGCAGAAATATGAAGTTTCCAGATAATTAAATATAGGAGAGTAAGGGGAACTCAATGAGGGAAACAAGAAATGTCTCATTAAAATATTTTGGACATACCCTGTTTTTCTGAACTAAGACCCAACAAGTATACCATGAGATGGAATAACAATAATCTTTGGCACTCTGGAATGATTTCACCCTTTGGCAAAGTATATTGCTTGGATCAGCACCCGGTGTTCACAGAGAGATTTTGCTTCTCCTATTTCCAGGGTCATTTATCACATGTTCACAATCCCTCTTCCTTGTCACTGACAGGTACTACACTACTGTTCTCATCAAAGATCTCTAGTTATTGGATAGTGATGTATAATCAGACTAAAAAGAGAAACTGGAGCCTGATTCTGAAAGGAATACTTTATATTTTGTCATAAAGTAATGGGGAGTCACCCAAATTTCTTGAGTAGGATGGTGATATAGAAGAAGGAGTATTAAGAATAGAGTTAATTTTTCCCACTCTGTTGACCTTGTTAAATAATTAGCCTATTTCTTTCTGTGTTATCCTCACACTAACAGTGATCTCCAGTCCATTGTTCAAAGCTATCTAACTATTTTAAGCCCATCTATTTCTATGCCATTGTTTAAAGTTATCTTATTTCTTGGAGCCTGCCCATACTTCCATTTAGATTTTTCAAAGCTATCTAATGTAAAAGTGGGGCCGGAAGTCTTTTTTTTTTTTAAGAAAGATTTTATTTATTTTGAATTTTACAATTTTTCTCCTACTCCACCCCTCCACAGAAGGCAGTCTCTTAGTCTTTACATTGTTTCCATGGTGTGCATTGTTCTAAGTTGAATGTGATGAGAAAGAAATCATAACATTAAGGAAGAAAAATAAAGTATAAGAGATAGCAAATAATAACATTTTTAAAAATTAAAGGTAATAGTCCTTGGTCTTTGTTGAAACTCCACAATTCTTTCTCTGGATACAGATGTATTCTCCATCGCAGATACCCTAAAATTGTGCCTGATTGTTGCACTGATGGAATGAGCAAGTCCACTAAGTTTGATCATTACCCCCATGTTGCTGTTAGGGTGTACAATGTTCTTCCAGTTCTACTCATCTCTCTCAGCATCAGTTCATGCAAATCCTTCCAGGCTTTCCTGAATTCCCATCTCTACTTATTTCTAATGCAACAATAGTGTTCCATCACATACATATACCACAGTTTGTTAATCCTTCCCCAACTGAAGGACATTCAACTAAATTTCCAACACTTTGCCACCACAAACAGGGCTGCTGTGAATATTTCTGTACTAGTAATATTTTTACCCTTTTTCATAACCTCTTCAAGATACAGACCCAGTGGTGGTATTGCGGGATCAAAAGGTATGCACATTTTTGTTGCCTTTTGGACATAATTCCAATTTGCTCTCCAGAAATGTTGGATGAGTTCTCAGCTCTACCAACAATGTATTAGGGTCACAGATTTCTCACATTCTTTCTGGGGCTGGGCGTTTTTAACAGTTGTATCTTGCAAACAGCCTCAGTAGCTACTCCTTACCAAGGGGAAATACTTAGGTTCATAAACCCACTGAAATAACAAGGACGATCATGACTCCTCCAAAACAGCTCAAGGAGTAAAGAAAATTAATTAAGTTACTCCTTAAAAATTCTCATTTTTGTTTTGAGCTTTTGCTTATTTTCATTAAGAAAAATATCCACAGTAAGGCATAAATAATTTTCCCCCTTCATAATTCTGAGCCAAGAATTGGTATTTTAAGTGAATTCATTCATAGTCTAGAACCCTAAAACATTTTTCTCTACCATTAGTGACATACCTGAATTTTAGGAATGTCAAATTGGCAGATGTATGCAGAAAAGATCATAATAGGGAGAGATGAAATTCAGAGAGATTCACTAGCAGATTATTGCAATAGTCCAGGCAAAAGTTAATGATGTGCAGAATAGGGCAGTTGTTTGAGTAAAATAAAGAGAGCAGATGTTAGAGTTTCTGGCAATTGACTAGCTCCATAAGAGTTAGGATTGACGAGACATGGTAAAATGTTTAAATATGAAGGGAGAAGGAGAGTTTGGAGTTGACAACTTTCAAGTTCTACCTGGGTGACTGAGAGATTGAAATAGGACTGAAATAGAGAAGTTAGAATGACGTGGACATTTACCCACCAACAAGTGGAGATACAAAACTGGAAGTTTTAGATGCAGAAGAGAATTGGGAACTAAGGGTTCTGAGGTTCAGGAGCAGCCCTCAGCTTTTGACCTTAAGGAATTTATCTGTCAAGTAGAGAACTGTTGTGGAAATAAAATAATAACACTAGAAACTACTAACTTTGGTTGAGTTTTAATTTTGCTTCTAATTATCTCTGTCACTTTGAAGAAATAATATGTGAAGTCTCTTTCCTATACAAAGATGTATTTCCTCTGTAAAAATGTGGATCTATGGCTAGATTTCAGAAAGTTCATTAAATTCATTAGGGAAAAATACATCTTTATTTTCACTAACTTTGGATTTCTGCTACAATATTATTTATCTTATTATATTTAACAATATTAGGGGAAAGGGCTGTTAAGCCTTCAGTAGATAGTCAAAGGAAGTCTCCATGACCCAAAAGAGTAAATCCATGGATCCTTTCAGAACTTTTTTTTGAATCTATAATCCTAGTCAAGGACATAATAGGATTGTAATACAGAGAAAGTGTTTGGTGACAGTGAAGCCAGGTTACAAGAACCAACAAAAGGCTAACTTTCTGGAGATCTCTAGTGGCAAAGGATTAGAAATCTATAATTCTCTCTAAAGCAAACATTAGCCCAATTGTCTGTGGTAGCATTGGATTTAGAAGATGGTAAATCAGCCAGTTCTAGGGAGCCCCAAAGATCACTGGGATGCAGAGAGAAGCTATCCAAGCAGATCATTACATGTATGTCTATACATGTGGTAAAAACAGAACTTTGTGTCACTCTTGCATAATAAGAACTATGTTTAATAGATTGTACTGACAGATTGAAACTGTCAGGAATATGTATGTGGGGAGGGGGGATGTTCTTTGTGAGATTTCAAAGAAAGGAGAATGGAAATCATTTTGTTTGGCTGCTAATGAGCCATCCATCAGAAGTGCTGACACTGTCAGAACAGCAGGGAGGGAGAGTCAAGCATCTCACCTTGATATCCCCCCCCTCCAGTGTCACCTGAGGTTATTAGTGGTGTAACCTACATCACTCACATGTCTTACTCTACCCTAATATAAGTAAGAGGGGAAGCAAGGTCAAGAAAGGTGAAGAGTTGAAATCTATGCTTGAAAGGCAAGTCCAGGTGTCACTTTTTTTACCCTCTCAGATTCAAGAAACTTGAGCATCTCCCTGATCTTACTCCTTTCTTACTGAGAAGCTAGGGTTTGTAATATATGAACATTTTAGGAGGAACTGGCATTTTTAAAGAAAACTGGAGAAGGTAATGGTACATGCAATGGGATGATTGTTTAATTATGGAATCTGTGGGATAAGAGAGGTAAATTTTGATAAATAAAAAGTAAAAGTAAATCATGGGATCTACCTGTATCTTCTTGGACAATACATGGACAATTGTTCTGCCCACACATAACTATAAATAAGCCCTGCCCTTAGGACAATGTGGAGGAAAGAGAACAGGATCATGATCAAATGGAGAAACAGAGAAAAGAGTTTCCCCAGCAGTGTTAAAAACCCTGAACAATACAAATTTCTTTGTTTTCTGATCCTCCATCCACACAAGTGGTCCCTTCTTGATGGGACCACTGAGTCATTCTCCATGGATTCATCCTTGCCCCTAGACACTGGACTTTTTAGTCTGCTTAATAATCAAATCTTCAAGAGTAGTAACTATTACTTTAGTAGCTTTCATTTGTAAACAAACCACTAATGTACTAATTAAAAATGATTCTTATTTACTTTATTCATCTAGTGCCTCTTTAGTAAATGGATGGAATTTTAATAAAATGACATTTAAGAAAAATTAAAACGCATCATGAAGATAAAAGAGCATTGGACTTACAGTCAGAAGCCATGATTTCAAGTTATGACATTGTCATTTTTAAATATATAAACTTTGGAAAATTATTTCTCCTCCCTTACTCTTAGTTTCCTCTTTAATAAAATGAATTGGTTGGATTTGGTTGGCATCAAAGTCCCATCAAGTTCTAGATTAGAATCTTTTGATCCCAATCACTGTGACTTTTAAAATTATTTCAATATAGCCTAGTCTGTTTATTACTTTGATTTCGGAAGGGTTGACTACCTCTGCATAATAATAATGATCATGACAATAGCTCACATTTAAATGGAACATTAAGATTCCATTAAGGTTTACAAATAATTTTCCTTGCTACAACCCTGGGAGTTAGAAAGTATATCAAATAAGCTAAAGATATGAAGAAAATGAAAACAGGGTCTCTGTTGTCCAGGAGTTAACATTCAAATTGGGAAGAAAATGCATATAGTTATTTACATGCAGCATATGTAGAGTGTAGGGGTAGAAGATAATTTCAGAGAGAAAAGATTAGTAGAGGGTGAGGTGGGGAGAGAGAAAGACTTGCAGTTTTAAAGGAAGGAAGTCATAAGGAAAAGATCAGGAGGGAAAATATTAAAGGAACATAGGACTGCCAGACTGGTTTGGATTAGATTATATCAGGAGAGGTAAGTAGGCTAAAAAATAAGTAAAAGAAAAAAGGGCTCAAGTTAGTAAAGATTTTAAAAGCTAATACTAGAGGGCAGCTAGGTGGCAGAGTGGATGACATAGGAAGACTTATTTTCCTGAGTTCAAATCTGGCCTCAGAAACTATCTATATGAGCTGAGCAAATAACTTAATCCTATTTGCCTTATTTTCCTTATCCCTAAAATGAATTGGAGAGGAAAATAGCAAAACACTCCAGTATCTTTTCCAAGAAAATCCCAAATGGATCAAAAAGAGTCAGACATGACTGAAAAACGATTGCCAAAAACATATAATTTGAATATGTAATAGAAAATCTTCATTCACTATTTTTCTTTTTTTATATTGATATTGGGGGACAACTAGGTGGAGCAGTGAATAGAATGCTGGTCCTGGAGTCAGGAGGACCTGAATAAAATCTGGCTTAAGACACTTAAAACTTTCTTAGCTGTATGGCCTTAGGCAAGTCACTTAACCCCACTGCCTTGCAAAAATCCCTCTCCACAAAAAGATTGGCAAAGTTATTTTGATCATGGACTTCATTTTGGACTATGGCAATAATCATAGAATAGATTCAGAGGGTATAACATCATCTACAAATAGGACTATCCTAAAGACCTCACAATAAATATGAGCTTTTTCAACTTTCTGTTTGTACTAAATATCCTCTGTGGTAATGGTAATTACCTTTGATAATCATATTTTGGACCTTTCTTGGTTTAATGTCTAACTTGAAATTAATAATCTTAAAATATTCCCTGTTGTGTCATACTATGATAATTAATATTTTATTTTATCTTTCAGAGAATCTTATATTATTGCAAGTATATTTTAGAGATACTTTATCAGTGTTAGGAAGAGGGATAAGAACTGGACCTATGATATCACTACAGGTCATTTCCAGGTAAATAAAAGTGCTCTTCTAAGCTAGTCTACACCTGTTATAACTTAAAGCCTTATTTATAAAATTCTTTAAATTTAACAGCATGCTCTACATGCATTGTATTTAAATTCTTCAGTGTGTCATTCAGTTGATTTCAATTGTGATTGACCCTTTATTACCCTCTTTGGGTTGTTTTTTTGCTTTTTGTTTTTTTGAGGGTTTTTGGGCAAACATACTAGAATAGTTTGCTATTTCTTTCTCCAGTTCATTTTACAGATGTGGAAAATGAGCTAAAAAAAGATTAAAAATCATTTGCTTATAATTTTTTATGTCTAGATCCTATCGATTTTGATCTTATCTTGGTATAGGGTGTGAGGTGTTGTTCTAATCTAAGTTTCTTCCATACTAACTTCCAATTTGCCCAACAGTTTTTATCAAAGATAGAGTTTTTACCCCACTAGCTGGACTCTGGATTTATCAAACAGCAGATTACTATAATCATTTCCTGCTATTGCTCCTAGTCTATTCCACTGATCCACCACTCTGTTTCTTAGCCAATACCAGACAGTTTTAATGGCTGATGCTTTATAATATAATTTTAGATCTGGTAGGGCTAAGCCACCTTCTTTTGTACTTTTTTTCCATTAAATCTCTGGAGATTCTCAACTTTTTATTTCTCCATATGAATTTATTTGCAATTTTTTCTAACTCATTAAAGCATTTTTTTTTTGTAATTTTGGTAGGGCACTAAACAAGTAGTTTAATTTTGGTAGAACTGTCATTTTAAATATATTATCTTGACCTATCCATGAGCAGTTAATATTTGTCCAGTTATTTAAGTCTGATTTTATTTGTGTTAGAAGTGTTTTGTAATTATTTTCAAAAAGTTTCTGATTCTGCCTTGGCAGGTAGACTCCCAGGTATTTTATATTGTCTGAAGTTACTAACTCTTTCTGCTGCATCTTGCTAGTCATATATAGAAATGTTGAAGATTTATGAGGGTTTATTTTATATCCTATGACTGCTAAAGTTACAAATTATTTCTAGTAGTTTTTTAGATGATTTCTTGGGATTCTGTAGGTATACCATCATGTCATCTGCAAAGAATGAGAGTTTTGTCTCTTCCTTTCCTATTCTATTTCCTTCGATTTTTTTCTTCTCTTATTGCTGAAATTAACATTTCTAATACAATAATGAATAGTAGTGGTGATAGTGGACATCAATGTTTCACCCTGATCTTATTGGGAATACCTCTAGCCTATCCCTATTGCATATAAAGCTTGTTGATGGTTTCAGATAGATAGTGTTTATTATTCTAAGAAATAATCCATTTATTTCTATGCTCTCTAGTGATTTTAGTGGGAATGGGTGCTGTATTTTGTCAAAAGCTTTTTCAGCATCTATTTATATAACCCTATGATTTCTGATAGGTTTACTATTGATATAATTAATTATACTGAGAGTTTTCCTAATATTGAACCAAACCTGCATTCCTGGGATAAATCCCACTTGGTCATAATGTATTATCCTAGTGATAATTTGTTGTAGTCTTTTTGCTAAGATGTTATTTAAGATTATTCCATCTGTATTTATCAGGGAGATAGGTCCATGACTTGCTTTCCTTGTTTTAATTCTTCCTGGTTTAAGTATCTGCACCATATTGTTGACTTAGAAAGAGTTAGGGATCTAGGCATAAAAACCAATATTATAAGCAAACTAGATCAAGGAATAGTTTACATGTCAGATCTATGGAAATGGAAGCAATTCATGTCCAATGAAGAGATAGAGAACTCCATTAAAATAAACTAGATAACTTTGATTACATTAAATTATAAAGCTTTTGCACAGACAAAATCACTCTAACCAAGATCAAAAGAAATGTAGTAAATTTGGAAACAACTTTTATGACTAGTGTTTCTGACAAAGGACTCATCTCTAAAATATATGGAAAACTTTGTTGCTGCTTTACTTCAGCTACACAGAGGAAAAGACCATACTCTTTTTTTTTAGGTTTTTTCCAAGGCAAATGGGGTTAAGTGCCTTGCCCAAGGCCACACAGCTAGGTAATTATTAAGTGTCTGAGACCAGATTTGAACCCAGGTACTCCTGACTCCAGGGCCAGTGCTTTATCCACTACGCCACCTAGCCACCCCCAAGGATCGTACTCTTGATATTACTTTATATCATTAGATTTCTACTTTCTTATTCAAGAACATTTATTTATGGAGGCAGAGCCAAGATGGTGGAGTATAGGCAGAAATTCCCACAAGTTCTCCCCAAGATCACTCCAAGTGCCTTTAGATAACAACTCTAAGCAAATTCTAAAATGACAGACCCGACAAAAAGACTGAGTGAAACAATTCTCCAGCCTAAGACAACTTGAAAGATCATAAAGGAGGGTCTGCTGCAGTGGGGTTAGAAAGGGCCCCCCAGTTCATCCTGAGATGTCCTGGAGCCAACTGGCTCCAGTTATCCAGGAACAGCCTGTAGGGCACCTGGGTCCCTGAGGGCACCTGGGTTCTAGGTAGTGGTGGCAGTTTCCAGACCTCTCAGGCTAGGGATTGCCAAGGCCTTCTGGGAAGGTTAGCAGAAATACTCTGCTGCACCAGGGTGAGCATGGAGCCCAATCTGGTGCAGGTCTCATCATAGACACAGGCCTAGGAGACAAGGAGCAGGCCTGGGAAGCCACCCATAAGGGAGGCATCCAGAGTGCTCAGCCCACAGACAATAAGGGGTCAGGGAGATTGCAGAGGTCTCTTGACTATCCCTGAGGCAGCACTCTGTTTCTTTGGTCATATTTAGATCCAAGTTGAAGTCTGTGGCCATGGATTCAGGAAAATGTGCTTTAATGTCACAGCAGAGCATGAACTCTCCTTACTGTTCCAGGGAAGAAAGGACCAGAGCATAGACCAGCAGGGCAGTCAGAGTCTCCCAAAGACCTGGGAAGAATCGAGGTCCCTGGGGTGGGATGTCCCTGAAAACAATTGTGAAAACCCTAAAAAGCTTGGGACAGTGCACCCTCCACCCTGGAAGCAGAGCCCCACTTTGACAAAATTAAAATCAAGCCATAGGCTAGGGAAATGAGCAAAACAGGACAAAAATATCTCTCCATTTGCAATTACTTTGTTCCTATGAAGAATCAAAATACACACTCAAAACATAAATACACTTCTGTATCCAACATCTGCAAGAAAAATATGAACTGATCCCAGACTATGGAAGAGCTCAAAAAACTTTTGAAAATCAAGTAAGGGAGGTAGGGGGAATATTGGGAAGAGAAATGAGAGCAATGGAAAATCATAAAATCATAAAATCATAAAAAATCAAGGCAGCAGCTTGGTGAAGGAGTTACAAAAAATACTAAAGAAAATAACATCTTAAAAAGCAGCCTAAAAGGAGAATGAGAAGACAAAAAAAAAGCAGAATTGGCCAGATGAAAGAGGAGATACAAAAGTTTTCTGAAGAAACTAATTCCTTCAAATGTGGAATGGAGCTAAGGGAAGCTAATTACTTTGTGAACAATCAAGAAACAATAAAACAAAACCAAAAGAATGAAGACCTAGAAGAAAATGTGAAATATTTCAGTGGAAAAACAACTGACCTGGAAAACATATCCAGAAGAGATAATTTAAAAATTATTGGTCTACCTGAGAGTCAGGACCCAAAAAACACCCTTAACTTCATTTTTTTTCAAGAAATTGCCAGGAAAATTGCCCTGATATCCTGAATGCAGAGTGTAAGATAGAAATTGAAAGAATCCATTGATCACTTCCTGAAAGAGTTCCCAAACAGAAAACTGGCAGGAGTATTACAGCCAAATTACATAACTCCAAAATGAAAGAGAAAAAATATTACAAGTAGCCAGAAAGAAACAATTCAAATATCATGGAGCTACATTTAGGATTACACAAGATTTATCAGCTTCTACTTTAAGGGTTTGTGGGCTTAAAATATGATATTCTGGAAGGAAAAAGAGTTTGAATTACAATGAAGAATCAACTACCCAACAAAACTAACCATATTCTTTTGGGGAAAAAGATGGATATTCAATGAAATAGGGAACTTTCAAACTTTCCTGATAAAACAACTAGAGCTGAAGAGAAAGTCTGATCTTCAAGATTAGGACTCAGGTGAATTATAGAGACAGTGGATGGGAATTGTAAGGGATTTAGTGATCTTGAACTGCTTGTATTCCTGCATGGAAAAATGTTACTGATAATTAATATGAACTTTTTCATTTATTAGGGCAATTAGAAAGAGCGAATAAAGACAAGGCTCAGGAAGGAGTTGAATTTGAATGTATAATGTATTAAAACATATTAAGAAGATGGAGCTAATGGGTGAGAAAGGGATGTATTGGGATAAAGGGAAAGGAGAGGTAGAATGGGGCAAGTTATTTTACAGAAAAGAGGAAAGGAAGAGCTTTTGCAATAGATTGGAAGAGGGGGAAGGTGATGGGGAGCGAATGACCCTTTACTCTCATCAGAAGTGGATCAGAGAGGAAATAACACACTCGCTTTATTGAGTATAGAAATCTTTCTTACTATAAAGGCAACTAGAAGAAGAAAGGGATGGGAGAATGGGGACAGGTTGAGAGGGGAGTTTAGGTGATAGGAGAGAGAGAAGATCATGAGAGAAAGTAATCAGATACAACACACTTTTGAGGAGGGACAGAGTGAAAAGAGAGTTAAATAGAATAAATGGGAGTGGGGAGGAATAGGATGGAGGAAAACACAGTTAGCAACAACAACTGTGGTGAAACTATTGAAGCAATTTCTTTGACGGACTTATAATAAAGAATGCTATGCATCTCAAAGAGAGAGATGATGCTGTCTGAATAGGCTGTAGTGCACTTTTCTTTTTCTCATTTTATTTTTCTTGAGGTTTCTTTTTCTTTGTGTGTGTGTGTGTGTGGGGTGGAGAATTATGTTTACTTTTACAGCATGACTATTGTAGTAATAAGTTTCATGGCTACACATTTTTAACTTACACCAAGTAAATTGCTTTCACATTGGGGGCACTGGGGTGGGAAGAAGGGAGAGAATTTGAAATTCAAGGTTTGGGATCTAAATGTTAAAATTTGCTTTTGCCTGTAGCAAATTAAAATTTAAATGAGATATAAAAAAGAACATTCCTTCATCTGATCATAATTTTCTTCCATTCTATCTTAACTTCTGCCTTATGATCTTTAACACTGGTCTTTGTTCTCACCAAGATCTCAAATTCCTCCATAGATCTGCAATTTTGCTGTTCATTACTTCTAGACTGAGTGTCTCTAGATTTCATTTAAAATTCCCCCATCCAGTTAGACCCTTTTAGAGGAGAAAATCTGGTGAGTTTCTCTGAGATGGCTTCTAGCATTTACTGGAGCCAAAGGTATTTCAAAGGAAACAATTGTGGAGTAAAGTTAAAGAAATGAAATCAGAAATAAGATTATGTGTGTGACTGTCTAAGCATATGCATACACACTTGAATTTATGAAAGTGAATGGTAAAAAGAAGGAATTTGTTAAAGCAGACAGAAGACATCTCTGTCTTGTTCTCTCCTCTCCTCCAATGGCATCAGTGTCTCTCAACAGGAGCTGCCAACAAAATGACACGGCCCAGCAGGGACTCTGCTTGGTGATGCTAACTAGGTCTGAAGAATTGGCTTTCCCATTAGGAATCACAAAAAATTTTCAACCTAGACAATAAATAAGTTTGGCACAGTTCTGTGGGGGAATTTTAAAGGAATATAAGATGAAAGGATCAAACACATAGATAAAAACAAATACTTTAGAAATGATAAGTCCAGGTATAAAACCTAAGTATGTGGAAGAAAATTAAATTTGCTCAAAAAAAAGCATGTCTTGTCAGATAAAGATCAGAGTTTTTATATTCCCAACAGAGATACTGTTGGATATTCCTTTCATTCATTTGGACAATTTTCAATCTTTTTTCTATACCTGATCTTGACTATTATTGATGGGTTTTATTGTTATATTTACAGATTACTCCCACTAAATTGAATTTACAGATTACTACCACTAAAAAAGAGTTATTACAAAGTAACATTAATTATACAGTTATTATATATAAACAACTACATTGAATCAGCAATAGAGAGATCTTGTCTGAAATCATATGCAATATTTTCCATCTTTAGGGTCTCCTCTCCTCATTAAAAAAATTACAAATCTATTTTCTCATCTTTCAATCTCTCATCCTATTGAGATAAAAATACAAAGGAAAACAATTTTTCATAACAAAAGCTTGATCAAGTAAACTATTTCCTTGAATGACTTTAGATCAATCTATTGATAGAGAAAATGTGAGAAATGAATAATTTGAAATATATTATATATTGTATAAAATGATATACTCTATATAAATCACATATTTGAAATGCCTGGGATGTTCCATCATCAGTTGATTGGCATCATGAATGGTCATTGTTTTCAATCATAACTCTTAAAGTTTTCAGAGATGTTTGCTTTTATAGAGTTGTTATTATTGATGATGTTGCACTAATGTAAAAATAGGACAGTAGTAGGATCCTTAAACAGAAGCTAGAATTTAGAAACCAGGCACCAATATCAGTGATTATGGACCAGGGCATGGCAGGGCATCAAAAATCCAGTTAGGCAAAAAAAATGCTGAAGAATCATATGTATGACAAATGTCAGTCAGTTTCTATATTCTTTGGTAGATGAACATTTTGGGTTGAGGCACAACAGTTTTAGTCCTGTAATACAATCCCAAACAAGATTGTTGAGATTGTTGATGAAGACAACATGATTACTGATAAACACAATGATAATGGTGAAGATGCTCACATGTACTTATTGCCTTATAATTCACAAAGTTTTTTCCCTATAGTAACTGTGTGAGGAAGATAATTTGCATTTTTTTCTTTCAAAGAAATTATGATTAAATGAATTGCTTAGGATCTAGGCCAGGGTTGTTGAACCTTACTTTTAAAAGTTTTTATTGAGGGGCAACTAGGTAGCAGAGTGGATAAAACAACAGCCCTGGAATCAGGAGTATCTGAGTTCAAATTTGGCCTCAGACTTTAGTAATTTCATAGCTGTATAACTTTGGGAAAGTCACTTAACCTCAATGCCTTAAATAAAAATTTAAAAACAAATTACAAGTTTTTTAGATTTTGATTTGCCATTTTAGTGAGAGCTCTGTAGTAGCTTGTCTTTATTTACTAAAGCATTTAGTAAACCCACAGAGGGTTGCATAAAACTATACTGAGGGCTGCATGCTGCCAGTTTGGACAACTGTGAATTCTAGGCTATTAAATTCTGAGGCCAGATTTGAACTTGACTACAGGACTCATCCTTTATTCACTTTGCCACCTCACTGCCCCTTGCAATACACAATTTACTTTTACAGATGTAAAAACTGAAACCCAGAGAGATGAAGTGGCTTGCCTTTTGCTAGTTGTATGGCAAAATGAGTTTTAAGCTTGAAATCAGTCCACCTATCTTGAAATGAAGCCTTTATCACTTGATAGCTGCATGACTTTAGGTAGGTCTTGGCTCCTCTCTGATTCTCAGCTTCTCCATCTGTTAAAAGTAATGCTATCCTGCCTCTATCACAAAGCTGTCACACTAAAAGTGTTTTATGATGGTTCAAGAGAAGAGATATGAATTCCCCTTTGTAGAGGTGAAAGACCCACAAGCGTTGCACATTGCACATATTGTCAGACTTCTTAAATATATTGATTATGTGTGCTAATTTTTTCCTTGTCTTTAGAAATGATAAGAGGAGGAATACTAAGATAGGTGATTCTAAAGACAAAAGACAATTTAATTTTTCTAAGTGCATTACAAACCTAAAAAATTTCAGGAATTTGAATTGCTATTGCTATAAATAAAACAGTTAGAGGTACAACCCTGTGTTATCTTCCAAATTTGTTGTGAGATTTAAATGAGATAATGTATGTGGAACACTTTACAAAGTTTAAAGCAATGTGTAAATGTCAGCAATAATTATATAAGTGATAAAGGAGAAAATGCCCTAAATTTATAGGGGGAATTTCCTCACCTTGGAATTAGTTCTCTATACTAATGAAGTCACAAAAACAATTCATAATCCTACCTCTAATACCATTAAACCATCTCCAAAGCAATCATTAAAATCAAATGAGATTCCATGATGAAAAGTAATCAAAAATACTTTCTATTTGATTTCTCTCATTATTAATGTAAAGTGAGTCACAAAAACAGGATTACATTAATTTGTTAAATGTTTGTCAGTGTAATAGACTTGGTTCAAATAAAAAAAAAAACCCGAAGATCTCCCAGATGCTCTTATTTTACTATATTATATTTTGGGGTTATATTTTGGGTTCTAAATCCATCCTGTCTTCATTGTATGGTCAAAGTTCAAAATAGGAAACATATTTTTTTAACTGCTCATACTCATAGAAAACAAAAGTCTATAATATGTAGCCCTAAAAGTTAATTTGTTGTATTCATATCTTGGACAGTGAAATGTGGAATGACCTAGGCCCTTAATGGAAGAGGAGGAAGAGTAAGATAGACTTCATTTAAGAAAATGTAAAGGTCTTATTAATAATGGTTCCTGAACAAAGACCAATCTTTTAACACCAATATTCTTTAATAAATGGTATATGATTATAAATCATGGAACAACTCAAAATCTAAAGAATCAAAATTGCAGGTAAGGCAAAGGGCACTAAAGAGACAGATAGTAGCAACAATAACAAGTTAATATTTACATAAATCACTTTAAGTTTTGCTAAAGACTTACAAATATTATCTAAGTTGATCTTCACAATAATTCTGGGAGATGGGCTATATCTTTGCCCTATTTTAAAAGTGAGGAAAATGATAAAATGTCTTGCCCAGAGTTAACTAGTATCTGAAGTCAAATTTGAACTCAGGACTTCCTGACTATAAATCTATTGTTCTATCCATTGCGCCACCCAGCTATGCAGTATAGAAATAAATGGACAAGTGTTTGGCAACATATTTGTGTACCAGACACTAGAAAAAGTACCAGAGGGAATATGCTACTGGACATACATAAAACATGACCTATGAGACAGACTGTGTCTACTTCATTAATAAAATGCCAAGAAAGGTAGAAAAAGGCCTGTAGGATATCATGTCTCTGGGTGGAAATAAACAAAGCAGATAAGATGAGAATTTGTTAATGAACTATGAACTCTACCATTAGAGGGATTAGACTTTGCTCATCCCCATGCAGGAGATCACAGATTATTGACCTTGCTATCCAAGTCAATAAATGAAATAGAGATTGGCCTGTGATTTCATTGATATAGGAGCTTAGAGTTCATGAAACTCTCTCTCTCCCACTTTAGGTTAGTATGTTCTTTTTAACTTAAGGACTTAGAAGTTTTCTAGCTTACAGGGTATGTGTATTTTCCTAGTCCCTCAGCCAGTAGATTCAGGTTTTAATGTCTCCAGGGTTATTTCTATTGGTTTTCCCACTGCTTTTGTTATAACAATAATTATATGAACATTACATTTAGAGAATCATACAGATACTTTAATGATCACTGCCACAAAATGCTATATTATTAACAAAGGCCTTCTCCCAGTGATTCTAAACTTTAATGAACTTTGGAATACCGCAATTTCAAAACTTGGATATAATGGAAAGACTGATGGTAAGATACATGTCAGGCACAGTTAGCAAGAAATATGTATCCAATGATGATATACTTGCAAGAAAGGAAATCATTCAGGAAACATATGAACCTGGAGAAGAAAAGGACCTTAGAATCCTTTTAGTTTAAAGCCCTTATTTTACAGGAAATAAAATGGAGGCCCAGGATGGTTAAAAGTGTTTCTTGTCAGAAGTTTGTGACCTTATGTGACATTTCCTCTGATAATGTATTAAATGACATTTAAACCCTGGTCCACAGACTCCAAGATAAATGATCTTTCCATTTAATCAAGTGGTGTGATTCAATTTAATTCACTTCAGTTAAATTCAATTCAATGCAACACCTAGGTAGGATTTGAATAGCAGGGATGAGAACCCTTGGGGAGTGGTAGGAAATGAATAGCATGTATAACAATAACTGTACTAGCATAGGTTAAGGAGATTTGGAGTGCTTACCCTCTCCTACCTAGGAGTCCCTAGTTTTGACTAGACAGCTAAGTTTCATTCCTCAAGAAACCTGGCCTCTAAAGAGAGGAATCTGTCTCTTTATTCTTCTACTCCAGAATTCTAAAGAAAATTAATTTAAATCTTATATTAAGCTTTCATGTCATGTGTCTTCCAAAAAAAGGAGTGGAAAGGTAGCTCAGTATACATTTTAGATAAAGGATAGGTATTTATTTCTTGTCACACATAGGAAATGCTTAAGAAACAGAAGACTCACAGTCATACTTTGACAAAAACTGAAACAAGATATTGTAAGCTGTATTTCCTATTACACATTTTTGAAAAACTGATACTTTAAACAGAAAAAAAGCAAGAAATATATAATGGCTTTGATGAATAGTCATTTCACCTTCAATTTGGTTCTGCACTGACCAAACAATAGCTTTAGGAAAAAAATAAATGAAAGCATCTTCTGACAAGGAAGACCAAGAATTGGAGACAACCTCCTGTTGATAATCACCAACTATGAAGAGCAATGCAGATTCTATTACTTCAGGTCAACAGATCCTGACTGTGGAACCCAGAACTTCTAAAATTTCCAAATATCTACATCTGTTAATGGATATTTAGTCACCTACACTCAGAGAAAGAAATAAAAAAGCCAAAGAAGCAATCAAAGGTCTGATTCCATGCTCAGATTTGCTTAAACCATACATAATGACTGCTGCATATGTGGGCACTAGCCATGGGTAATGTGAATACCCGAATGAGAGAGAGATATAATCCTCATCCTCTACAATAAGTCCTAAAGAAATTATCACATATAACAAATTCTAGAAAGAATCAAAGACTGAGAGCAAAAATTGTTTCCTCCCTTTAAAATCTATTGAATAGATGCCTTTTCTTGAGTCATACCTCTTACCTAAGTCTGGACATTGTCATTTGCTACCATTTTTACCATGATGAATTCCCATGTGGGCATTTTTAGGCATTTTTCTTCAGGTGTACGTTTAAGGGATTGGATTTTATGAGGCCAATAGCATGGATAAAGCAGAGAAGTGTGACACAATTTCATTGGGTAAGTTATCAGGACTCTCTCTTCTCTTAACACTTATAATAATAGAATACTTTTCTATCATGTTTGCATGTTTTACTTCATTTGAATCTCACAATTACCTTATCAAGTTGGTTGTGAAAGTATTATTATTCCCATTTTACAGATGAAGAAAAGTATAACTTTGGTGGGTGAGTAGAAAATGACTTGGGCAATAATGATGCAGAGAAATGTGGGCATTAGGGGTGATGAGATCAGCTGGAGACAAACTTTGTAAATCTTTTGTTTGCATTGTAAATGGAATCTTCTTTCCCTTATCAACTAGTTTAGGCCACATCTGAGGGCCTGACCTTCAACTTGGATTGCATTGCTTTTCTGGGGCAGCCAGGAAGCACAGGTCCTAGAAGACCATCCAAAAGACAAAATCTCAAAAGAGGGCCCTGGATCACTATGAAGTCACCACCCCCTCCCATGGACTCTGGGGGAGAGAATTTAAGGGGAAGGAGGAAAGGAGCTGGCTCTCTGACCTTGCAGTCTCCTGTTGAACCCTGGCCAGCTGGTCTGGCCAAAATTTAATGAGCAATCCACATGGCCTTCTCTTAATCTCTAACTTTTCTATCCCTTTCTTAATATACTGTAACTTCTTTTAATAAATCTCTATTTTCTTTCCAAAACCTTTATTCCCTTCTGAGTCGCAGTTCCTCCCAGGGCAGAACTGAACACAAGAATCAAATCAGCAGTTACAATAACAAGAGGTACAAGATCTGGACCTAGATTTTAGTTCTGGGCTCAGCTCACATCATAATGAACTACAGGAGCTCTTTCTGAAAAAAAAAGGACCTTTTTTTCTCTTCTAGTCATATGACCTTGCTCCTGAGGATTAGGCATAAGGGAGATTAGAATTCTCTGGGGAGGGGGGGTTAGTTGTTTTTTTATTTTTTGCTTCTCAAGTCTTTTTATATTTCTCTCTTCCCCCCTCACCCTGTTTCTCTGTGTCTATCCGAATGTCTGACTTTATTTGATTTCCTCTCTTCCTTTTCAGAGAAATTCCATGTGAAATAGATGGGGGGAGAGAGCTTGTTTCCAGGTATGCATCAGTTCCTGGACATTGAAAAAGCTTTCTAAAATTGTCTTGTTCTTAGGATACTTTAATTTCACATCTTCTTTTTGACTTCTTGGCAGTTAATTCTTTCAGAGCTCCTCATCTGCTGGCAGCCCCAGACTATTTTCTTACAATTGAATTTATGTCCTTTTTCTGCTTTTCACCATATGCAGGTACGAACACACGTCTGGTATCCCTGTCTCCAGGTTTGAGATTTGGGGTTTGTTTAGTTTAGTTTTCCTTTCATAAACAGTGTTTCCATTTGGCTGCAGTCCTCAGGGGGAGGCCTATAAAATTTGACTCATGAAGAGACAGAGAGAGAGAGAAAGAGGGAAAAAAATAGAGGAAACAAAAGTAATATGGGGAGAAAATGAAAGAGATTTAGTGCAGCTATCAACTGGCCGTTGTGCCAGCTTTAAGAGTGTGTTGAAACAACATAATAAAAGACAATAAAGGTAGGATTTATGACCTACCTGGTAGAAATGGTTGATATTTTGTATCCTGCACACATATATCCCATCCACCCTATGCCCCATCTCCAATCCAGAAGGGGACTGTTGTCCTGGGGTGCTGTCCCTCAAATCACTCAGAATGTAAGGGATGGTCTTAGAAGGGTCAAAGGCATATTAAACATAGAGAAGGTTAAAAATGCTCTTGCTCCTTGGTCTCTTTCCAGCCCTTGTTTGGTTCCTGTGAGTCCCACAGTTTATTGATCCAGCCTTCTGTCTTAAAAACTCCAATTTGTTCAGTTTGACTGGAAAATCCCTGAGTGATTCACCAAAAGCCATGTGAGTCAGTCTTAGAACTTTCAGGTTTAAGGACTTTTTTTTTTAGGTTTTTGCAAGGCAAATGGGGTTAAGTGGCTTGCCCAAGGCCACACAGCTAGGTAATTATTAAGGTCTGAGATCGGATTTGAACCCAGATACTCCTGACTCCAGGGCCTGTGTTTGGTACTTTATCCACTACACCACCTAGCCACCTTGGACTTTTTTCTACAACAGGGATAGGTTCCCTTTAGCTAAACTTACATCAGAAATGCCTAACTGTGTAGAACCAGAATAGAGTAAATTGCAAGAACCACAAGTTAAGTATATCTTAGGACTCAGGGATATTGTGGTGGGAGATGAGGGAGAAAAAGTTAACAAAATTGGGAGTCAAGAGAACTAGATTCAAGTGTCTCCCTGTTATTATTTGCTGTAAGACCTTGGGGAATTAGCTTCCATTTTTTTGGCCTTAGTTTCCTCATCTGAAAAATACCTTCCAATTTTCTTGATAGCTCTAAAATTGTTTTGCAATTTTTCATGTTAGAAATGAACCCCACTTTTAGCCGCTGGCTTCTTGAGTTCGGTTCTGCCAGTGTGGAATCATTATTCAGACTTTTAGAAAGCAAGGGTGGAAATAAAACAAAAAAAATATTAAAAAAATGTTAGAAGACATAGGAAAGGCTACGGAGAGAAAGAGAGAGAAATAAAAGAACAGCCAAGCAACCTGGGTCAGGATCAAATCCAGGTTTTTGTATTGCCTCTTTTCCAGAGGGCAAAAGAGGAACTCCTTTTCCCTATACTGGACCCGGAATTAAGTAGAGGGTAAAGCTTAAGGAGATCAGAATACAAATCACGAATGGGGAAGGTCTCCATCCAAACAGTTTTTAAGATAACAATTATTTCTGTTACAATCATACTTTGCTACTTCAAGTCAATTTACATCTCCACCCAAATTCTTTCTGTTACATTCACAATTCTCTTCATTTATCCCCTGCATCCTGACTTTTCTGCTTACCCCAAAAGGAAGTTCTTGGACCACAACAGGCTATAGAATTTCATTCAGTTAAAGCAGGTGCTACTTCCTTTTTAGGTTGCATGAGATCATACCTCTAGCAAGAAGGGATCTGAGAGGCCAATTAACCCAACTTCTTCCTTTTGAAATTATGGAAACTGAGTCCCAGGGAATGTTGAATGTCTTCCCAAAAGTTGCACATATGAAGTTAGTAGTAATATTTGAGCTCAGAAGCTTCTGAATCTAGAACTAGTATACCTTGTCCTTCCATGCTGTTCTTCATATTATGAGTGGTGTGAAGCTAGAGTATATAGGAAGTAAAATCAGGTGAAAATTTTGCTCAGGCCTATGTTCATAGTGGGTATCTCTGCCCCTTTGAGAACCCTTCAATTAGGTCTAGAAAAATGTTGCCTTTTAGACCTACATTTTTTAACACAGAAAACAGCAATTCTGCTCTTTCCAAAGACATTTAAGGGGACAGGACAAGAGTGAGAATGACAGGAAGATGGTAGTGCTGGTAGAATAGAGCAAGAGCTTCTCTGGACAAAGCAAGGAAGTAGAGGTCTAGAAGACAGGACCCCCTGCTCAGCATTCAGTTTCAGTTGGCATCAAATCCTCATTATCAGAGACAGAGATGCAGTAATAGGCTGAATAAATCCCTGTAAAGCCAGGACTAATGGTGTTGGAGCCAGAGCTGGAACTTGCCATAAACAGTCCCAGGCGAAGCCTGGCCAAGGCTGCTCTAATTGTCAGAGCCCAATCAGAGGGGCCAGCAAGCATGAAATGACAGATTAGTTCAAGGGTGTGAATGCCAACCTCTCCCGGGATCCTGGGCTTGCCTCTGCATTGGCTCCAGCTTCATGTGAGAGGGTTCCAGGGAGGGAAAAGAGGACCCTTGAAGTTTCTTGGACATCTCCCCAGGAGCAACCCTGGGGTGGCTGTTAGAGATGTTGATATTCCCCACTGCATTCAGCTCTTTCTCATCTTTTTTTTCCTTTTTTTTTATTCCCCATTATTTCTTAATCTACATCTTTTTTTTCCTATTTCTCTCTCCCCTCTTTTCCTCTCATGTTTTTACATCTCCATTTTCCCTTTTTATGTCTTTCTTTTCCCATCTCTTCTATTTTCTCTCTTTTGCTTGTCTCATTCTTTTAACCTCACCTCTATTTTTCCCTTTCCCCTTCATTTCATTCTACTTATCTTTTAAATCTACCATGTATATTCCCCCCTTCAGCACTTTCCTATGGTTGAAAGAATATCACCATCCTCCAATTATTCAGGCTCACAACAAACCAATTTCTTGACAAAGCCTGCCAATTTTAACTTTGTATTTTTTTCTTTCCTCTAACTCTCCTATCATCCTAGTATAGGCCCTCATCTCCTTATTCTTGGATTATTTCAATAGCCAGCTGGGCAGTTTCCCTGCCTCAAATCTTTCCCATTCCAATCCATCATCCACTCAACTGTCAAATTAATATTCCTAAAATGCAGATCTGACCATGTCACACTCCTATTCAATTAACTCCAGTGGCTCCCTATCACTTCCAAGATCAAATCCTCTGTTTCACTTTGAAAGGTCTTCATAATCTGGTCAATTCCAGCATCTTCCGTCTTTTATAACCATGCTAAACCCATCCCTGCCACCCCACCACATTTCTGTCATACAGTGACACCTGTCTCCTTGCCCCTCCTCAAAGAAGACACAACATCTCTCCTGACTTCCTTGATTTTCAATAGCAATTCCCCATGTTTGGAATTTGCTGTCTTCTAGTCTCTACCTCCTAGCTTCCTTTACTTTCTTCAAATCTCAGCTAAAAATCCTCCCTTATAGAAGTTTTCCCTGATCTCCATCAATCCCTAGGCATTCTTTTTTATTGATTATCTCCTATTTATTAAGCATAATCTTGTTTTTATATGGTTATTTTTACATTTGTACCCTATATGAAACTACACACACACACACACATACACACATACACACATGCAGGCACATATCTCATATTTAAATAATGATAGCACTCTATCACTCTGTGTACTCCTTGACTGTTTTTGCATTATAATTGATTATTTAGGAGGGTCTTAATAAGTGCATATTTCTGACTAATCTAGTTTTCTATTTTTTCTTCTCCTCTCTTATTCTTTTTCCTCCTTTTATTCTCTTCTCTGCCTTTCATCCATTGCTTTCTGATTCACTCTTGACCCTTTGTTTACCTTTTTCTTTTTTTACCTTTTACAATTATCTCTCTTTTTCCCTTTCATCTTCCTTCCTCAATTCACCTTCCTTTTTCTCCATCCTCTCTGCATCCCATTACATCCCCAAAAAGCATCCTTATACATATTATTGAATGTATTGATTGATAAATTCTTTAAAAGACCATAAAGATGGCTTTTGCTTATCTAATACTAGAGAAAATATTTTTCATCTAATCTAAATGCTTGACTTTAGAAATAAGGAAACTGAGCCCCAAAGAACTGAAATAAATTGAATGAGCTCACACAAGGGATTAGCAAGAGAAGTAAGACCATCCAGTATTTCCAAATCAGTATTCTTTCCATGCAGATAGTTTAAAGGAGAGGCAGCTTGGGGTGTGCTCACTGACACAACTAATTCCCCTTTCTATTCCCCCCCCCCACATCCAGGCCCAACTGCCATCCAGGGTTCCCAGGAACAGGTGGAGGTCTCTCACCTAATGTAGAAATAATTGAATTAAGCAGCAAGTCTCAGACCAGGTTTTCAGAGTGGCTGCTGGGAGACCCTCTGCACTCAGCTGAGGCAGACAAGAGTCTAGATCAGTATTATGTACATAAGTAATAGACTCAAACAGTCATTTCATTAACCACCTGGGAATAGTTCTAACTTTGTAAATGCAGGGGCAAGGATTAGATATAAATTATATGCCATATAAACCTAATGGAACATTCTGAACAAATTGCTACTTCCCTACTGATTTCAAAGCGGGGCTTTAATTTGGGGAAAGAGATCAATCAGTTCTATAAAGTATTTGCAATGTACAGGAAGAATGCCGGACTTAGAATTAGGCAAGGTCTGGGTTCCCATCTTTAATCTGACACTCAATTAATTAAGTGACCTTGGGCAAGTCTTTTAACCTCTATCTTCCTTCATCTGCAAAATGGAGAAATTAATGATATTTAAAATCCTCCTAGGGTTATTTCAAGAAATGTACTTCCTGGGGGCAGCTAGGTAGCACAGTGGATAGAGCACCAGTCCTGGAGTCAGGAGTACATGAGTTTAAATCTGGCCTCAGACACTTAATAATTACCTAGCTGTGTGGCCTGGGGCAAGCCACTTGACCCCATTGTTTTGCAAAAATCTAAAAAAAAATGTACTTCCTAAATATTATACTCAATGAACTTTATAATCAACATCCCCCTAAAACCAAAAACTATTCCCTGGGGAACTAAACTTTTTCAATTCCTAAATTCCCCTCACCCCCTTCCTACTCTTTCTTCCCCCAGATTCAAATTGGTTAAGTAGCTCATATGTTAGCCACTCTATCAGGCTCCCTGCTTTAGTCATATTTTCTATAATTCCTCTGCCATAATTTTTGCCCTCTCTCCCCTCCTTGCTTTCCAATTCTGGAACATTTTCAGATAAACACAGTCAATGGTCACGAAAAGGTTTTTTCAATTTGCTCTCTTCTAGGAATCCATTCACTATCCCTATAATTTATCAACCAAAACTCTTTACCTACTATCTATTTCTATTGTCTCTCCCATTTGGAACACAAGGAACAGAGACTGTGGTATTTAATTTTATATTTCCACTGTTCGTCATAGGCTTATCACATTGCAAGTACATAATAAATGCTTCATTCATTCATTCAATTATTCATTAATTCATAATGCCTCATTATTTCTATTTTATATCTGTAATATTGCTTGTATCTATTCTCTACTCTCTGATCACAGTGTTATCACCTTAATCAGATCTTTACTGAGTCATAGCAAATAATGTGATCTTTCTCTCCCCACACTGTCCCACTAGAAATAGCTCTCAATAATTGACACATGAGGGAGTCAAAACAAAAGAATAAAACAGCCCACATCTCATTCTGCTTAAATCTATCTATCCACCTACCTACCTACCTACCTATCAATCTATCTATCTGTCTGTCTGTCCATCCATCTGTCTGTCTCTCTGTCTGTCTATCTATCTACATATTCAACCTTTCATGTGAGGATGCAAGGATTTATGGGAGTCAGGGTAGAATTTAACTGTTTGATGAGAAAAGAGAAGGATTCTTGTTGTCAATTTGCTCTGGACAAAGCAAAGGGGGAAAAGATGACTGGAAGACCCAGTTAGTTGTTCCTAATTGGCATTATTTGTCCTGAGTAGCCCCAGGGTGGGGACAGAGTTGGGGGAGGTATGGGTGAAGTGAATTTTGTGATAACAGACAATTCATAAAAAGATACTCATGGAAAGTTGTACCTGCCAATTTCTGGGAGCATTTGGGGGAAGGAGTGACTCAACAAAGATCCCAGGGAGGAAAGTGGCAGGGTCTTTCAGTGGGGTAGGACTTTCAGGAAGAAGGAACCCTGCCTTGGAAGAGGGATAAAAAACTTATGGCATAATCTTATTATATAAACCCTGGAGCTAAAGGGAGAAAGAGGTTGAAGTGGTGGCAGACAGATTTGCTAACAAGACCAAATAATTGGGACTTTGTTCAAGATTCTATCATTTAAAGGGAAGACAAGTTACCCTGTCTTTATTCCCTCCCAGGTTTATTCCTCCCTCACCCAATTTCTATTCCCTTTGACTAGTATAGCTACATTACACATTATAAGCTATGTATGTATATTTGTATATAATATATATAGATATAGATATACTCATATATATGTGTTTCTCTGTGCTTCTCTCTGTATATACATACATACATATACACACACATATACATACCCACATATACAAACACATATAATTATATATGTATGTATATACACTTTGAGAATATTCTTAAGGAGAAATTCTACCATTTGAAGCTTATTCATTCCTGTGGTTATAGAGACAGACCACTGCCATATCATGAGATCAGATGCTATATCAGATATCCTATAACCAGTGCTATTCCAGTATTCAAGAGTTAATGTGATCCCAGACCAGGCAGTGTATATACTATCTATGACAACTGGGTGAAGTCCAGTATATATGACAATGAAGAAAATTAGGCCATTGGGAAAGATGTATAACAGCAATGGTACCTTTAGGGCTGATGGCCAGAGTTGGTGAGGGCAAGCTTTCTCCCCCCAAATTAATGACATGATTGTTGGATTGCCATGGCTTCTTCTAGGTAATTAATATTCTTCTTCATCCTGTAGTGCTCTGAATAAACCAGGCTACCTTATATGACTGTGGCAGGGAAAATTCTGTTCTATTCCCCTTATCCTCCTATGCCTTGGACTGATTAATTATGATAATGAGATCTGAGGAATGGTATTGGATTTAACAATTAAGGTAACCTTATATACTACAATAGTTTCAGTTGAGCCTAGCCAAATTGAAAGTGATGGACAAATGGCCAGGAGATGAGGATATCTAAGCAATGAGTGAAGAAAACTTTCATTAGAATTTTTGTTATAAAAGGAGAAAAGAAATATAGAATGATATCTTGAGATATTTATTTGGAAGATGAAGAAATTTTTTAAAGATTTAAAGCTAAACATATTTGTACCTGCCAGGTAAAGAGTCAGTAATAAAAAGTGATTGAAGGTCAGATAATGAAAGGAAATGATTGCACTGCTAACTCCCAGAGGTGTTGTGAAGTAATGTTTATAAGATCTCAAGAGGAGGTGTTAGCTTTGTTAAAGCAAGGAGTCACATGTTTGTCAGAAACTGGAGCAAAAAAAGGAAGAATATTGACTGAGAGAGGTCTTGGGGAGAAGATGGTGTAAAGTAAGGAAAAATGTTTAGAATAACCAACATTTAGAGTATGACTCTGCTGTTCAGAAATCTTCAATGATAGGATAAAACTCAAATGGAGT
Source organism: Macrotis lagotis (assembly GCF_037893015.1). Taxonomy (NCBI): domain Eukaryota; kingdom Metazoa; phylum Chordata; class Mammalia; order Peramelemorphia; family Peramelidae; genus Macrotis; species Macrotis lagotis. The sequence continues at coordinate 337,180,334 of NC_133658.1, read as the reverse complement.
ATAGTTAGGCACTCTTGAAGGCAAGTTCCAATTTCATCTTGTTTGTTCAAGTGTTGTGCATCTGCATAGTCTCTCAGCCATTCCTGGACCTTGGTCTTTTCTTATCTCCTATTGATATCTTCTTTCCTAAAAATCACACTAATACAAAGCCTTTTTGACCCACTCCTAATATCCACATTTTTTATTTTTTGCTCAAATATTCCTAGATTCCTGTTCCCTTCATCTTCCTTTGTTGCATCACTTCTACCTTTTCACATATCCCATTAACCCTGACCCTAATTAAATTATAATCTGCCTTGAATGCAGGTACTGTATTGTCTTGTCTTTGTATTTGCAAAATAGAGAATAAGAGGCAAAGAAACAAAGTCCTTAGTCTTCATTCATGCTGATGGAATTTAGAAAAGATTCCACATCTCTGCATATAATAGAATTATAGAAAATAGAATATTGCAGTTTACAGCAATATTGTCTTAGGACATAATATGTTAGTACTGCAAAGTAAATTAGAACAAGAAATGCTGTAAAATTGATAGGGACTTTAGAGTTCATCTATCCCCAGTGCTTTCATTGGATAGGTCTGGAAACTGAGTCCCAGAAAAAGCTTACTTAAGGTCAAAGAACTACCTCAATTGGGAAAAAGATATGAGCTCCAAAATGTGTGATTCTATAAACTTTAGAGAAGTTCATATTGAATTCTGGAAACTTTCAAAAAGCTTGGGTCAAATGAAAGAAAGTGAATACTTCTTTTGGGAAGTACCAGGCTAAAAATAGAGGTGGTTTTCCTGAACGAAGCATTATTTTGATGTTGCTATTTCTAACCTGCAAAGAGCTATCTCTTTTTCTCAATTATGCCTCCTACTGCATGGTAAAGAGAAACATTTCTTCCTAAAGTAATAGCTTCCCATCTTTTTTTCCTTGCTGAATATTAGAATCTTTTGGAGTATTCATCAGTCTCTTTTCTTGATTGTTCCTCCTACAAAAAAATTCAATATCCTTCCACTTAGGCCTAGAATTTTACTATTTTTCTGTTCCATTTAATTTTGAATTCTAGGAATATAGATTAAAAATTACAAGATATTTTAGTGTTGAATTAATCAAACTTTTGCATTTTCTAGTTGATTAACAAAAAAATTAAATGACCTACGTGAGCTCCCATAGGTACCAAACATCAGAGTCAATATTTGAACAAAGGCTCTTTGAGTGTCTAAACTCTCCTTAGAGGAGTCATACTTTAGACTTTTGTCAGTCACAGAATCACAAAATTTGGAGTTGGATAAACCCAAGAAATAACTTTTTTCCAATTGCTTCATTTTCGATGTTACCCATGACCTAGGGTCTTCAGGACTCTGGGCTTATATGGAATAGACTTGGTCAAATTCTAGGTTATAACCCCAAATATATCAATTTCTATTCTTGGCTCATTGTTCCTATCCCAGATTAATGCTCTAGTAAAATATGACTATTTAAATAAGCTGTGAGTCTGAGATGCCCTCAAAGTACATTTAAGGAAACAATGAACCATCAAATCTTGTTCACTTCAGGTATGTTTTCTAAGCAGTAGAAAAATGACTAGATATGGAATCATAGAATTTGAGTTCAAATCCTATCTATGATATTTAGTTATGTGACATTGGAGAAGTTATATAACAAGTAATGATCTTAATTACTTCATCTGTAAAATGGGAACATTAGACTATCTGTCCTGTAGAATCCCATCTAGCTCTAAAAATGTGAATTTATGAACTGTATCAAAGTAATAATGGCAGTTGGCAATATCCAGATTTCTTGTCCTCCCATGGCAGGATTTCAACTCTTCAGTTCCAGAATGAATAAAGTTTTGGTTATCTTTCATCTCCAAATGACATTTTGCTAAGGAAGTCTCTCTCTAAGAAGACAAGTGACTTTCTCTTGAAGTCTATAACTCTCAGTCTTTTAGGAGCTCTCAAATGTCTGTGAGAGAAATCCAAAACAATTAAAAGACATTCAACATTCTTAGAAATTTTTAATCTCTGATCTAGACTGAGAAAATCATAGAAAAAGACAAAAAAGAAATCCAGAAATTTAAGATCCATGATTATTTTTCTCAACTTTCCTAAGCAAAACTGTCTCCTTGCCATGTGGTTTTTTCCTGCAAGTCAGTCTTTTGTTTATTGGCAAAGGTTAGGGGAGGATAGGCGAGCAAAAGAGGGGAGAAAGAAAACTTACTGCTCTCTGCTCTGAGAGTTTGAAGGAAAGCATGAAGCAAATAGGGGTGAAAGTGAAACAATATCATAACATATTATTCTATATTTATGGGGAAAGGACATTTTCTTTGACCAGTTCATTTCAATGCTTACCCTTACCCCATTTATGACAAGTCATTCTGAATATATATATATATATATATATATATATATATATATATATATATATCAAAATATCAAAAAAGACTGATCAGAGCCTTGATTCACATATTTGCCTCCTTTGAAATATTTTTCTAACATAGGTCCATTTGTTGATTCAAGAAACACCAAATTTATCAATGACTGTCTTGGTCACCCCCCTTGTCACTTAAAAATAAAGCAATGAATACTCATAATTTGGAAGTGATTAACATAAAGTCACATTACCAGTTAATAGCAATGTCTGGACTGATGTGCTTCACAATTTGAATGAAGCCCCTATTAAATGAACAGGAGATCAGTGAGTACATGAGCAGGGACAGATGAGGGAGAGGTTCTCTTTAACCGGGAGAAAGGAAAGGAACAAGAAGTCTTACATTTTATTAACTTTATTATTTTCTCTCCTTTTCTTTCTGAAAAAGCATTTTCTCTGAATCTCTTAACATATTATACTGTGAATTCGAAGGACTAAGTTCTAGTAGCAGTCCTACAGAACTTATTCTATGGCATTTGATATCACTGGCATATTTGAAGTTCTTCGTTTCCTGAGTTGCAATATAAAACTGGTATGCCCTTCACAATTCTGACCTTTTGCTTGAATATTCTATTTTTAATTTGTCTCCCAGATTAACTATTCTATGTTCTTTTTTATATTTTATATTTATTTTTTCAACTGTATGTCATCAAAGCCCTTCAACAATCATTCACTTGTATATTCATGTTGCATATTTTTTCCACCACCCTCCCTTTCTACCACCCCCCTCATCAGTGAATAGGTCAGTAAAATTTGGACATGTATGTCCATGTTCAATTTGCGTACATAATAGTCATTTTGTATATGAGAAATATAAGACAAATTTTTTAAAAAGTGAACATAGTATCAATTCAGATTCTGTGGGGGGGTTTTGGTTGTTGTTTTTTTCCCTCTGAATGTGTATGGTATTATCTATAATGGGGCTCCTGGGATTATCCAGGATCCCTGAACTTCTAAAAGGATCTGCATCCATAATAGTTGATCAACTATATAGTTGTTAATCGGAACAATGTTCTCCTAGTTCTCCTCCCTTCATTCAGCATCAGGTCTTGTAATTCTTTCCATTCTTCTCTAAAGTCCAACCATTCATTGTTTCTTATAGGACAACAGTAGTTCATAGTATTCCCATAACATAATTTGTTCAGTCTTTCTCCATTTAATAGATATTCCCTAAATTTCCAAGTTTTTGCCATTGCTGTAAGAACTGGTATGCATATTTTGAAAAATAGGACTTTTCTAATTATTTTAAATTCTTGGGTAAAAGGGTATGATCAGTTATATTGATCTTTGGGCATAGTTCCATATTGCTCTCCAAAATGGTTGGATAAGTTCACAACTCCAATGCATTAATGTGCCAATCCTCCAATAACCTCTCCAAAATTGGTGGTTTTCCCTTTTATTGTCTTAGCCAATCTGATAGTTGTGAGGTGGTACCACATAGTTGCTTTAATATGTATTTCATTAATCAATAATGACTTGGAGAATATTTGATATGATTATTTTCTCTTCCTCTGTCTCAATAGGAAATATCATCCTCATAATCAACATCACTTCATGACTCATTTATACCCATGTCCTCTGAGTATAATTCCATCTACTATATTCAATTCTTTAACTATCCTAGGAGAGATATAATTCTCAAGAGTTACAAGTATTATCTTCCCTTGTAGGAATATATTATAACATATATGATATATAATATTAAATAATATCCTTGTTTAATATTTCCCCCCTTTCCATTTACCTTTTTATGTATCTCTTGAATCTTGTATTTGAAATTTGAGTTTTCCTTTCAGTTCTGTTCTTTTTAAAAGAAAATTTTAGTAGTCCTCTTTTTCATTAAAAATTCATTTTTTCGGGGCAACTAGGTGGCGTAGTGGATAAAGCACCAGCCCTGGAGTCAGGAGTACCTGGGTTCAAACCCAGTCTCAGACACTTAATAATTACCTAGCTGCGTGGCCTTGGGCAAACCACTTAGCCCCATTTGCCTTGCAAAAACCTAAAAAAAATTCATCTTTTCTCCTGACAAAATATATGGAAATCTTGGTTGTAATCCAAGATCCTTTGCCCTTCAAAATATCATATTTTATGCCCTCTGATCCTTTAATGTTGAAGCTTTTAAATCCTGTGCAATTATAATTTTGCTTCCTTTATATTTAAATTGCTTCTTTTTTTGCAGTATTTTTCCCTTAGTTGAGAATTCTGCAATTTGGCTATAAAAGTTCTTGAAGTTTTTATTGCTTTCTGGAAGTGTTGTATATTCTTTTAAGAACTATTTGGTCTTCTTGATCTAGTATATTAGAATTGTATGATAATTTCCTGAAAGTTATGTTTGAGAAGCTTTTTTTTTTAAATCTTGGTTTTCTGGTAGACCAACAATTCATAAATTATCTCTCCTGGATCTATTTTCCAGGTTGGTTGTTTTTCCTGAAACTGTATTTTATGTTTCTTCAGTTTTTTAAACCATTTGATTTTGTTTTATAGAATCTTGGTATCTCATAGAGTCATTAATTTCTATTTATCAATTCTAATTTTTAGGATTTTGTTTTCTTTAGTTAGCTTTTGTGTTTTATTTTCCAGTTTGTCAATTTTATTTTTTGATGAGTTATATTCCCTTTGCAGTTGGCTGATTCATCTTTTTTTTCAGGTTGTTTTTTTTTTGTAAGGCAAATGGGGTTAAGTTGCTTTCCCAAGGCCACACAGCTAGGTAATTATTAAGTGTCTGACACAAGATTTGAACCCAGGTACTCCTGACTCCAGGGCCAGTGCTTTATCCACTGCATCACCTAGCTGCCCTGGTTGATTCATCTTTTACATGAGTAGTATTCCTTTTCCAATTGATCAATTTTATTTTTTGATGAGCTATATTTTATCAGTTGATTATTTTTCTTTTAAAGGAGTTGATTTTTTTGTTTACATTTTAATAATTTTCCTGCATATCTCTCATTTCTTTTTTTTCAGTTTTCTTCTTCCTGTCTTCTTTTGTATTTAAAATCATTTTTAAGCTCTTCTATGAGGTTTTGTATATGAGTCCAATTCATAATCTCCTTTGAGATTTCTTACATTGATAATTTGTCTCTACTTTCTTCTATTGAGATGGGATTTTTATCATTTCTATCTGAATAGTAGTTTTCTATGGTTAGTGCTCTTTGATTCTTGAGTTTTGTTCCTGAAGTATAAGGGATATAGTTTCAAACTTTTTGTGCTGTGGCTCTGGTCCTTGGATTGTTGCTTGCCAAGATGTTGTCAATTCATACCAAGCATTGCCCATCCAGAATTTTGTTTCCTTCTTTATGTCTAGGCCCTGCGTCTGCAGTGGTTTATTCCCAACCCAGTCCTTTCTTTTGCCCCAGTATTCCTAGGGTTTAGACTTTGTCTGGGGATGTCACTTTCCCTGCTGGCCTACTACCTAACTGAACTGGGACCTAGACTGCTGTCTAGCTACCACGACCTGGATTACATTGTGACCATAAGCATCCCATTGGATTTTCTGATCTCCTACCTAGCTGAATTATTTCCCCTTTTCCCCTGAAGAGAAAGCCCTTCATTGAAGATACTTCACAATATCTTCAGCTGAACTTGTTTTGATCTTTTACTTTTAATGTCTATGTAGAAGCTGCATTTAATGTTGAGTAGGGAAAAGATACAGGAGAATGCTAGCTTCAGACTGCTATCTTGGTTCTATGCTGAAAATCCTGATTTCTTCTTTTGTGATGACATTTTCATCATTACTATCTCAATAGTAGCTTTCTATGGTTAATGCTCTTTTTGTTTTTCTGCTCTAGCTGAGCTCTGCTCCTGAGGTGCAAGGAGTATAGTCCCGAGCTCATTGTAATGGGGTTGGGGTCTGGCTCCTTACTTACTGCTCACCAAGATTGCTTATGTAGTTCAGATGTTGCTTATGCAGAGGTTTATGTCTAGGTGTTGCCTATGGAGTGGTTTCTCTGTTTCCCCAGTGTTCCCAGAAGTTTGACTTTGTCAGAGGTATGACCCTCCCTACTGATTTCCTATCTAATTGAACTGGAGTCTGGGCTGCTAACTAGCTGCCAGGACCTGAACTGTGCTGTGGGTAGAAATCTACTGCTGCCTTTCCTGCTCTTCTTCCTAGATGGGCTCTATTTCACCTTTTCTCGCAAAGAGATAAACTGTCAATAAAGATCCTCCATGATGTCAAGTTGAGAACTTGTTTTGTTCATTTTATTGTGGTATCTGTACCTTTAATATCTATGTAGAAGCTTCATTTAACTTTGAGTTGGGTAAAGCTCCAGGAGCATGTCAGTTTCACACATCCATCTAGGCTCCACCTTGGGGAGCATATTTTATATTCTCAGATACTATTTCTATCAATCACTGTGTCTATGAAGAGTGCTTTTTTCTAATTTATTTATTTGTTTGTTTGTTTGTTTGTTTGTTTGTTTGTCATTATGGTGGAAGAGGCAAAGTCCCCTGACATTTTTGGTAGAGGTAATTTGGATAGGGCAGGGAATATCCTAGTAAGAGGGCCAGAGGATAATTAGAAAGATAATGCTGATTTCCATGATAATTTTATTATATATTTAAAAGCAATAGTAACTTGTATATAGTAGATTTCTAGTTTCATGTTCAATCTAAAAAGAAAAAAAAACAATTTTACTATATCATAGAAATGTTTCTTTTATTCCATAAATTTAAAAATAATATATAAATAAAAAGAAAGCTAATGTTGATTTACTGGTTAGTATTTCAAAGTAATAAAAATAACAATAACAACAAAAGACTTAAAAAGTGACTTGAAACTCTGTACTGCATAAATCTAAGTCTAAATTGGATCCATTGCAACACCAACATATTAATATGGCATTTAAGCTTGGTCTTTGGCATTCAATCAATTCAGGTAATTTAGGTTGTTAAAATATAGGGAGAATAATTTTATAAAGGCTTTTAAAACTTAGAGTAGGTTCTTCTCACACTGTACCACCACTTTTCTTTATGACATCCACTTATAGCACATTACACCACAGTTGGGGCCCAGTACCCTTATTCTTTTATAAGCATCATTTGCCATACCAAGGCAAGGTCTGGTCCTATTTTTAGTCTGATCATCTAAATAGCATATTCCACTCCTTATTTTTTTCCATTTAAATAGTTTTCATCCTTTAAAGGTAAGCACATATTCCTCTTCCTTTAGGAAAATCTTCTAAGCATTCTGAGATCCAAACTTTTACCTGAAACCTTCCTCAATTTCTATAATTCTAATGCCTTCTCTTTATTATTTCCATTTTATCTTGTAAATAGCTTGCTTTGTATAGATTTCTTTGCATATTGTTTCCTACATTAGATTGTAAACTCCTTTCAGCTTTTTTTGTGTATCCTCAGCATTTAGCATAGAGTCTGCCTCATAATGACTGTTTTTGTTTTAATTTTATTTATTTAAGGCAATGGGATTAAGAGTGACTTGACCAAGGTCACACAACTAGGCAATTATTAAATTCTGAGATCAGAATTGAACTCAGGTCGTCCTGACTCTAGGGTCAGTACTCTTTACACTGTGCTGCCTAGCCCCTCATAATAACTATTTAGTAAATTTTACTTATTGATTGATTCTAAATTCTCTTCCAGGTCTAACATTTATGTTTTATCTTATAAGGTCCTTTCTAGCTTTAACTTTCTATGATATGAGGATTATTCAAGGTCTACTATTTCATGATTTTTTGGACACTCTTTATGTCTGGCTTTTACTAGTCTCTGGCATAGTCCATGAATTTGTATCCCATTCTTTCCCCAAATCTCACAGACAGGAGTTGCCACAAAAAGTTCAGGTACTTTCCATTACCTCTTCAGCTTTTCTTTGGAAATAACTAATCTGTTTCTTTATCAAACATTTTTTGGGGTTCTATGTACTTGTCATATTTTTAAGATCATTTTATTCAAACTTCCCATCTCTTCTCCTAATGGCTTTCAAAACAATTAAGCAATGGTTAATTATAAAGATAAAAAATAACTGAGTGTTTCCCCAAGACCTTGGTGCAGTGACCCTGAAGACAGATTTGCTTATTTCCCTTGCCCCCAATACTACCAGTCTTATTTGCTCTCGTCTTGGTTCCAGATGTCTAACCTTTTCAATATCCCCATGAGATATCATTGCTTTGCACTTGAAAATTGGTTGTCTCTGTTCAGACCCCAGGTAAGAGAGACATGTAAGATGTGTGTATGCATGTGTGTATGTGTATGTGTGAAGTGTCATGAAATTTTTCAAGTATTTTAAAACTCCAAAGATTTTAGAGTCACTTGAATCTAAAGAAGTATGTAAATAGGCCATATAGAACTAGCTAGCAATAGGAAAGAGGGGAGTACTTATCATTATATTCATTTTATAAATGTAGACTCGACTCAAAAAGGTTATATGAGGTAAATTTCTTGTGCTTGTCTATGTATAAAGCAGAACTGACTATAATTATAATATCTGCCCTGCCGACTTCACATATTTTGAATATGTCAAATAACAAGGAAAATGATTTAGAAGAAAAAAAATCTAGACTAAATATTAGAAAATACCTTAAATATCTGGATTTGAATTCAAACTGCCATTTTCTATCAATATAACATTAGTGATATTATTTCCTCAGTGTGCATAGATTTCTTCTTTACAGAATGTTGTATTTGGGCTAGATAGTTTAAAAAGATACTCTTGTTCTCAAAAAAGAACTATAAGAAAAAGCATTTAAATGATGGCAATAGAAACACCAAATTGCAAAAGCATTATGAAAACTGAAGGGAGTTATTTTATTTTTATTTTTGTTGTGACCTATGATTTCATCAATATGGGTAAACTCATGGTGTGGAAACTTCCTCCATTTTTGCATGTTAGTAACTTGAATTCAAAGTGATTATTTTTTATAATTGTTATAATTGTTATAGTTAATAACAATAATATTCCAGTCAAAATAATGATAATGAAATGCTTTTCCCTTCAGCAAACTCTATTATAGGGAAGTACACTTGAATTAATCTATGTAACTTAGGCATTAGTTAAAAGCTTCCTTCCTCTCTATGGACAAAATAGATGAATTTAATGTTATTTGTTACTGTTATTTGAGTGTTTCTTCCAAAATTTAATGAGCAACTCTCTTTGACACTATAAACAAATCCAAGCCAGTGGGGTTCTTGGAGTATTATCCATATTTGCTAATGAACAAGTCAATCTGTCAACAATGTGTTTTGAAGATACCCCATGTGCATGCAGCTGCAGGGAAAGAAAAGTGAATGACAATGTAACAATTATAAGAAAGAATTTTCAAACAACTGGTACTGTTCAGCATTGTAGTAGACAGGCTTGTGAAGATAACTCTAAAATAAAAGGCAATTTTTTTTGTTTAGATGACCTTTGGGCTTTTTCAAATGGATCCTAGATAAATCTAGAAGACCAGGAACGTTGTACAAAAAAATTGTCTATATGGAGTGGGATATAGAACAAAATAACCTCTTAGAACTTTGCAAATCTAAAATATATTATATTTTCTAATATTTTATCATGATTGAATTTATTTCATTATTTCATCATTACTCATTTCTAAAACCTTATATCTGGGAATATGCTAGTCAGAAAATTCTAGTATTCTTTAATGCCACATAATTAATATAATGTTTGTCTTGCTCTCAGAATAATGGAAGTACAGATGTCTAGTGGCTTCTTTAATAAATGAGGACTAACCTCAGTTTGAGAAATTATAGGAAATTCAATATAGTTCAAAAACAAACAATATATTGAGTTATATAAAGGTTACTTGATAAGATAAAATAACATTCATCTGCTTAGGGGAGGATAGAGATTACTAATAATGTAAAGAAGTCAGAACTACTCAGTTTCCATTTTGATTCTACTCTATTTACCAAGAAAAGAAACATTATGCAATAGATGGTGCCAATCTATGATCTAAGGATTTATGATTTCAATTTACCACTTTTAATATATACTGGTTGTGTCACCTTGGTAAAGTAATTTAATTTCTCCTTTTTTTCTAGATAACTTTGTAAGAAAATTATATGGACCTGCTTACTTAAATCATGAGTGGGAATCAGGATTTCTCTATAATAATGAATTTATAGTCTAATTTCAGTGTTGTTGGTTTTTCTTTAATTCAGCATGATTTCATCTAAGTCTTTCTAAGCTTTTATGAAGTTCACCCATTCATGATTTCTTACAGAAAAATAATACTCTATCATTTTCCTATACAACAGTTTATTTTGCCATTTCCCAACTGATGAGCATTCCCTAATTTCCCATTCTTTGTCAGTACAAAGAGAGCTGTTATAGATATTTCTGTATATGTGGGTCTTTTCCTCTTTTTTTAATACTTTATTTGGGATATGTATCTAGGAATGGTATGTGCTGTATGCATAATTGGTTCCCTTTGGGTACAGTTCCAAATTGTTCTCTAGAAAGATTGGATCAGTTTACAACTCCATGAAAATGCATTAGTGTCTCAGTTTTGATACATCCTCTCCAACATTGATCATTTTCTTTTTTTTGTCATATTGACTAATCTGATTGGTGTGAGATAGTATTTCAGGGCTGTTTTAATATTTATTTCTCTAATCTATAATTATTTAGATCATTTTATTATATAGATAACTTTAATTTCTTTATGTAATACTGCCTATTCATATACTTTTAATTTATCCATTGGAGAATGACTTGTACTTTTGTAAATTTGACTTAGGTCTCTACATATTTTAGAAATTAGTCTTTTATCAAAAAATCTTGATGTAAAAATCTTTTCACAATTTTAGGTATTCTTCTAATCTTGATTGCATTGGTTTTCTTTGTGTAAAAAACCTTTTGAATTTAATGTAATCAAAACAATCCATTTTGCATTTTATAATGTTCTCTTTCTCTTTTTTGGTCATAAACTCCTTCCATTTCCATAGATGTGACAGATATATTAATTCTTGTTCTCTTAATTGATATGATATCACCTTTTATTTAAATTCTATACCCAGTTTGATCTTCTCTTTGTATAGGGTGAAATGTTTGTCTAAGCCTTTTTTTCAGACTGTTTTCCAACCTTCCCTGGCAGGTTTTGTCAAATAGTGATTTCTTAACCCAGAAGCTGGAGTCTTTTGGTTTATCAAGCAGTAGACTATTATAGTCATTTACTATACTTTCTTTTGTACCTAATCTACTCCACTGATTATACCACTCTATTAGTTAGCCAGTACCAGTTTTAATGATTATGTTGCTCTGCTCAACTGCCATGCTTCCTCTCTAACCTACTGGGTTCAACTTTTTTTGAAATACTTTCCAGATATCTTATTTTGGTCTGTTTATTTAGATATTCATTTATTCACATTACTATTATAGTCTTGTAAAAAAAACATAACCCTCCCTCCCCCAACAAAGATAGAGAAAACTCAAGAAAATTAAGAATAAAGTGAGAGGGGGAAAAAGTGTATTTCATTCTGCATTAAGATACTTTCAGTAATCTTTTGGGGACTGATATCAGTCTGCATCATAAATTCATCAGATGTCGGGAGTGAGGAGGTGGAGCCAAGATGGCGGCATGAGGGCAAGCTTTCCTAGGAGCTCTCTCCAAAATATTTCAAAAACCTTAAAATTATTACTCTAACTAAATTTTCGACAGACAGAGCACCCTGAGATTCAGAAAGAACCAGTGAGGCATGTCTCCAGACCAGGGTATCCAGGAAGATCATCGGAAGGGAAAGCTCTGTCAGGATTAGAGGGACCCACAGTGGAGCCAGGATCACATCACCAGAGTGAAGGAGCTTTCAGCCAGTGGGGCACCTGGATCACTGACAGTGCAGGCTCCTGACAGCAGAAACATTTTCCTGACTTGCCAACCCTAGGGAAGACCAAGCACAATTTGGAAGATCAGCAGGGAAAAATCTGCCAGAGTGAGCATGAAACCCAAACTAACTTGGCTCTCAACATGACCATGACCCTCAGTGCAGCCCAGATTCCAGGAAATGGAAGCAGGCGCATAGAGGCGCCCAGCAGCTGAACACCAGGCACTCAGATCATGGAAGGTAAAGGGGTGGGGGGAGACTGTCTGTGTCTCTTCTCTGGCACTTGGACAGGCCTCTTGTGCTTTGTTTATATTCAGACTCTGGTTGCAGTCTGGGGCTTCCCATTACCATAGAGCAGGGACCATCCTTAAAGTTCTAGGGCAGGAGGCTGTGCTCAGGTTTATCCACGGACTAAAGCAGAGATCAAGAGAGCAGTCAGAGCCTCTCATAAGACCTGGAAGGAACTGAGATACTTTTTGGGTACCCCAGGAATACTCAAAAGCTCGGGAAACACCTCAAAACCAGGGCATAAACTAGGGAAATGAGTAAACAGAAAAAGGAACCTTACTAAAGACAGTTACTTTGGACCCATGGAGGATCAAAACACACACTCAGAAGATGATAAAGTCCAAGATTCTGTATTCAAGACTCCAAGAAAGATACGAATTGGGCTCAGGCTATGGTATAGCTCAAAAAAGAGTTTGAAAATCAAATAAGGGTGGTAGAGGGAAAAACTGGGAAGAGGAATGATAGAGATGCAGAAAAAAACATAAAAACAAACACAGCAGCTTAGTCAAGGAGATCCCCCAAAATGCTGAAGAAACCAACATGTTGAAAACTAGATTAGGTGAAATGGAAAAACAGTCCAAAAAAGTTACTGAAGAGAAAAATGACTTAAAAAGCAGAATTGACCAGATGAAAAAGGAGATAAAAACTCTGAAGAAGACTATTTCTTCAAATGTAGAATGGAGCTAAAGGAAGTTAATGACCTTGTGTGGAATTAATAAACAATAATACAATACCAAAAGAATAAAAAAAACTAGAAGAAAATGTGAAATATGTCACTGAAATAACAACTGTCCTGGAAAACAGATCTGAAGAGACTATTTGAAAATTACAGATCTACCCGAAAGTCTTGATCAGGAAAAGAGCCTTGACTTCATTTTTAAAGAATTTGTACAGGAAAATTGCCCTGATATCCCAGAAGCAGAGGGCAAAATAGAAATTTAAAGAATCCACCCATCTCCTCCTGATAGAGATTTTAAAAAATAACCCACAAGATTATTATAGCCAAATTCCAGAACTCCCAAGTCAAAGAGAAAATATTACAAGCATTCAGAAGGAAACAATTCAAATATCACATCACTGTAGTCAGGATTATACAGGACTTAGCAGAATCTACATTAAGGACTCAGAGGACTTGGAATACAATATTCTGAAAAGCAAAAGAACTTGGAATGCCACCAAGAATCCTCTACCCAGAAAAACTGAACATCCTCTTCCAGGGAAAAAGATGAACTTTCAATGAAACAGAGAAATTTCAAATGTTCCTGCTGAAACAGCCAGAGCTGAGTAGAAAGTTTGATCTTCAAGTACAGGGCTCAGGTTACATATAGATAGGGTGGACAAGAAAGTAAATTATGAAGGATTTAATGATGAGGAACTTTGTTATTCCTGTATCGAAGATGATACTTTTTATAGTCATATTTATTAGCGCAGTTAGAAGGAGCATATTTAGACAAGGTATAGGAGGAAGCTGAATTTGCAGGTATAATATATTGTAAAAAAGGAGTCAGTGGGTGAAAGGAAATGTACTGGGAGAAAGGGAAAGGAGAGGTAAAGTAGGCTAAGATGCTTCATATAAAAGAGTCAAGAAATAACTTTTGCAATAGTATGGAAGTAGGGAAGGTGAGGGGGAATGAGGGAGCCTTCATTCTCAGCAGAAATGGCTCAGAGAGGAAACACTATATATACTTAATAAGGTATAGAAATATAAATGAAAAGGGAGAGAAAAGGGATGGGAGAAAGGGGACAGGAGGAGGGGAGGGGGATATAAGTAACAGAGAAGAGCATAGATCATGGGAGAGATAGTCAGATATAATTCATTTTCTTTTATACTTTTTGCAAGGTGGTGGGATTTAGTGGCTTTTCTGGGACCATGAGGCTGGGTGGTTACTGGGTTTCTGGGGTGGGATGTAGGCTTTGGGCCTCCTGTTCCAAACTTTGATGCTCTATGCTACTCAGTTGTCCCATAGCACACTTTTGAAGAAGGACAGAGTGAAAGGAGAGAGAAATATAATAAATTGTAGTGAGGAGGAATTGATGGAGGGAATTACAATCAGCAGCAGCAACTGTGGAAAAACATGGAAGTAACTTCTCTGATGGATTTATGATAAAGAAGTGATCCACCCTAGAGACAAAGCAGATGGTATCTGAACATAGATTGAAGCACATTTTTTCTCTTTCTTACTTTCTCTTCATTTCTTGTGAATAATTTTATTTTTTTTGGGGGGGAGGATTATATTTAGTCTTACAACAAATCTATTTTAGTAATGTGTAAATATATAAAAATGTACATTAAAACATGTAAAAAGTAAATTTATCAGAGAAATTGCTTCAACATATTTCCTACAATTGATACTGTGACCGGTATTTCCCTCTATCTTATTGCTCCTCACCTCCACTTATTTTATGCTCTCTCTTTCCTTTCACCCATCCTTCCTCAAAAGTGTGCTGTATCTGAGTAGAGTCTCCCATCATCTTTCCTCTCTTCTGTCACCTACTACCCCTTCCCTCCCTCATTCCCTTTCTTTTTTTTAGATTTATTTCTTTATTTTCATCCCATATTTACAAGCATATTTCCAAGTTATTAAATTACCCTTCACCTCCCTTCCCATCCCCCTCCCCTCAGCAGGGAACAGTTAGGATAGCATTTTACATACATTTTTGGTTAAACATGTTTACAAATTGACAATTTTTGGCATCAGGAATTAGCAGTAAAGGAGATATACATAGGGATAATTTTTATAAAGTGTTCATCAGATTCAGAAAGGTTGGGGTTTTTTTCCATGAGTTTTGTTTTCTTTTGGTTTCTTCCTCTCGTTGGAGATAACATAGTCCATAACCAGTAACATACAGTTGTCTTAGCTCTCTGGACTGCAGAGAGGAGCTGCTTTCATCATGGTTGTTCATCTCATAATGTTGTTTTTGATGAGTACATTGTTCTCTTGGTTCTACTCCCTTCACTCAGCACCAGATCCCTTAAGTCATTCCTTGCTTCTTGTAGAGTCTGACCCTTCATGGTTTATTTTTTATTTGTTTATTTATTAAAGATATTTGAGTTTTACAATTTTCCCCCAATCTTACTTCCCTCCCCCCACCCCATCCCCACTGAAAGCAATCTGTCAGTCTTTACTTTGTTTCTATGTTGTACATTGATCCAAATTGAGTGTGATGAGAGAGAAATCATATCCTTAAGGAGGAGACAAAAAGTCTAAGAGGTAACAAGATCAGACAATAAGATATCTGTTTTTTTCCTAAATCAAAGGGAATAGCCTTTGAACTTTGTTCAAACTCCACGACTCTTTATCTGGATACAGATGGCACTCTCCTTTGCAGACAGCCCAAAATTGTCCCTGATTGTTGTGCTGATGGAATGAGCGAGTCCTTCAGGGTTGAACATCACCCCCATGTTGCTGTTAGGGTATACAGTGAAAAAGGTGAATCCACCACCAATGAGAAAGAAATTAAATTAATAATCTGAAATTATTTTGCCCAACTCTATGCCAATCATCTAAGTGAAATGGATAAATGTTTACAAAAATATGTTTCCCAGGTTAAATGAAGAGGAGATTAAATACCTAAACAACCCTATCTCAGAAAAAGAAATTCAACAAGCCATCATTGAACTCCCCAAGAAAATATCTTCAGGGCCTGATGGATTCACAAGTGAATTCTACCAAACATTTAAGGAAAAATTGGTTCCAATTCTATATAAACTCTTTGGAAAAATAGGGAAAATGGAACTCTGCATAACTCTTTCTATGAAACCATTATGGTGCTGTTACCTAAACCAGGAAGAGTTAAAACAGAGAAAGAAAATTATAGACCTAACTCCCTGAAGAATATAGATGCAAAATCTTAAATAAAATCTTAGCAAAATGATTACGAGAAGTTATCACTAGGATAATACATTATGATTGAGTAGGATTTAACCCAGGAATGCAGGGTTGGTTCAATATTAGGAAAACTGTTAGTATATTCAATCATATCAACAAAAAAACCTAACAGAAATTATATGATCATATCAATAGATGCTGAAAAAGCTTTTGACAAAATACAGCATCCATTCCTACTAAAAACACAAGAGAGTGTAGGAATAAATGGACTGTTCTTTTGAATAATTAGCAGTATCTATCTGAAACCATCAACAAGCATTATATTCAATAGGGAGAGGCTAAAGGCATTCCCAATAAGATCGGGGTGAAACAAGGGTGCCCATTATCACCACTAGTATTCAATATTATATTAGAAGTGTTAGCTTCATCAATTAGAGAAGAAAAAGAAATTGAAGGGATTAGAATTGGGAAGGAAGAGACAAAACTCTCACTCTTTGCAGATAATATGATAGTCTACCTAGAGAATCCCAAGAAATCATCCAAAAAACTATTGGAAACAATTAGCAATTTTAGAAAAGTTGCAGGTTATAAAATAAACCCTCATAAATCCTCAACTTTTCTATATATTACTAGCAAGATACAGCAGGAAGAGCTAGAAAAAAAATCCCCATTCAAAGTAACCTCAGACAATATAAATGACCTGGGAGTCTACTTGCTAAGACAGACTCAGAAATTTTTTGAAAACAATTATAAAACACTTCTCACACAAATTAAATAAGATTTGAATAACTAGGCAAATATCAACTGCTCATGGATAGGTAGAGATAATGTAATAAAAATGACAATTCTACCAAAACTAAACTACCTGTTTAGTGCCCCAACAATCAAAATTCCAAAAAATTACTTTAGAGTTAGAAAAAAATTGTAAATAAATTCATATGGAGAAATAAAAAGTCAAGAATTTCCAGGAGCTTAATGAAAAAAATTGCAAAAGAAGGTGGCTTAGCCCTACTTGATCTAAAATTGTATTATAGAGCATCAGTCATCAAAACTGTTTGGTACTGGTTAAGAAATAGAGTAGTGGAGCAGTGGAATAGACTAGGTGCAAAAGAAGGAGACGATTATAGTAATCTGTTGCTTGATAAACCCAGAGTTCAGTTATTAGGATAAAAATTCCCTCTTTGATAAAAACTGCTGGGAAAATTGGAAGTTAGTATGGAAGAAACTTAGATTAGACCAACACCTCACACCCTTTACCAAGATAAGATCCAAATGGTTACAGGACTTAGAAATAAAAAAATAATATAAGGAAATTGGAAGATCAAGGACTAGTTTATCTGTCAGATCTTTGGAAAAGGTGGCAGTTTATGACTGAGGAAGAGTTGGAGAACATCACCAAAAACTAAATAGATGATTTCGATTACATTAAATTAAAAAGCTTTGCACAGATAAAACCATTGTAACCAAGATCAAAAGAAAGGTAGTAAATTGGAAAGCAATCTTTACAACTAATGATTCTGACAAAGGACTCATTTCTAAAATATACATAGAAATGAGTCACATTTTTAAAACAAAAAGCCATTCCCCAATTGACAAATGATCAAAGGATATGCAAAGGCAACTTACAGATGAGGAGATCAAAGTAATCCATAACCATACTAAAAATTTCTCAAAATAATTAATTATTAGAGAAAATGCAAATTAAAGCCTCTCTGAGGTACCACCTCACACCTCTCAGATTGGCCAATATGCCAGAAAGGATAATGATCTTTGTTGGAAGGGTTGTGGGAAATCTGGAACACTATTACACTGTTGGTGGAGCTGTGCACTCATCCAACCCTTCTGGGGAGCTATTTGGAACTACGCCCAAAGGGCAACAAAAATGTGAATATCCTTTGACCTAAAAATACCACTACTGGGTCTATACCCTAAAGAGATGATGAAAAAGGGTAAAAACATCACTTGTACAAAAATATTTATAGCAGCCCTGTTTCTGGTAGCAAAGAATTGGAAATCAAATAAATGTCCTTCAATTGCGGAATGGCTTAGCAAACTGTAGTATATATGTATGTCATGGAACACTATTGTTCTATTAGAAACCAGGAGGGACGGCATTTCAGGGAAGCCTGGAGGAATTTGCATAAATTGATGCTGAGTGAGATGAACAAAACAAGAAAAACACTGTTTACCCTGTATACCCTTCATGTTTTCTTATAGAACAATAATATTCCCATAGTCTTCATGTACCACAATTTGTTTAGTCATTCTCCAGTTGATGGGCATCCCTCAATTTCCAGTTCTTTGCCACTACAAAAAGAGCTGCTAGGAATATTTTGGAACATGTAGGACATTTCCCATTTTTAAAAAAAAATTTCTTTGAGATATAGACCTTAAATTGGAATTGCTGGGTCTAAGGATATGAATAGTTTTGGGCATGGTTCCATATTGCTCTCCAGAAAGGTTGGGTCCATTTACACCTCCACTAACAATGCATCAATGTCCTAATCCCCCCCACAACCTCTCCAACATTGATCATCTTCCCTTTTTCTTATCTTGGTTAATCTAGTAGATGTGAGATGATACCTCGTTGTTGTTTTAATTTGCATTTATCTAATCAATAATGATTTGGATTATTTTTTCATAAGATTATATATGTCTTTAATTCCTTCATTTGAAAACATTTCTTTTGACTATTTATCAATTGGTGATTTTATAATTTGTTGCAATTCTCTCTATATAAATGAGACCATTATCAGAACTCCTAGTTGTGAACATTGTTTCCCAGGTTTCTGCTTTCCTTCTAATTCTGGCAGCATTGGTTTTATTAGTACAAACCCTTTTTAATTTAATATAGTCAAAATCATTCATTTTGCACTTTATAATGTGCTCCAATTCTTGTTTGGTCCTAAATTTATCCCTTTTTCATAGATCAGATAGATGAGTATTTTTTGGTATATTAATTTATCTATAGTATTGGTCTTTATGTCTAAATCTTGTACCTATTCTGACCTTACTTTGGTATAGGAGGTAAGATGTGGATCTATGCCTAGATTTGCCTTACTATTTTTCAGTTTTCCCCACAATTTTCGTCAAATAGTGAGTTCTAATCCCAGAAGCTGATGTCTTTGAGTTTGTCAATAGTAGATTGCTGTTGTCATACACTGCAGTTTCTTTTGAACCTATCCTAATCCACTGTTCCATTACTCTATTTCTTAACCAGTACCAGGCAGTTTTGATGCCTGCTGCTTTATAGTATAGTTTCAGATCTAGTAGAGATAGGCCACCTTCCTTTACCTTTTTTTTCATCAGTTCCCTTGCTGTCCTTGCCCTTTTGTTGCTCCAGATGAGTTTTGTTGCTATTTTTTTCTAGCTTGGTAAAGTAATTATTTGGTAGTTTGTTTGGTATGGCACTGAATTTGTAATTTAATTTGGGTATAATTCTCATTTTTATTATATTAACTCAAGCTAACCATGAGCAGTTGACATTTTTCCAATTATTTAGATCTGACTTTATTTGGATGAGGAGTGCTTTATAATTGTGTTCATATAGTTTCTAACTTTATCTTGGGAGGTAGATTCCCAAGGATTTAATATTGTGTACAGTTACTTTAAATGGAATTTCTCATTCTATCTTTTGTTCTTGGGCTTTGTTGTTCATATATAAAAATGCTGATAATTTATGTGGTTTTATTTTATATTCTGGTAATTGGCTGAATTCATTGATTTTTTTCGAGGAGTTTTTTAAGATGATTTTCTCAGATTCCCTTGTTATACCATCACATCATCTGCAAAGACTGAAAGTTTTGCTTTCTCATTGTCAGTTCTGAATCCTTCAATTTATTTTCTTCTCTTATTGCTACTGCTAGCATTTCTAAAATTATATTGAATAATAATAGTGATAATGGGCATCTTTGTTTATCTGATTTTATTGGAAATGCTATGAGTTTATTCACACTAAATATATTTGTTGATGCTTTTAACTAGATACTATTATTGTTTTAAGGCAAACTCCATTTATTCCTAAACTTTTTATTGTTTTAAAAAGGAATTATTTCATCAAAGGGCTTTTTTCAGGATCTATTGGGATAATCATATGATTTCTTTTCGTTTTTCTATTGATATGTTTAATTAGGTTGAATGTTTTCCTAATGTTGAAGTATCCCTGCCTGTCTGGTATAAATCCAACCTGACCATGATGTATTATCCTGGTAATAACTTTCTGTAGTCTCATTGCTAAAATTTTATTCAAGATTTTTGCATAAATAATCTTTAGGAAAATTGATCTATAAGTTTCATTTTCTGTTTTGGTTCTTCCTCATTTAGGTAACAGCACCATGTTGAAGTCATAAAACTAGTTTGCTAGAACTG